>NC_092637.1:36747025-37347025 GCF_039555335.1 Amphiura filiformis
CGCAGCGTCTAGGGGCGGATAAGACGTGGTGTATTCCATTTCTTGGTAATTTAATTTTCATTGATATGTTCTTTTTGTACAGCTCTTTTCTTTATCAAGTAATTCCGTTTTTTAAAGTTGCAAATCTTTTAAAAACTAGATTGTCTCAGCAGCAGGGGACATTAGGCTGTCATGTGCATCTAGGTGTAGAGGCTTATCCTCTTATTCCCACTTGAGCATTCTCAAGTACACTTAAAGTGTTTTGGTCTCCTGGTCAAGTCAGTTTTAATTTAGGGGTTGTTGTTATGTTGTTATAGCAACAATCTCAGTTTTTCTGTCCAGTCAGCTGTCACTTTAGTGGTGTGCAGCCATTCAGGTCTCCTGTCTTATTTTTTTAATTCCTTTGTTATGTCCATAGTTCTCCTAGTGATGCACTTGCAATTGTTCCTTCGATCTTGATGGACCAAAAATCCCACCCACCCTCCCAAAAGCTGGAAGGGTGATTCAGTAACTAAATATGGTTAAAGATACTCCAATAAAATGGTATGTCCAATTATGCTGCTTTATGCTTAAAAATAGAGGCTTTGTATGGAATTTCTTGAAATCTTGAAGAATATCATTAGTAGATTGTCTCCACTTTCTACTGCGTTTTATAGAAGGGGAATGAATGCTTTGTATGGAGTTTCTTCAAAACCTGAAGAATCTCGTCAGTAGAATGTCTCCACTTTCTACTGCGTTTTTTTAGAGGGTGGTGGAGTTTCTTCAAAACCTGAAGAATCTCGTCAGTAGATTGTCTCCACTTTCTACTGCATTTTATAGAGGGTGGTGGAGTTTCTTCGAAACCTGAAGAATCTCGTCAGTAGATTGTCTCCACTTTCTACTGCGTTTTATGGTATTGATTGGTTTTTTTGGGGCTATTGAATGCTTTGTATGGAGTTTCTTCAAAACCTGAAGAATCTCGTCAGTAGATTGTCTCCACTTTCTACTGCGTTTTTATGGAGGGTGGTGGAGTTTCTTCAAAACCTGAAGAATCTCGTCAGTAGATTGTCTCCACTTTCTACTGCGTTTTTATAGAGGGTGGTGGAGTTTCTTCAAAACCTGAAGAATCTCGTCAGTAGATTGTCTCCACTTTCTACTGCGTTTTTATAGAGGGTGGTGGAGTTTCTTCAAAACCTTAAAGAATCTCGTCAGTAGATTGTCTCCACTTTCTACTGCGTTTTATGGTATTGGTTGGTTTTATTGGGTTATTGATTGCTTTGAATGGAGTTTCTTCAAAACCTGAAGAACCTCGTCAGTAGATTGTCTCCACTTTCTACTGCGTTTTACGGTATTGAATGGTTTTATTGGGCTATTAAAAGCTTTGTATGGAGTTTCTTCAAAACCTGAAGAATCTCGTCAGTAGATTGTCTCCACTTTCTACTGCGTTCGTTTTATGGTATTGGTTGGTTTTATTGGGCTATTGATTGCTTTGTATGGAGTTTCTTCAAAACCTGAAGAATCTCGTCAGTAGATTGTCTCCACTTTCTACTGCGTTTTATCGTATTGGTTGGTTTTATTGGGCTATTGGTTCCTTTGTATGGAGTTTCTTCAAAACCTGAAGAATCTCGTCAGTAGATTGTCTCCACTTTCTACTGCGTTTTATAGTGGGCTATTGGTTGCCTTCATGCTTTTCTCCCTTTCTACTGCGTTTTTATACCAGGGTTATAAATGCTTTGTTGCTTATTTGGAGTATCTTTATTTACTTGGTTGTAAATACCAGTGGATTATATATCAGTAAATGGTTTAAGCATTGATGCCGTATCTTGCTGAATACAAAATGTTCGTTTGCTGTGTTGGCATTGTTTATTCTTTTGGAGATTTCTAATTATTTAATTGCGGTTAAAAATGCTGTTTTCCAATCCAATCCTCTGTTTGATCCAAAGATGTATCTGTTTAAGATTTGCTTAAGATGGAATTTGGTTAAATGTGATTCAGAAGTCAACTTTTGTTTGTCCAGCCTGTATGGTTGGCTTGTACACATTTTTCCAATAATTCGTGTATTTATTGATTTATATGAAGATGATAAATAATTCCAAATGCTTGCTGCAATTAATCATCTCAATGTATATAATTTGTTTAATTGATATGAAATCTGTTATTATCTCAATATAGTCTTAACTTCTATGAGATTGTGAAATTATTATAAATAAGCTTATGTGTATTAAATGGTCCTCATGATCGTGGGGGCAATGCGGAGTCTATTTCTTTGCGTTGTTGTGCTTTCCTGCTGTCTCGAGACAATTCATTTAACCAGCGTTGTTGACCAGTTTTAAAAACTACTTTTGATGAATTTTCTTTGAATGTTGGAAAGTTTGATGGTTTGTGTATATCGTTTAGCAATGCTTTAAAGGACCAGATTTCTGTAAATTGAACCCAAGCCTCAATGGCAAATAATAACTTCAATTACTTCATTGTGTGACCCTCCCAAGGACCAGCAAAGGGCTTTACATGGTGATGTGTTTAAACTTAATTCGTTCATACATGTAACTGGTTTTCTGTGTTTTTTTCCGGAAAGGGGACAAAATTGGGGTAGATCGCAAACGATGAGGCAATCCAATTCATGTAAAAGCGCACCATCTTTTTAAATTTCTGTCTCTCAGATTGGGCCATTCAGTTTCTTCTTGTTTAACAGAAAAGATTTCTTACAAATCTTAGATAGATATACATTGTGTCTTGTCTTACAATACATTGGTACAGAAACCGGACCAAGAGGTTAAGATGTTTTACAACTCTCTTCAACACACCCTCTACGAGACAGGATTTCCAGAGACAGTAGATCGGACGTCTACGCCAAGACTGGACATTAACAAAGAGCAAGTCGTCGTAGCAGTGCTCTCAACGCCGTATAATAGCATTGGAATGTTACTGGAATGTAAGTTGTTGCCAAACGTAATTTCCCAGCAAACACAAAACGTTTTCGACATCATTCTCTAAAGGTTATAAAAGGTTGTCAGAAAACGTTTAAATGTCTGGTTATATAAAGGGTATATAATGGGTATAAATCGTTTTCATAACATTAAAAAACATGTTTGATAACGTTTTTTGAAACGTTTTTAAAAACGTTTAAATGTCTGGTTATATAAAGGGTATACGGTATAATGGGTATAAATCGTTTTCATAACATTAAAAAACATTGTTTGATAACCTACTGACCAGCAAACATAAAAATTGTTTACAGAAAACGTTTAAATGTCTGGTTATATAAAGCGTATAAAAAATGCCAAAAACATTTTTGAAAACTTGATACAAAACATTCTAAGCAGAATGTTATTTTTGGGTTGACAAAATATTTACCAAACCGTTTAAAAAAATGTTATATAACTTTTATATAACTTTTAACCGACATTTAAATGTTATTAAAACGTTTTTACCTAAACCAAAACCCAAAATATACCTTATTTAAAACGTTTTTAAAACGTTTTTGTGTTTGCTGGGTTATTCACAGAAACTTGTATTTAGTAGCCATTATAGTTTTTTTTAATACTGAACCTCTGTTAGCATTGAGCATTTTGAGATTTGGAGTGTCAGTTCATATACAGTGGGTCAAAATTAAAGACTTTTCGAATATTGTTGAAAAGTTCACCAAATTATTATTCTTCTCATAACGGCACAAAAAAGTATGCTTTACCTCTATACTGTCATAACCTTCTGGTGTTATAAGCTAAAAGGTCACAGGTCACAATTTGACCTCCACAAGGCTTAAAATTGCAGGAAAATCCCTATATCGATTTTCCTGTAGTAAGAGTTAGTAGACATGCGAGAGAGCAAAATAGACTACTTTTTCAGTATGTTCAGTGTAATTTGTTAGGGTTTCCTAAATGGGAGTTGATTGGAAAAAGAAGTTTATTATCCTCTTCAACAATAGGATTAATGATTGGTTGAAAAGGTGTTTGACTGGCACTACCAAAAATGAGAAACATGTAGCAGCAATGAGGTGCTTTGAATAGAACCTTTTTATGCATATTTTGCACTGTAACTCAGAATACAATTTGCCGAATTTACGGCTCATTAGTTGTGCACGGTCACATATATTGTCTCTTGCAGGTGGACATCAAGTGTCTGACAGTATGCACCTAATATTCTCCCAATCCTGGGTGTCCAAGGAACCCTCCAAGGACAACCCGGGTAATTATAGCATGTACGTGCACAAGGCCATCACGTTCCACAGGGGCGGGTATACATACATTGACGAGTTCTCGCCACCTAGACGTGTGACCTACCTGGTGAACCTTTTCACCAATGCCATCACCCATGGCCTCGTGGACTGGGGCTCAGACATGGAGGTAAGAATGGGTGTTTGTAAATAGTGGAGGGGGTCGACATGAGTGGATTCAAAATTACTCAGCTTGATGCAGCGAAATGGCGCTAGTCCTAAGGGTCGGTAATTCGAAATCACCTGAATCTGCACACTATAATAAAAAAAAAGTTTTGGGGAAAGGGACTCGCTAAATATTTTAGACGGCGAGGTTGGTACAAGGATAGATAACACGGCTTACTAGAAGCGTCTTGGCGGGTCGTCTCGGCGAGTCCCTCAGATTGGTAGTTCTGTTCACCTGCTCTTACATCGTATACTTGGCATTGGTATGGGCGCTAATAAAATGCTCTCCAGAGAACCAGAGGTTCGACTGGGGTCTTATTTAGGCTTTCAGACTCAGCCAAACACTGGTCAATTATCACACAAACAACAAGACAATCCAAACTACAATTTATTGTTATTTAAGTAATTTATTTCTTGCCACATTTTCTTCATTCCGTCCGTAACTTTATAATGGAACTAATCTAAAAGGTGAACTAGGAGTATAACAAACTCCATTATTAAAGTTAATAAAAATTAGCGAGAATGATACTTGCTCTAGTCTTTCGGATTGTTTCCAAATCTTCAAAAGGATGTACGCGGAGAAATTAGAGAGAGATGTTAACTCTCTGAGTGAATGCTACAAGCTACGCCTCAATAGCTCTCGTGCTTCACAAGACCTCTGTTAACAAAAGATCATTCACGCTTCCGTTGGTCTAACCAAAATAATACGGAAGAGTGATTTCTAACTCCGGGTGAATGACACTATAATTTTTATTAAACAATAAATGAGAATAGAAGGACGTGGGATATAAAATATATCGCCACAACAACACTAACCCTATGGCCTTATCTAAACCATAACTTTCGGCTACCAAAGTAGCTAAGCTTAGGACTAGAGAGAAGTCCCCGAAGATACTATTGGAAGAACATTTTACCCTGCATGCTTTATACAGATGAATAACTAATAATAATTATCGGAACAGCAAAATAATGACTCTTGAAGCAAAATAATGATTAATAACTCAAATTTAAAAAACAAATACATGATCAACAAATAACTAAAATTTTGAATCATGTCTGACTAATTGTGAATGCAATTATTGGCTTACACTAACGCTGAAACTGGCTTTTGGCTATCAGAAAGGAAAGAAGGAATGAAATAGGAGAGAAGATGAAAAAAGAAATCACTTGGCACCCCCGGGATTTAAACCTTAAACCCGACCTTAAGACTAAAAACCTTTGGACTAGCGAACCTAGCTGACCGTAGGACTAGCGAACATTAGGCCCAGCGAACCTCAAATATTAAAACAAGGTCATTACATTGACTGTTGATAATTGAATATATGAATACAAAAGCCACCTAAGTCCATACTTTGGCCAAATTGAGTTAAGCATGGGAAATTGTTGCTATACATAGGCCTGTCATATGTATGAAAGAACAACTCAAATTCATTCTCTGTGTCTATTAAGCATGTGAAAAATAGCATGTATGAAAGAATCACCCAATTCCATGATTTGAGTCTTGTAACACATTGATTGAAATCCATTATGTATAAAAGTCCACTTGTAACACATTCATTGCTAGAGAGTGACTTTTGAACAAAAAATGGGTTTAATAAAGGAAAGTGTGTGGTTTATATTACATGGCAGAATGCTTATCAACATTATACATACCTGTGTGCTTTATTTTGTATTATCTTACTAGTGGTAATCTCATTCTAACATTGTTGTCTTTGTATATGATTCAAAAAACCACCTAAGTCCAAAATTTAAAATGAACCCCACGAAGTCCCTGAAATGCTAATCGTCATACCTAATACAGGTTAATCCACTCATTTGCACGTAAAACTTACCATATTGACCAGGTAAATCTAACTGAAGGAATTAAAATGATACACAGGTTTTTCTCTCAAAATCACTTCCTATGGACTTAGGTGGCTTTTGTATTCATGTATTCAATTACAAATGGACCCATATGTGACCGTACACCACGAAACGCTCGTAAATTCGGCCCCTGGTCAATTTTGTTTTCTTCCGTGTTTAGAAAATATATATCATAAGCTTTACAATAATTTAGATATACGTCGTATATATCCAGAAGCGGAGTTATGGTTTGTTAAACTTTGCTCCTTCAGCAAAAGGGTACATTATTTCGGTGTTGCTTTATTTCTCTTTTTCCACATTGCTGGTATTAAATCTCAAATGGTCATAATTGGCGGTCACTTCAAATCATCCTCTCATTGTTAATTGTTGGTCAAACCACCACTTGAACAGGATTTAACCAAAGCAAACAAAGACTAGAGTTATATATGAATTATATACATAAGTAGAAGCTTATTATTCTCCTCAACAATAGGATTAATGGTTGGTTTAAAAGGTATTTGTCTGGCACTAGCAAAATGGGAAACATGCAGCACAAACTTGAGGTACATATGAATAAAACCTTTATGCACATTTTGCACTGTAACTCAGAATACAATTTGCCGATTTTACGTGCGGTTTGTGGTGGACGGTCACATGTGTGACACACTTCAGGGTCTTACCCTCTAGATTAGTCATGTAGCCTCAGTTGCCCAAAACAAGTTAAGGACCTTCCATTTGTATATATTCAAAGGCAGTTTATTATCTTGTGCTGCTCTGTTAGTCATGTTAGTATTTTTATCCAGTTGCTTAAACCATGTCTGCTCTTTATTTATTTTCATTTTGTAAAGCGATAATGTTACATGACGTAATGACGCTATATATAAGTCATCTATGTTATGTATAGAAATTTACCAAATTGATGGACTATTTGACTTCAAGGATATATTTAAAAGGACTTGAATTTGAAATGTACATCATTGTTTCTTGCAGAGGAACTTGGACTGTCAGATGAGCAGCTCGATACCACTGTGTGATATGATACATAATAAACTCTGGACTCGCTATCTCATGTCCAAAGTTGGAGTTGCTGTCCCAGAGACACTGGCTTTTAAGATCGAAAGCAAGCGCATGGTACACTAGAACCCAAAATAGCGCCGCACAATGGTTTTTTTTAAGGTTTTGTTTCTATATCGCAATTTGCCAAACTTATCACAATGATTAAATTGTGCGAGAAGACGCTAAAATAGTACCATGCCTGACGCTGGACATTTTGGCGGCCATATAGGATTTCAGTGTGTTTAGATGCCAACAAAAATGAATTATTTGACCCTAAAACCCATTAAAAGATGTATCTCAAAATACCCAAGGCTGCTGAGGTGGCACCCGTCGTTTTCACGATATAGAAAAAAAAAACATTTTGCGGACGATACTTTTGGATAAAAGACCATATATTAGTTTCAGTACCAGACTAATAGCATTAAAACTGGCATTACGTAATTTTGTGTGTGTTTAATTAACATTCTGCTGAGTTTAAACATTAAATTCAGCCATTAATAATAATTATCAGAATCTGTATAGTTTTCAAAAGTAAAGAAAGTCAAAACCAGGGCTCATACTGTTTGCTAAAGAATGCCACAAGTCATTTTGACGAAATAGCAATGAGTGTTGGAACCTGATAAGAGTCTGATGGGACATTACAATTCTTAAAAGACATATTATTTGGGTAGCAGTCACGCTGATCAAAGAATTCACTATTGTTTTCTATACATGTACCTTTCTCAGGTCCCCAACTCTGACGCCATCCGAGTGTGTGTGCTGGGCAAGTGTGTAAAAGCCGAGAACACCGCTCGGGTGAACGTGGATAACACGTGCGTGTATATCGGGGAAAATATCAAATATGGCGGTGTGTGTGAACATGCCATCTCCGTGGAGCAGGAAATCGCTAGGTTTCTGGACAAATCTAGCGGCAATAGCAAGAGGGTAGGTGTGATAGGGGGTTTTCAGGGCCAAAAACATGTCTCATTCTTAAAATAAATGTCCTAATGATGAAAGACTGCTAAACCTTGTTTAGGACTTTCAAAAGAAGTACCTGCATGTGCAACCATGACTGTTTCAAAATAGCACGCCAAAGTCATGCAGAGGTCCGAGGTCGTGCATTGAATTGGTTTGAATGAAGAATATTACGGCAACCAACGCCTTTTGTTAAAAGTCACACATGAGTATAAGTGGATAACCTCTATTATGAACAGCACGGAATAATATTTATTTTGTTTCCATAGATTAATAACAAACAGACACTCAGATACCGCCCCAAAATACAAAATCCAGCATCATCTATTATTGAGGGCCGAAGTAATAATAAAAGTCGGAAAGAAAAATAAAATAGTTCGTGTCGGACGAATTATGTCAATCAAACTTCCCGGTATCCCGGCACATCCCGGTATTGGTTAGCATCGCGTAATAGGGTGGTGCCTTTCCTAGATGCGCTATACTACAAATCATGGCATGTGGGGAGTTTACAAGGTCGTCAGGTTTCTTTATTTCTGGCTTACTATTTTGTTTTCAGATTGTTGTGAAGCCCTCGGGCTTAGAGTTCCACGACAGTGTCGGTGTGACCATTCACCAGGGCGGTGACCTCGAATCCATCACCAACGCTGTCGAAGATCTACTCAAGAAAATCGACAGTGGGGATACCGTCCTCGTCGAAACGTTCGTGGAAAACATTTCTCCACGGCCCATCGTCAGTGGGAGCCAGTCGGTGGAGCTGTGGAAGGCCAATGAGGGACTCGGTTTCCATGCCCGCTCAACCGTCTGCAGAGATTTTGACGGCAAGCCTGTCACAACTTCGGTAATTAATGGCACACAAAATTTAAAAAAAATGTCAGTATGAATTGTTAACATAAGTCAATTAATTAATTATTAATTAATTGAAGATATTGATAAATTATAGTATATTTGAGATTTCTTACTTGAAGAACTTAAAGAACTTCATATTTCAAAATGTTGTGTCAAATTCTAAAAACATCATACACTCTAATTATAATTAGGAATAACCATTTCTCCAAACATGCTTAAATATTCATGTCATTCAAAGATTATCTGTGGGCTGTCGTCCAAGAACTCTTCAATCAGCAGCAACAACACTGTCCAACAGGGCCTTGACTCTACCCTACTGGCCTATGGCTTGATCGAACCTGCCGTCAGGTGTGCTGTAGACCGTGATATCCGCAAGAATGGTGAGGACGTGATGAGAATTCTCATCGAAGAGGAACATATACTGGACGAAGAACAGAGAGGTGGTCTTGGTGGATACACAGATGTTTTTGGTATGAATATCGAATACAAATGTTGGCGGTGGATTAATTTTTGCTATATTGGCAGTCAAGTGTCAAAATTAATCCACATGCCATTATTATTCTAATGACTAAGCACAGGTATGTTACCACCATGGAGTTACTAATAATGCTTGGCTCTGATCTTAACTCTCTTCACGCGGGTGTCGACTGCAGACGACAAGTTTCAATTTTTTTTTAAATTAAAAAAATTTCAGATATGTAAATTTGTATGACCATATTTGGAATCAGCATGAAAAATGCATTAAAATGAGTACAAACAAGCCTAGTATTGGTTCAGTAGTTCTTAAGATAGCTCTTGATATTTTGAGAAAATATTTCAAAACTTGAACTTTTTCCGTTGAAGCGCATGGCTAGCACGCAGAGCATTAAATCCGGTAATCAGTGGTTGGTCGACAATAAACTGTCTCTTCATATTGGCAAGATAGAGTGTATACTCTTTGACACCAAAGCTAAGTTCTTGACTTCTGTGTTGCCTATAATGACCCGGGGGGCGGGGGGGCACGCGACTTTGGAAATGACGGGGCTATGCGGACAGCAGTTCGAAACTAGGGGTCTTTCGGTGAGAGCCTAGAGACCCAAAAAGGGGGGTGTTTAAGTAAGATTGGAAACATTTTGGGTCAAAATGTTCAAACATTCATCAAAATTTGAAAAAAGTTTGAAAAAATTTAAACATTTTGAAAAATTTTAAGAAAAATAATGGAAAAACGGGGCATTCAGTCAGATATTATTTTGTCCACAAAAGGGGATCATTTCGCGAGAGGGAGTTGAAATATGGGGGTCAATGTGGCCGCACATCGCCGTCACCAATTTTAGTGAGTGCCCCCCCACCCCCGGATGATGACCATGTTATCAAACATCAGGACAGTATCAAGTATCTTAGTGTTTCAGGGGCTGTTCAATAATTATGAGCCCCCCCGAGTGGTAAAATTTCCAAACGGCTCGCCAAAAAATCGCTTGCCCCCTAGGTCCGCCAATAATCTCCCCCGGCCCACTAAAAAACTCCCCCCCTTGCACATCATTTTTTTCTATCTATCATTTGTTTTTGTATTCCAATGATTAATGCCGAAAAGGAGACTGCTAATTCGGCTAAAGTATCCACAACTATGATTCCCCTTTCTTATTCTTTGCACGTGCCAGTGGTCATGAAAAGACTGTGAGGAGACTACTCCTTAATAGCAGCAGTTGCTCAAACATTGCTACTTTCTCATCTGGTGTTTGAGCTGAATACCGTATACTCAATTGACTCCATTTTTCAGATGTTATTAATTGTCCAAATATGTGCGTACCCGAGTCTTTAGAACGCTCATTAATAGGGATGTGGTAATTTTGCAAAGATTCGGCCATAAATGTGAGGGGTCTTCCATATTGACTATGTGGTTTTGGCTAGCAGGTATAAAATTGCGAATAGGAGAAGGGTACAGATTAATAGTATAGCCTGATCTCATTTGTAAGCTCATTACATTCTTATCATGGGCTTGTATTATGTTACATTTAGGTTCACGCTCCTCTTTTTAGAAAGAATTCCATGCAGTTTATGTGGACCGATTTTATTATAATTTTGCGTAGGTGTGTTTGCAGCTTCGGAGAGAAATAATTTGATTATTATTTTTACAAATAAAGAAAATAAATTACATTAAAAAACAATTAGTTAAAGCTGTTAATTTACATTCATTGTTTCAGGCGTTGATTTCATTCTTACCAACGAGGATGGTAAAATTGTTCCCGTGGCCATTAAAATGAACAGTCACGACTGCAAGGTCAACTGCCAGGTGGTCGATTTCATGTATCACCTGACCCAAGAATGCACAGCAATCGATACACAACTTAACTACCAAGTGCGTCGATCCGATAACGAGTATAACAGCGAAACACCGCTAAAACAAGACTCGATCCTCGGCCGCAGTGTCCGACCATGGGTCCGATCCATGATCCAGAGATCCCAGGACCACGTTCTTGATGGAAAACATATCCTGATTATTGGTGCTGGTGGATGCAGCAAGGAGCCCATCTGGACCGATGCTGCCGCTATGGGTGTAAAGGTAATTCTGGTCGACTCGGACCCAGATCACTGCGCAAAGGACCAGGTCAGTGTTGTGTTTCTTCTTATTGATGGCGTGTTTCTCTCTGCTAATATGGGGGCGTAGGTGGGGATAGAGGACAAAAAAATGAAAAAGAAAAAGGGCAAATTTCACCCCGATCATCATGTAAAATTCAAAATTTGGTTGGCCCAATAAAGCCCTTTTTAGAATACTTTACATGTAACAGTTTCTCTAAACAAACCCCAATTTCCCCCAAAATTTTAATGACCTCGAACAAGAAAGCTGGCTACGTCCTTGAATATCAGAGTAGCGTGGAACTGCGGTTAAGGTCTTTGACGCTTGTGATCCCTGTTCAAATCCCGGTGGTACCAAAGATATCAAAAATAGTATTGTGGGGCGGATGCAGTGTATAACAAAGATCTCGCGGTCAATTCCGATTACGGTAACACCTGGCTGTTTATACAGAAAGGTCCCTCAATGGAAAAAAAAAAAAAGCTTCATATAGCTTTCGTGTCTTATCCTGGGCCATAAGTTCCAAACAAAGCAAAGTATATACATAATTGCAACTGGATGTATGTTTAATTCGCGCCCCTGACAGTGCAAATATCAAAATAACGGCTATATTATGCCTAGGCCTACTATATCACAGTTTTGCGCTGACAGCGTCCCAATCCTATTATTGGAAAGTCACACCAGTGCCCCCAAGTTTCCTTTGACCATTAGATAATGAATCCCATAATTCATAGCAAGTTGTAGATAACGTGTTACGTTCGGGGAGGTTGGAAGACACTGTTAAAACATGTATTAAAAAACTGCGTATTCCAAAAATAGTTTATATTAAGCGGTGGTTGAAAATACATTAATATTCTATTTTACACAGCGTTGTCTAAAATAGGCAGTATTTTAACCAACGTTGGTTAAAACAAACCTCCTTTCGGCAACGAAAGCAATGCTGAGCCTTCTTCAAATAAATCACATATCCTGGAGTCAACTAGACTACCCCGTAGTCCACTTGCCCATTGTGCATCCTCTGGATATTGAATTTAACATGTTTAAGCTTAAAACTCCGATTTAATTAATTTGTGCACAATTGATAGATTTTCACAACTGATCATCTTTTCAGTCACCGTACTCCCTCTATTTGTTAGCTTCCCAAGTGGACTACTGACTTTGGATTGCGGTTTACATGCTTAACACGGCTGTCTATGAGCTTCTATGGATGAGATTGTCGGATTCCTGGCCTACTAAAATTGGCCATGATGTAATGCATCTTTAAATGGATCTGGCTTGTGATTGGTCGCACAGATCTCGTTATGGTTTAAATACTCCGGGCACCTGCCATTACCATTAATAACTACATGGCAGACTTGTACCCGAGTCCAGCTTGTCCGAGTCCGAGCCGAGCCGAGTCCATTTGTATCCAAGTCCGAGTCCTTTTGTGTCCGAGTCCGGACTCGAGTCCAAGTCCAGGGGTGCCGAGTCCGAGCCAAGTCCGAGTCCAACAAAAATAAGATTCGAGTCCGGACTCGAGTCCGGCTCGAGTCCGGACTCGGTCAAAGTCCATGCCCGTGTGTGGGTGTGTGTGTGTGTGTGTATGGGGTGGGGTCATTCAACTTATGATGTGACAGGTGTCTGCCTACTGGCATTGCTTAGTAGGAGCCTATTTGTATAAAAATGGGTCATTTGGGTATAACAAAATGAAAAAGGGATAATTGGGTATAAAATTTTGAAAGAAGGGGGTCATTTGGTATAACCCATAACAAATGGGTCATTATTTCCCAAAAATGGAGCAACATTTTTTATTTTGTTTCTAATTTGAAAATTTACAATACAAATTTGCGGAAAAAAAGAAAATTGCAAAGTTTTTGATGCTAAAATTGTAGAAAAAGAAGGTCATTGGCCATAAGTCACTCACTACACTACATCACACACCGCTCTCCCTATACACACCCACCCTACCAAACCCCACCCACCCCACCCTACACAGTTAACATTTAAAAGACTCAACCCAACTCAACCAACCAACTGTACACACACCCCTTCAAAGTCCCATACCCATGAACAGGTAACTCCTGATGGTAAAAACTACTACATGTATCAGACCACCTGTACTAAACAGCAGTCACGTGGGGCTATCTGTGTGTGTGTGGCACACTACATGTAAACGTGAACTTGCACCCAGGGACTAGAGAAGTGTCACTATGTTGCATGCAGCATACATGTAAATGAATTGCAATGTATTCAAATATATTATAGAAAAATAACATCATCATCATCATCATCATCATCGTTATCATTCTCTTTATCATCATCATTATCATCATCGTCATAATAATAACAGAAATTCATTCTAAATATCTTTTCAAAATTGTCCCACACAAATGTGCACCCTACAGCCATATTAAAATTTACTGAGCTGAGAACATGATCCAGTGTGCATATTTCTCTCTTTCAAGATTGAATTGGAAAGTTCCATGAAAGAACTCTTAGATATTTTTATGTAGTCTAAATATTTAGTAAAGTTTGCATTTATTTAATTATCAATTATTTCATTAATGATAACAATAGTATGTAGTAGTAGTCAACAAATTTGAGATCTACTTTGACATTTTTAGATAATCATTTCACATTTTACATGGATTTAATTGGACTGGACTCGGACCGGACTCGGCTTCAAGTCCGAGTCCTTTTGTGTCCGAGTCCGAGCCGAGCCGAGTCTTTTAGTGTCCGAGTCCGAGCCAAGTCCGAGTCCAACAAAAAGTGGACTCGAACGATACATCACTGCTACATGGTACACATCTATGCGGCCTTTGTGTCGGCGGGAACATGAGCGCGTCTTGTACCATGCTTGTATTTCAAGGCTTTGTGCGTGCGGTTAAATTGGATGATAAACAAGTATGATTGACAGTGTTTGTGTTAGGGATCAAAGTCCCGTTTAAAATTGAAAGTCCACAGTCGATTTTTAACTGGGACTTATGCGATTAATAAACTGGTAGATTCTAAAATCAGAATTGTTCAGTATTGAAGTGCGTATATAATGACATTATGATGTTGCATTCAATAATATAAGCCTACGTATACTTTACTTTTACTGTCACAAATATAATTATATAAACTTTTTCATAACAATTTTATACTAGTATTTTGATGTAATAAATATAATTTCGAGTTCAACTGAATGCTTTCATCATGATTAATAACATGTTTCATTTATCAAAAATCGACTATGGCATAGTCTAGGAGTCAACGCATAAACCTGTTATATCGTGACATACCGCACGGCTAAGAATCAATAAGATTGCATGAACTATTTCAAGTGTTTAAAAATGTTAGATAATTGATAAATTAAGTAAAAGAAAACATATTGACCAGAAAGAGTAACATTGGTAAATTATTTATCGAGTACTGGTTCACTAACTAAAAACACTACAGGTTTACAGGTTTATCAACCTGAACATCGAGGATCACACACAAGAACACGCCAACGCCCTGGAAATCGTGAAGATTTTGCAGAACGACGGGATCACAGCCGATGGTTGTCTCACATTCTGGGAAAACTGTGGACCGCTGGCCGCACTGTGTGCTGAGCTCTTGAAGACGACAGGTATACTAGTCTAGGGTACCGGTAGACTAACAAAGCATGAAGAAATTAAAAACTTTTAAAGGTGTTCCTTCTGTTACGAGTCAGAAAGACTCAAGTACAAAATTATCTTCTAGCTGAATTCACTTCAAAATACACAACAAAACACACCGTTGGTTTTAGTTAACAATATTAGAATCTTTAATGAAAAGTAAAGTATGATTAAACAATGATCTTGCACATAAATATAAATGCAAGCAAATTACAAATTCAGTTTGTTCATTCATTTGATCTGAATTTTCAAATTTGGTCACAAATACAGTGCCTGAAACCTTGATGGGCAATTATTATTGTTGCTGCTGTATATTCCTTGTTGCTTTTGTAAGCGCAATAACCATTATTTCTTGGAATTTCGCTATGTAAGCGCTGCGGCGTTGCCGGGCCACATTATTAGGGCTATGTTACGTCATACAATGTTTATCTGTCTGATTCCAGGTTCAAGCTATGCGGCAGCCTCTATCGCAAAGAATAAGAGCTACACGCAGGCCACCATACGGACACGTAACGCGGCCATCCCGCACTGGCCCATTGCCAGCCTGTACATCGCTGCGTCCTGTCACATCGCTTCGGAAGCCGATATTGACGACGCTTGCAAGACGTGAGTATGCCTAGTATTCGTTTACCCTTTCGTTTACCCGTTTATGCCCAAACGACCTAATGTAGTCGCAGATGCATCTCAAAAAAATTTACCCCAGCATCTTTCCCGGGGGTAGGACCGGCCATCAAAAATGACCATAGGGTGGGGGGTGAGGCCCACCATTGTTTTCTACAGTAAAATCAATTATTTTCATTTAGTTCTTGTGTTCCAAGAGCTACTGACTTTTCACTTGTTAGCTAAACTTGACATAGTCATTTCCTTTTATATTTAGGAGAAAATGTGGTGAAATCGCATTTTTGTAGAATTTTCAGCCGACAATCAATTTTGCCCCTATATTTTCGGACATAGCCAGAATTTCCGAAATTTGCATGGGCGCCCTCACATGATCACGTTATAGCGACACTATTTGGGGAACGTTTGTACTTATTTTGATATCGTTGGATAGATGAGACCCATAGCTATACATTGGTACCAAATATAACGGCATTGTATTCTGATCATATACAAGGCTCTCAACAACGCTAATCCTATTGCTAGCCTTCGTTCCGCTTCTCGCGAGCTTCTCGTCGTCCCAAAAAGCAGGACTAAATCATTCGGCGACAGGGCTTTTTCCATCGGGGGCCCCAACCTGTGGAACAGTCTGCCAATGGACATACGCAAAGCAAAATCTGTCGAGCAGTTCAAGTCGTTGTTAAAAACATACCTGTTTAATTTGGATATATAATTCGTTCTTATATATGCGTTTCATATTTTTATTGCTTGCATATTGTTGTTGTTGTTCATGTTGTTTCTGGTGCTATAATTGTATACATATTTATAATGATATCGTTATGAATTCGGCAGAGTGACGAATCGAGAATGTTGAGCAAATTGAGTTATTGTATGCTTATGATTATGTTTCAGGTTATCTTTTATTTCCACCAAAAATTAATGGTAAATCTTACTCACCGACGTAGTTATTGCAATTTTGATTTGGACGAATCGCGCCAAAGTGCAATAAATGAATTCGGCAGAGAGACGAATCGTATACTTAGCTGTACAAATCATGTTGATCTATAGTATTGTATAGCGGGAAACCCCGAATTTTCTATATAACATGTCCTACACTAATATATTTGATACCAACGTATAGCTTCTATCTAGTGATACCAAATTAAGTACAAACATTCCTACACGTGACATTGCTGTGGTTTAATAATGTGAGTGCGCGCCCGTGGAATTGGAAAATCCCGGAAAATCATACGCAAAATATAGGCCAATATTGTTATTTTTGCTTTAAAATCCTCGAGTTTTTGCTAAATATTACAGGGATGACTATTTATAACTTATATAGCAAGTTAAGTCTACATAGCCTAAGGACAACCAGTCATTTCTACACAAAAGCTCCAAATCAAGAATGCGTGCTATGGTTTACACGTAGTTGAATGCGTATTCGACCTCTCTCTGCGCAGTGGTAGAGACATTATGGATACAGCATAAAGCCGAATAGCTGTTCAAACGCGTTTTGAGGGATATATCGATTATTTCAGGACATGCAAGCATTGCCAATAATTCGTGTACACTCACTTCTATAATATACATTTCAAATGAGTGCTCACGAATGTTCTAAATTTTTAGAAGGACCAATGGAATGGTATCAGGATTTTCAAATGCCGTTTACTCAGAACAGCAATTTTGCGTATTCGGCACTCTGCCGAGTTCATAACGATATGATCGTTCTGTATTTCACGAGGGTATTTTCTTTGCTTGACGCCTCGTTTTCCGCATCTTTCATCCTTGTGCAATATTGTTTAATCTTTTTGGTCTGTTCAGACTGTCTTATATTATATTATGTTATATTGTTATGCTTTGTATTACTTATCAATATGCCTGTGTATTAGCTTTTTGTAGTGGGTTGAGCTATATTGGTGTTGTTCCGTCTTTTGTGTTACTTCGTCCTGCCTAGGACGGGTGCAACATCGGTTTTCTCTTCCCACGGCAAATAGTGTTGTTTTTTTAATGCATTTCTGTTTTGCTTTATTTTATTGATTGCATCATTAATTGTTTAATTTTTCCTTCAACCACTTGGCGTGTTTTGTTTGCGTTGTTTTTGCCTTTCCCCCGTTCAACACTGCGAAAGCACGTCTGGTGGTGGTTGTGATTTCGTTGTTCTCTGAATTAGCATTTATGCTGTGTTGTAATAATCTTGCTTGATTTTATCTTGTTTTGCTCTATTGGGCTTTTTAAATTTGTAGTATATCTTGTAGTTAAGATTTTTTCTGTAAAGCGCATTGAGAAACTGTTTTGTTTGCAACGCGCTCTATAAGTGTATATTATTATTATTATTATTATTGTCATGACATTTATAATTGAAATTAATCCGTGTTACAAAACCCGAACCAGTTGGTCCTTCATGTTGGTACCCTCCATTTTGGCCTAAATTATGACCGTCCACGGCGAATGAGCCGTAAATTCCTCCCCGGTCAATTTTGTTTTATTTCGTGTTTAAAAATAAACATCATAAACTTAAAAATGGTATATCATTTGACTTCAAACGATATCCAGAAGCGGAGTTATGGTTAGTTAAACTTTGCTCCTTCAACAAAATTATAGCTTTTTTCGTTTCTATGTGTGTCTTTTTTTCCACATTGCTGGCAATAAATATCAAACAGTCATAATTGGCGGTCATTTCAAATCATCCCCAAGTCAACGAGGTTTAAGAAGGTTCTCTCATTGTTAATTGTTGGTTATGCATACCTATACAAATAACCCACCACTTGAAAAGGATTTAGCAAAAGCAAACAAAGACCAGAGCTATTAAAAGTTCTATAGCCATCTAAGGTAGAAGCTTATTATCCACTTCAATAATAGGATTATTGATTGGTGTTGTGACTATCAAAATAAGACAGATGTCGCTCCAGCTTAAGTGACCGATGAATACGACCTTCGTACACATTTTACACCATAACTCAGAATACAATTTAGGGAATTTACGGCTCGTTTGTGCTGCCGGGTCACAATTAGTCTGAAATTATTTTTTTTCGCGCGCTTTACGCGCAAATGTCCAAGTGACATCGAAACAAAATATGCTTGTCCCTTCTAAATTTTAATACAGGTGAGTTTAATTTTGTAGGCCTCCAAATTTTGGCCTGGCCCCGGGCTCCAAAAAAAGGTCAATTCGGCCCTGGTCACAGTACGTAAATGAAACAGGAAACGACCCGTGTTGGAGCTGATTTGCTCAAACGTATCACAACCCGTAATAACTTTCCGTCGCACAAAGAGGTCAGAAGTCATGAAGTTGCCGTCTGCACCGTCAGATTGAGTTCATAATATTCATGCATGTGGCACTGTTGCCTCCACAGGGTGATACAATTTTGAATGTTTCCATCTACATGTGTGACACGCTATACAGATTTTACAAAGTCGGATACATTATGGTCCTTCTTGAATGATGACTCATCGAAGATATCATGCGTCCTCATGTTCCTGAAGGATCTTGAATTGTCTTCTTATGGTGTTGCGAATGGGAACATTGTGAGGTTGGCAGGTTAAAACAAAGGATACACGGTTGGACTTGGATTTGATAGACACTGTCAGAGGCTCTTTCAACATCTGTGATGAGTTGCCAGTCTGATGAAACCACTAGAGTAGTGGCGAAACGTCACTAAAAACGATCTCCACTATTTTTGGATTTGCATAAAAAGAACTATGCTTATAGTCTGTCAGAGCAGATTCCCTGTTCACTTCTTGGACACGGTCCATAGCAGATTCACTAACGTGTAATGGATATCCTCGTTGATGAAAGAAACCTCTCATTTCAGTCTGGACGTTGGTAAGATCTTCGTTGTAACTGCAAACCCTTTTGGCGCGAAGGAGTTGGCTGTACGGAATAGAGTTTTAACTCTGGGGATGACTCGAGTCATACCTAGATAGCCGTGAGAGTATGTGCTCGTGTAGTGAATGGTCGAAGAAATGCTATCGCCATTTATTGTTTGAGATCAAGAGAGTTAACGCTCACTCGAAATTTATCTATTCTGCGTCTTTCACTGTTTCAAGCGTGTATCGGCGTAATTATGCATGCTTTTACTGCTTTCAGCGTGATTGGATGTCATTCAGCGTTCTATCACGTCATTATGCGTGTTTTGACGGCTTTCAATGTGCTTGAACGTCATTCTGCATTCTTTGGCGGTTTTTAGCGTGATGGACGTCATTCTGCATTCTTTGACGTCCTTTCGTGTACTTTATTAATCATGTTTGATGGTTTTCAGCGTGCTTGGATGGTAATAGCCGGAAACAGGGTCATCTAACCGGAAGTTGACATTCGGTCACATGAATGGCTTAGCAAGATCTGGTGCCACCCCTTGTCTTTTAATGTGGATGGGTCCTTTGACACCTCTACGGAACAACATGTCCTCCATCTCCCAAGATTTTCACCCCGGATTTTTACCTCGTCCCAACTTCCACCCACCTATCAGTTGGCATTGAAGACCTGTCGATGCTGGTCGCAGACTATCAAGTGGCAATGCAAGTCGTGAGAGCTTTTTTAAAGTTTTTTCGATACAATATACACCACGACGGTTATATTCACGATTGACTATATATAAAAGTATTTGTATTTAACATAATTTAGTTAGCAAATGAAGACATTGTCATATAAACTGTTTGTTCTTTATCCACAGTGTCAACTTCCCTGCGATCCTCAAACTCGATTACGCTTCCTCCGCCGTTGGTGTGAACATGTGCAAGAACGAGGACGACGTACGTAACGCGTACACCGCTCTCACCAATAGTCTCCGCACCATGGAATCCGAGTATGAAAGTTTTGGGAACACCATGCTATTAATGGAGTACCTCGACGGCTCAGAGCATGCTATTGACGTCGTCATCTTCGAACGGAAACTGGTCGCAGCCTTTCTCAGTGACATTGGTCCGACTAACTATCCATCTTATACTGGTATGTGCCATAAGTTAGCGATAATTTACTTAAACATTAATATCTAGGTTCGAATCAGATGGAAAATGTAATTAATAATAAAAACGAGTATGAATTTTAAAAACTTAACACACATGACCATACGGAGATGTATCGCAAGCATGTGTCGCATTTTCGGCCATATTGTATATTCTTCCCAGGAAAAAAGATACCGCTTCCCTACTTGGATGAATGAAGTGAATAAGCCCAGGGGCCACCTCAATATTTTTCCTTGAATTCAAGATGGCGACCACAAAATTCCACTAAAATCCCTACAAACTCATATTTTACAGTCTACAAAATGTCATTTATGACCAACTGGTTATTAGCCCTATGTAATGAGAAGATCTTAGTCGCTGCTGAGATATTTTCCTTTGAAACGGATTCTTGGTCAAGTGGCCTTGTGACCACATTTAGCTTAGCATGCTCAAGGTCACAAAAAAAAGGAATTTGACTTTTTTTCTTATGCCCTCACCTGGCATCCAAGAGATAAGCTGAAAAAGATACCTTTTCAGAGTCTGAATTGAGCAGCTACTGGGTTGCCATCCCGGCGTCTTCATTCAGCGTTGTGATTACTCTCCACTGGTCACCTGACCACCCGGTGGGTGGTCAGGTGACAGCTAAGGCTTCTCTGATCTTTCGGTTCAAAAAAAGTTATCCTCCCTGTCATGCACTTCTACATTAACTGATGTCATATTCGTGATTAAAAGTATGTTCTCCGACTGCTGACAGCGGGGCTGTGGCTCTAGTATGTTCCTTGAACTTAGTGGCGAGTGCTCCTGCCGTCTCACCAACAGTGTCAGTGCACTCCGGGCAACTGATTTTATATTATAACACTACATTTGCTTGAGTCCGTGGTTCTATTCTTGGGATGGACTAGGAAAGACCTTATTTTATTAACCGGTTTGTGGTATGCGTTGACCCCGTGGTCGCGGAAGATGTTTAGCTTTTCCGACAGACCATTGTCATATGGAAGGGGGCATTGATCTTTCTAAATTGGCCTGTAGTGTCTTTGCGACCTTTCTTCTTCTTGGGCTTAGGCGTTTTGAGCATCCAAGTCTCATATCCGTTAGCTTCTAGCCCAGATTTGAGGGGGGTGTTTTGTTTTGTTTTGTTTTGTTTTGTTTTTATGAGATGGGCCTGCCAGGCAATTGACTGAACCCTGAATTGGATTAAATTTTAGATGGGATAATCAATCTCTGATTGTTACTTTCAAGTGTCTGAAACAAATAGTGCCATCTTACCTTTCATCTATATTCACTTTTACACACTCAACTCATGATAAATGTACTCGAAGTCAAACTCATAATGCTCTGATTGTTCCTACGTGGAATATTTTTGATGGTAAAAGAACTTTCAATTACAGAGCTGCGGTACTCTGGAATAATCTTCCACTGAAAATTCGTTCAAACTTTATGTCCATGAGTGTGTATATATTTAAGAAATAAAGGGTGCAGCATAATCCTTTACACGAAAATAATGTGTCCGAGGCAGTAAAACGTAAATAATGGGTGAGGCGCAGCCGAACCCATTATTTAAACGTTTTACTGCCGAGGACACATTATTTGCGTGTAAAGATAATGCTACACCCTTTATTTCTATTCTATTACCACAAAATAGTGTGATTTAAAGAGAAAATATAAAAATGTTTGCCCAAATATTTCAAGTTGTTTACCTCAAGGTGGAGCGCATAAGCGTAGCCAAAGCGTATGTAGCCTATCATGATAACACAACCTAACATTCCATTCTCCCCCATAAGCAGGTATGTACATACAATAACACACCCCTGACATTCCATTCTCCCCTACATAAGCAGGTGTTACTGCTGTGCGCTCTGCTGTGCGCTGTGATGATAGAAGAACATAAAGTTCGTTGCCCTTGACACTTTATCGCTAATTAATGGTCTGTCACGTGACGCGTTCCAACAACGCAAAGTGCGCGATTTTGCATAATGGGTCGTTGGGGTAATAGAATTAGTAATAATGGTAATGATGTAGTTCCTATTATTTCCATCTTATTTTCATGCCTGTGTATATTATACATTACTGTATTATTTTCATATCCTCATTTGTATTATAGTATTCTTTGCATTTTGATTGCTTAATTAGTGTCTAATTATATATTGATATTTTCTGATCTGGACCTCTTGTGAGATCAGTACTTATGTATTGAAAGAGCTTACCAGAATAAAGATAGATTGAATGAATGAATGACTTCTTAGTGGGGCAAATATTGGTATGGGGGTCATTTTATCACAATTGTCCCAATATTTCTGAAAGCTAGCCTAATATTTCCTAATTGTAGCCAAATTTATTGAAATTTGCCAAATATTTTGGGGAAAATGTGACTTCTGGTACAGTTGTAGGTCCAAATTCAAATTTTAAGTGGCACAACCGGCATCCATACCTAACTTGAGTTGAGTACCCGGGGAAAAACTAAAAGCAAACTTAATAATATCAAATGAAGCATTGTGTTGTCCAAGATGTTATTAAATAGTTGAGGGTTAGCATATTATGTCTGTAGATTATGAAGAAATTAGAAAGAAGTGATGAAAACGCATTCTACTATAAAAATATTTATTTTTATAATAATTATAATCAATATTATCAAAATGTCAATGTATTATTATAGGGACGGTAACCCTGATGCCTTCAAACCTGCCCTCGGACAAACAAGCCCAGCTGGTGACAGCTGCTTACCAGTGCTGTAACGAGATAGGTATGAGTTCACTATTCACCATACTTCCGTTGGAACTAATTATTTGAAATGTCGATATAAAATCGAGTTGTGTAAATCAGATACTCATTATGTTTTATACTTGTTGTGTAATTTCTGTAGTAAATTAAATAGACTTTATCCTTATGCCATTAAAAATAAACTTATATTATTAAGGGACCGTTCACAAACACTTGTAAGGGGAACTGAAAAAAAAAAAAAATCATCGCGAACATTTCAGCCCCCCCCCTTTTTTGACATGAAAATTATGGGTCAACCCCATAGAAAATCATATAAACTCAATTTTTCCAGGAAAATTTGAGGTCATTTTTTTCAGCCCCCCCCTTAGGAGGGTCAAAAACTTTCAGGGCCCCCTTTTGCATCAGCCCCCCCCACAAGTGTTTGTGAACGGTCCCTAATGGCATATTGGAAAACACGCAAAAATCCTAATCTTCTGCCAGATTCACTTTTTAAACATATGTCAAATTTAAATAATTAAAAATTAGTTAATTAGACAAATTTGGCTGCTGAGACCTGAGACGAATAAGCTGAGACAAAATCAAAGAGAACATCGTAACTTAATATAAAACTTAATATGAATTTAAAAACTAATGACCAAAAATCAATGAATCCGACGATTAAACATGTGCCCTGTCTATTATTAGACCGCGCCTGCATACATTCAGAAAGTGTGCCATTAATAATTATTTGCAATACATTTCAAATAAGCTTGCACGTCGTGCACATTCTGATCCTATCCTACACTGTTCGCTATTCTGATAGAAAATCATGTCAGCAAAGTGGACTCAGATTAGACTGAGTCTGGTCACCCTTAAAAGTAACCTTGAATTTTTGATGTGCAATACATTTCTTCATCGGATGTTATCATGTTAACCAGCATTGCCCTTTTGTTGACCATTTGCAACCTTCGCATACCGGCTTCAAAGTCAAGCATAGTATATATTCAGTACTCTCTTGGCTAGAGGTCCTAGGGGGCCCGTGAAAAATATAAAAAAATTACCCCGGGCCCGTAATGACTCTCGGCGGTACTGCTCAGTTCTACAAGTAGACTATGCCGTAGTCGATTTAGCATGTTATTAATGTTAATCATGATGAAAGCATTCAGTTGAACTCGAAATTATACTGATATTTATTACATCAAAATACTAGTATAAAATTGTTATGAAAAAGTTTATATAATTATATTAGTGACAGTAAAAGTAAAGTGTACGTAGGCTTATATTATTGAATGCAATATGTCATAATGTCATAATTGTATTGGCACTTCAATGCTGAACAATTCTGATTTTAGAATCTGCCAGTTTATTAATTGCGAAATTCCAGGTTAAAATCGACTATGGACTTTCAATTTTAAACGCGATTTTGAACGGGCAAAGTCCCTAACACTCACACTGTCAATCATACTTGGTTATCAATCAAATTTAACCGCAAGCAAATACAAGACGCGCTCATGCACTTACTGACGCGTTCATGCAATTACACAACACAAAGGCCGCATACTTGTGTACCATGAAGTTATTAATGGTAATGACAGGTACCCGGAGGATTTAAACCATAACGAGATCGGAGCGACCAATCACAAGCCAGATCCATTTAAAGATGCATTACATCATGGCCAATTTTAGTAGGCCAGATTTCCGACAATCTCATCCATAGAAGATCATAGACAGCCGTGTTAAGCATGTAAACCGCAATACAAAGTCAGTAGTCCACTTGGGAAGTTAACAAACAGAGGGAGTAGGGTGACTGAGAAGATCAGATGTGAAAATGTATCAATTGTGCACACATTAATTAAATCAGAGTTTTAAGCTTAAATACAATATCCATATGCACAATGGGCAAGTGGACTACGGGGTAGTCTATTCTACAAGCGACTGCTTCTCATGCCTACTTAGGCGTGGACATCACCCGCACATAGAAATTTCAAGGTTAGTTGAAATTTGTTGTGCTGAATGTTAGTAAATTAATTATTATCAGCACTTATATTCGACTAAACTTCTTGTTAACATTATATTTATTTACAATCAATTGTATTATATACTAGGTCTCTCCAACGGTGTGTTCAATGTTGAGATGAAGATGACTTCCACTGGACCCAAACTGCTTGAAATTAACGCCCGGATGGGCTGTGGCTTCACACGCAACTGGATCAAACGTCTGTATGGCGTAGATCTCATGAAGTGCGCTATGCTCATCTCATGCGGCATCAAGCCCTACGTCCCAAAACTGCCCCCGGTTGAATTTCTTTTGGGTGTGAATCTGATTCCGTCAGAACACGGACGTATAATGACCAACAACAACCTGCGTATGGTTCTTAACGATCTTCAAGCTAGCGGTGACGTGATTCTCATGATGGTGGGGGATGAAGATGCGGAGAGCACGCAATATGAACAGCCGTTCGCAAAGATCACTGTCAAGGGCCGTAATGTCGACGACTGTCGACAGAAGCTGGGCGAAGTTTGTGGCAAGCTGAATATTGAAACGAAAAACTATCGTGTCTCGGAGTTTACGAAATATTTGTAACGATGTTGTCCAATTTTGAGAGTTTTGACTCTCTGTCGTCGTGACGTAAAGCGCGTGGCGCACATGTCTTCACAGATTAAACTTTCTCGGAGAAATAATTCATTAACTTCCACCTAAATCGCTCATTTCATGTCAGCAAAATTTGCCGTGCCGGTTTGGCCCCTCACAAAATCGGGAAGATTACAAAATATCTGGATTGAGAGTGCCACGGAGAGACTAATCCTCGCTTTTTTGACCTCACGCATCGACAGCTGCAACAATCTGCTCGTCGAACTCCATGATCTTCATAAACTCCAGTGACTGCATATGCCACATATCGGCCCGGTATTCACCGAATCAGATTCAAAACTCTTTAAAAGGTCTTATCAAGCCATATGAGCCTCCATGATGCAGTCATGTCTACAGTAGAATTCACCACGACCTTTGCAGGACTTAACATTCATTGAAAACAGCTCAACTGATTAAATCAGATCTTCTCTGGTTAAATCCACACTACACATGTTTCTGTTTTAAATATTGGCCGGTTATTTTTCACACAGTGACGTTAACTAGGCAATATCCTATACTTCTAACATACACTATTTGTAGAGGTCACGCTTCAATGGTGAGAGCACTGTGTATTGTGTATAAGAAAACGGACAGTAACTGCAGTATGCCGCGTCGCATTCGATCCTTAACTTGCAACCTTTTTTTCAAGTTTCTCTGCCTTCTCGGACCGTGACTGTATACATACGGACAGAGAGCTCTGTTGTTGCTCCATGAATGTGGAATTTTCTCGCCATCAGAAACTCTGCTTACATTCAACAATTCAAAACTCTCCTTCAGACGTACTTATTCATGGACTGGTTTAATCATTCGTTTGTGTTTAATATGATTATGAGCACCCGAAAAATCTGTATTGTCCGTCAATTTTTCTCCCATTGCATTATAATCAGGTAATAAAGTCTTGAACTTGGAATGAATTTGTTGAATTGCGTTATGAACTTTTCTCTTTTCTGCCGCGTAGTAGCTTGCTGCATCAGAATCTTGGAATTGTCGAAATTCTGGAATTTTGATAATTCCAGGTTTCTGACGCAGCCTGTCAAAAACTAGGAATTTGTCAAAATTCTGGAATTCGACAGTTCATGTTTCTGACGCAGCCTGTCATTGAAATTGTCTTGGAATTCAAGAATTACGACAGTGTCCACTATCGCATTGCCGGAATTTTGACAGTTCCAAGTTTTTGACAGGCTGCGTCAGAAACCTGGAACTGTCGTAATTCTGAAATTTTGTTTTGTTACGTCTTACCTTAATCAGCCCCAATGCGATCAAGCAAAAATAGTCAGAACTCTGAAATATTAAATTTTCAGTTTCTTACAGGATAGTAAAAAGCATTTACAAAGCTGCATTTTGCAGAAACCCCATTGAAATTGAACAACCAGTTCCAAATATATGAGCAATTAAAGAGTTTCTAAAACAATAGGAAACAAAAAGAAATTTTTCCTTTGTTTGACTATATCTCAAAATCAATATTTCCGATTTCCGACTGATTTTGCTTGATCGCATCACATAGTCTGGAATGAGCGTTTTGAGCGTTTCGACAGTATTTTTTGTGGGACATGAGACATATCGAATTGCATTCTGAATACGAAGAATGTCTTTCTGATATCAAATAATTTTCATTTTTGAAATTCACGATATAATTCAAATTTCATGACAAATTATTAACATTTGATATTTTTCACATTTTTGATATATAACAGTAAATTTTATCAATCTAATGATATATTCTGAAAGTGTATGTAGCTGGGAGGAAAAGCCGACGATCAATTGAAACTTTTGAACTTTTATATTGAAGATATGGATTTTTTCCCCAAAAGACCTTATTTTTTTTGGTGTTTTGGGGGGAATCCATATCTTCAATACGAAAGGTAAAAATTTTCAATTGATCGTCGGCTTTTCATCCCACCTACATACATTTTAAGTACATATCATCAGATTTAAAAAGTTTATTTATACTGTTAAATATTAAAAATATCAATTTTTAATCATTTGCAATCAAATGTGTATTTCATTGCGAATTTCAAAAATCTAAATTATTTGATATCAGAAGGACATTCTTCGTATTCAGAATGCAATTCGATATGTCTGATGTGCTCTAATGTCCCACAATAAATACTGTCCAAACGCTCATACCCCATCCCTTAAGTTTGTGCAAAATCGTCGTATTTTAATTGGTACGATTGATATTGATGAAGTAGATATCTAGTGCTGAAATTAGTATTGATGAAGGAGATATTTACTGCTGATATTGGTATTGATAATGTAGTTATCTACTGCTGAGATTGGTATTGATAAAGTAGCTATCTAATGCTGATATTTGTATTGATGAGGTAGCTATATACTGCTGATAGTGTTATTGATGAAATAGCTATCTACTGCTAAGTAGCTATATACTGCTAATAGTGGTATTGATGAAGTAGCTGTCTTCTGAATGACAATGAATGACAATGATCAAGTGCTTACAGCTTTACGTGTGATTTTTGATACCACGCAACGTTAATGTTGAAGTTTTAAAAGATTTTAACTTTGCATTACAATTTCTTGGAAATATTCTGAAAACATTATTGTTAAGCCAGCTGGAATTCTTTATGTAGTAATTCTTTATGCAACATTTATATTAACATTAACGAAAAAAGATATTTACAACCGAGCATTATCTTACATGCAAGCTTTCATTTTCAATATCGAGCAGGTTTTCAAATTTGAACAAAACCTAATTAAATGTTTTTCAAGAAACATGTTGTTTAAAAAGAACGAAAAGGATTTAATAGAACAAAATATGAAGCCCGTTGACAATTTAACCACTAGTGTGCATTGTGCTGAATTATCTTTCTCTCAAACTTGGAATGAAGTGAATTGACACATGCGTTATGTAATCGCTTAGTTCTTCGCGATTAGTCAACCGATTCCAGTAAAATTGGCATATAAGATGCAAAATAAGATGGGCTACATGCTGATTTTTAAACTTTTGGATTCTGATGTCTATTTTTCGACTTACGACCAAATTTATTTGCCCGGTAATTTTTTCTGGGACACCCTGTATACTGCTGATAGTGGTATTGATGAAGTAGCTTATACTGCTGGTATTGCTTATTATGAAGTAGCTATCTACTCTTAATCTTGGCACTGTTGAAGTAGATATCTACCGCTGATATTTGTACTGATGAAATAGATATCTACTGCTGATATTGGTATTGATGAAGTAGATATCTACTGCCGATATTGGCATTGATGAAGTAGCTATCTACTGCTGAAATTGGTATTGATGAAAAAGATATCTCCTGCTGATGTTCGTATTTATAAAGTAGATATCTACTGCTGATAATGGTATTGATGAAATAACTATATATTGCTGATAGGGGTATTGATGAAGTAGCTATCTAATGTTGATATAGATATTGATGAAGTAGCTATATACTGTTATCTCAACGTGGTCTCCCAACTAAACTGCCGTATATAGTCAGTTTACAAATGATCTTAAACTGATCATATGCGGCAGTTTATGAGAAAAAGTGATAGCGCCCTCTGTTGTTATTAATCGTATTTAATACGTATTTACAACGTTGTGAATAAATATTTGACACCATAGAATATAAAAACTAGTAATTTGATAAGTTAAAATAAGATTTTTAACGGAATAAATCTAAATAATATGATTATGCAGTTTATTCCGTTAAATATTTACCCCATAATTTCCCTCATTCTTCAGGCCCTGCCCTCTATCGGGTGTTAATTTAAAGTTTAACCTTGATTGCTATTGTTTCTTTGTAAGCCTGCGGCGCAACCTTGATTGCTATTGTTTCTTTGTAAGCCTGCGGCGCAACCTTGAACAATATTGTCCTTGAGATAACGTATGAAAACACACTACAACAATATTTTCAAAATGTTTTCAAAATTTTATTATAAAATATTTTTTGGAAACATTTTTGCCGAATATTTTGTCAACACTTAAATAACATCATGTTAGAATATTTGCAGTAGGTTATCGACAAATGTTTTTGAATGTTATGAAAACGTTTTATACCCTTTATGTATCCTTTATATAACCCGACATTTAAACGTTTTCTGGCAACCTTTTCTAACCTTTTGCGAATGATGTCGAAAACGTTTTGTGTTTGCTGGGATATCTACTGCTGATATTGGTATTGATGAAGTAGCTAACTACTGCTGATATTGGCATGTTGGCATTGCTGAAGTAGATACATTCTGCTGATATTGGTATTGATGAAGTAGCTATCTACTTGCCAACCTTAAAATGATGGTCGATACGCCGAGGTTGAATCAACGTTGTTATGCCAACCTTAATATGACGGTCGGAATGCCGACATTGGACCATCATAATACTGATAATATATTGCTTACATTAACTTAAAAATAGAAACCCCGTTAGCTCAATTGGTAAAGCTTCAGGTCCCTGGTTCGAATACCGGTCCCGGCGGTAGATACACTAAGGTAAGTGACAAGTAGTAAATGAACCTAGGCAATTTGTGTTCGTTGTAAAATAGAAAGCCACGCAATATCAGACTCATTCCAAGGACAGTATACACTACTAATATTTTTGATTTTTTTTCTTCACGATTTTTGTCTCATTTGGCTTATTTGCCAATAATTGGATCAACGTTGGCAAATGGTTGGCTAAAGGTAAAATTACCATCATCACGCAAACGTTGGCCCGACATCCAGCAATATGTTGGGCCAACTATGCTTTGCTATCTGGGGGATGCGTGACATGTCACTTCCCAGCCACTGATCCACTTTATCTCATGAAATAGCTTTACACGAAAAAGGAGAAGACTGCTGGTTGGTGTTACATCAAGCTCTGCGTGGTCACCTGTCCATCCCGGTATACAAAATCCTGCGCTGGATGACACGTCCATCCCGCTATACCAATGAATTCACATTTCACAGAATACAAACCAGAAAAGACTGCTCCAAGTACTCATTTTTATCCGCGGACGGTGGTCGACTGGAATGATCTTCCATATAACATAATTTCAACAGACAAGAAAGCAACCTTCAAATCAAAACTTCACTAGCACCTAAGAGAGTAAGAAATAGCATTGCGCACTCACAACCCTGTCCGGCTTATTTCTACCTTTGCCAAGAAACCAAGGAGTGTTGGACATTATCAAATCAGATCATCAGTGGCATACCGAGCAGTGGACGCATGTGGGGGTAATGGCAAGTTGGCCTATTATTCATCACCAGTCCCAAAGAAAATGACACCTGTAGAAGGTTTTTGATCATTTCAATTACGCCACTGATTAAGGTTTCAACGAAAGTGATCTTATAAAACCGGAGGCTTGAAAATTAGAGTGATTATTAGTGATTTGTGAAAATCGAGGTGGGAAAATATCGAAAATTAGATTCTTTTTTCATTTCTTGTAAGTATAGATGTGCAGCTAACATACCCTGCAAGCAAATATTCCTAACACGACATTTTATTCATAATTGTAGTAGTTTGTCCGTACGGACACTTGTAGCTAAAACACAACTGAATGGAGCTTCATATTTATCAACACTGCCGTTTTCTTCCTTTTTGCCAATATTTTTCATATTTTAAAAAATGTTATGGCTTCCTCACGTTTCTTAAAAATAAATATTTTTACTCCTTTTGGGGATCACTGATGGTGCCTGTAACTTAAATTGATTGCGTTTATTATTTTGTTCTCATAATTTTTAGTGCCCAGCTCAGCCAAATGCCAAATGCAGTTGATTACAAGCAGATATCAAAATTTCTTTTACAATTTAGTTGTCTCTTTTTGCACTCTTTCGTGTATAGCTATAGATCCTACAGATTTTCGATCATGCCCTTTGCATCGTATAACCTTCAATACTTTGATTGATATCATTATTTCATATCGATATTCTCATCAGATATGATGTCTATTTATAATGAAAGCACCGTTTTCCCTTTGATAAAGGATCATTTATGTAAAATGCGGTTGATTGCAAGCAGATATTAAATTGGTTTTAGATATTTTATGATTTCGATGTATCTTTTAGCCGGCACTCTTTCGTGTATATAACTATAGATCTGTGAAGTATTTACTACTGTACATATATGATACCGGACCTAATGTAAGAAGTGAGCCATATTACATTGAAACTACGATTCGCAAAGTGCAGTTATTATAGGTGTGGTTAAATGACTGCTTGTATTTTGGGTCCGGGATACATAATAACGTCAGTTTAACATTACATGGCTCTCGGGTTTGCGAACTGAAGATATTTAAAATATTAAATTAGTATATGTTCTCAATCAAAATGAAAGTGCTTCAATAGCCTTGCATACTTCTAACACTAACAACATTTTTGTCATGTTGTATTTTATATGACAGGTTATCAAGTCCAGCCGCAAAATGTCTATAGAAGAGCTGAAAGCAAAAATAACGAAAAACATTCAGTACCTGCAACAATGTACTGATTATACGACATCTGATGGCGCAGAACAAGCTGCTGACGATATTTCAGATATATTGTTAAGCATTTGGAATGTACCTGATAAAGAGAAAGGTCTTGCCAAACATGTTGCTAAACTGAATTTGGGTACGCTTTTCCTAAAGTTGTGGGAAGCACTGTCGGGGTTTATTACAAAGAAACAGGGCCAAGGATATGAGTGTATTTATTCCATCGTTGTAATGTATCTCAACATCACAAATATTTCTCCTGAAGTTTCGAAAGAGCTGGGAGAAGTCAGCTGCATAGGATTGATGCTGCAAGCTCTGGAAACGTACGGGCAGGACTCAGAGCTATGCCCAGGGCCAATCAGAACAATACATGTCATGTTATTGAACGCTATTCACAATTGTATCGAAAACATCAGTGTTTATCGAGAAGCAAACGCAATCTCCATCTTCAAAAGATATCTGATTAGTGAAGACATTGTCATAAAAGTAAATTCCCTTCTCATCCTCGCTTATATAATTGAGGAGGAGGAGAGTAGCCTTCTTCAAACCACTGATGATGGAATCGTTGATTTGTTCTTACTATTGCAAGATGCCATCTTCAACGAAGATAATCGCGAACTAGAAATAACAGGTACACAGTTGTCAGCACTAGACTTACTACGAGGACTGAATAAGCTTGCCGTCAATGATGCCAACAAAATACAAATCTCAAAACTGCCCGCTGCCGCGACCGCAATTCCTGTGTTCACTCAAATGCTAGGTAATGATTTCTCTGAAGACGAGCAGTGTGAAGCTGTGCAAGCGCTGCAGTGGACTTTGCCATTAATAGAAGAAACAAAGATATCCAAGGAACTAGGTCTAATATTGCAGACGTCGTTTAAAGGTAGGTATTGTGAAATGTTTCACTACCTGCTGACAATTGATCAAAAATTGAATTCCCTCCTGAGGTTCGTATCTGTCAATGAGTTGACCAGATCACAAGGATGTCATTAAGGTAGAGGCAATATATAACACAAATGGGTCAATGAGTTACATAAAAATGACCTTGTGTGGTATTTGGTTCCGGAGTGAGTTTTGCCTGAGGCAATTTGTGGTTAAATGTTGATCCCTCACTACAAGAGTTATTACCGTCGATTTGGTTGAAAAAGGAGGTGAGACATGATCAAATCTCTCCAGGTAATAAAACGTAATCAGTATTTAGATCAGATGGAATCAGCATTATTAATTTGATTGAAAGTATTCTTGTGGAAATGCTAATTTATTTAACGTAGCATCTATATTTATTCAATTTCAGCACTAGAAAAATTGGCAATGTCCGACAACCACCATCTGCAACAGATCTGTGCCCAGGCTCTTTGGCAGATCAAACAAATCAAATATCCACTTTCAAGTACGAAAACATATGGTCACACAGGGAAGGCCATGAAGTTGTCACAAAAGAGAAAATGTCAGACGGAAAAGCTTGTACGCTGTTGGACCAGAGAGGGCGGTCGCCTTGTGAGAACGCATGATATGTCGCGCAATGGAACAAAACGTATGCCAAAATACAAAACATGATGCAGTCATGTCTACAGTAGAATTCATCTCGACCTTTGCAGGACTTAAACCCCATTAAAAGCTATTAAACCAAGATAACACTCATTGAAGCAGCTCAACTGATTAAATCAGATCTTCTCTGGTTGTGCACGAGTGTCTGTTTTCAATGTGCGACATCGCAATAATGCTGGTATTATAGCTTCAGTTGGGTAACCGATTATAAAGGAAAAAGGAAACAATGGTATGTGTACCATTGTTCACGAAATGAGACAAAGACCTGCTTTTTGTTAACCAGCATTCTTCAAAATGAGCAACATAATGATTGTTGACTTAACACGGTTTGGAAATAATTTCTCCATATTTTTGGTGTTATCTGTCGTTTACATATCCTTCCTAAAACACAAAAGTGCGACCCTCTCCAAACATCTAAATTAGCTAAAAATTTAGGACATGTTACAAAACTTTATTTTCTAGAACCTATTTAGAATAATTTAAATGTAGCTTTTACCGTTTTTTTGTGGCATCCTTCAGAAGTGAGCGGTCCGATACCAATATTTTCGGTCAAATCTCCATTTAATTAACACGGGGAGTTGGCTAGCTATGCCTTGCCCTCACTCATATTTTACAAAAGTGCGACCATTTCTGAACATCTAACCTAGCTGTAATTTTAGGTCATGTTAGAGAAATATATTTGCTAGAAGTTTTGGAGAATAAATAAAATATTGGCTGGTTATTTTTCATGTTAACTAGGCAAGTGTCCATTCTCCCAACATACATCATTTGTAAAGGTCACGCGTCAATGATGAGAGCACTGTGTATTGTGTATAGGAAAACGGACAGTAACTGCAGTATGAATGGAATGGAACAAAATTCATGGTATGGGATATAAGCAATGCAGGATCATTTATTGAACCAGTGGCACGTGACCCATACTCCTCCAATCAAGTGACAAGGATCTACGCAGGTGTTATAATTATTATAATGTTTATCACCCTTTGATCGTATCAGATGACGAAGGCCAACCCGGTAACCTTAGGCAAGAACCCATACCGGATCGGCTATGTATTTTACACCATCCAGTCCCGCTCTATATGTTGTGTACATATCACAATTAAAATTTATGTACCCGGGATGTCACAATATAGTACTATTAGTACTTTAGCTCCACCACATACTTCTTTGCCACCACAAAAATAAGAAGAAAGCGGTGAGTGTACCAAATTTGAGAATCGTAGAAGTTTAAGGACCGTTCACAAACACTTGTTAGGGGGCCTGATTCCAAAAAAAGGGGGGGCTGAAAAGTTTTGACCCTCCTAAGGGGGCCCTGAAAAAAATGACCACAATTTTTCCTGGGAAAATTGAGTTTATATGCTTTTCTATGGGGTTGACCCATAATTTTCATGTCAAAAAGGGGGCCCTGAAATTTTTAAGGTCTGTAAAGGGGGGCCCGAAATTTTTTTGCGATTAAATATTTTTGTATCAGGCCCCCACTAACAAGTGTTTGTGAACGGTCCCTTAATTTTGCTTTCTATTTACATTTACCGCTACGTATAAATATACATCATTATTTGAAGAAATTATTCCCGGGAGAAATTCAAACCTGAGGCCTGTGGCAAGAGTATGAAGAGGCTACAGTCTTTACCACCATACTACTTCCTTAAATTTGATATTGAGAATATGTCAGAATAGTGACTCTGATAGACCAGCTACATTAACACTCTACCGGCCACAAACACTTTGTGAATGGTAAACAGAAAATAACTTTAAACTAGTGGCAAATGGTGGTCATAGACCACAAACCTAGCTGGGGCATGTTGGTGTTGTGGAGGTATCTGACCCCTGCAAAATGTTCCAAAAATGTTCCTCTGGTCATGAGGTTTGTTGTCACCGAGTTTTGAGTCCTGTACTCCTCACAGATGTCCAGAAAATCTAAGATTTGACCCAGATGACCTTGACCGGACCCCTGCAAGATGTTCAATAATTCCCCCCTGGTCATGAGTTGTCACCGAGTTTGAAGCCCTGTACCTCTTACAGATGTCCAGATAACGCAATTCTAAGATTTGGCCCCAGAATGATATCCTTTGACCTGACCCATGCAAAATGTTCCAACATGTTCCCCTGTTCATGAGGTTGTCACCGAGATTGAGCCCCGTACCCCTTACAGATGTCCAGATATTGAAATTCGAAGATTTGACCCCAGCTGACCTTTGACCTAATCCATGCAAAATATTCCAAAATGTTACTCTTGTCATCAAGTTTATTGTCACTGAGTTTGAGCTCCGTACCCCTTACATATGGCCAGAAAATGCAGCATTTCTAAGATTTGACATGACCCCTGCAAAATGTTTCCCTGGTTGTGAGGTTTGTTGTCACTGAGTTTGAGCCCCATAAATACCCCTCAGGGGGCTATCATTTTCTTCGGAAGGGGGGTCCCAAATATACAGGGGGGTCATAAAGTTTCGGAAAGAACAATATGGGGGCATAATACTTTTGATGACCAAAATGTAGGGAGTCACAAGATGACCACAGATAGTGTGTTTATTTTATTCAAAACTAGCGGGAGCTAGTAGAGTAAACAGGAGCAGTTAGTAAACGGGAGTGGTTAATAAAGATGGTGAACGGTGATGATAAACATAGTGTCTTGGACTAAAATATGAATAGGAATTATTATTATTACCCAGGTATAATTCTGGTTTACCCTGTGCACCCTGTGTTTTAGGGTTAGGGTTTGGTTAGGGGGATGTCATTTTCATCGGCGGGGGGTCATGAATATGTCGGTGACCGGAGTAAAAAAATTTATGACCCCCCTATCGCGGGCAAATTTTTTTTTTGAGACCCCCCTATCTTTGGTCGAAATTTTTTATGACCCCCCCCCCCAACCCACCCACCCCCACCTACACAGACTCAAGACAAATTATTCATTGCCGGAACAAAGGCGTGGAGCGCATCAAAACTTTACAGCGAAGAAAGTGTGGGGTGTGCGTTAAAATTTGATTGTGTGTGTAAAGAAGGCGCGCAAAATATTTGCATTATATAATGAAAGATTGTGTGCACATTTTGATTGTTAAATTAAAAGAATACATGCACAGCGCGCGAAACGTTTGAGTCACCAGCCCTTAATAATTCTATACCCCCTATTTTGGGTGTTGAAAAATTATAACCCCCTATAATTGGTCTAAAAATTCTATGACCCCCACTCCCCAGTATATTTATGACCCCCCCCCCTCCAAAGAAAATGACAGCCCCTTATAATTGAAATTTAAATTAGGGTTAGGATTAGGGTTAGGTTTATAAACGGTAGGATTAGGGTTAGGGTTATAATTGGGGTTGCTTAGAGTTAGGGTTATACTTGTGCGCAGGGTCTACCAGAATTATTCCAATACCCATAAATTAATTAAACTATGATCAGTCTTACCTTGTTAGTATTTCTCATTCAAGATCACCATGATTACAGAAAACAGCAAATGGGTGATAACCATGATAACAATAAAAACACATTTATAAACATTTATCATACCACGATGCACTGACCAATTCATCTAACTGAAACCTTTTAGCAACAACAATCTTCAGAGCAATAACATCCGCCGAAGACGCCGGTTGACCCGATGAAAGCGCTCCGGTGAGTGTACCAAATTTGAGTAGCGTAGAAGTATAATTTTGCTTTCTATTCTATTCTCTTGATTTATGTTGAATTTGGACATGTTGGATGTGCCAAATATGATTTCTATTTTAGCGGTTACGGAGCTATAGTCTTCAGAGTCGACGGTCAACACGGTTGTTTGATGGCATGTAAAACTACGTCAGAAAAGGTGAACCCTGATTACGCTATTTATCTTAAATCGTGTTTTTATCTTTACAACATCGGAAAAAGAGTAACAAATAGCAAGGAATTTTTCAACAAACCTTTTATCATGAAATGTAAGGAATAACTTATACTATTTGACTGATGTAAATAGCGCCCTCAATTTGCACACAAATATACAGTTTATAGAATAAAAAGTACCACAAAAAAGCAAAAAAAGATGAACATGATATGTATATATTACTAAGTGATACCTGTTGGTATTGTCCAGGTCTAGAATTCAACATTATATAATGTTTTGTTAGAAAATGTAATAAATGATCACATCAAACAACCGTGTCAATACGCCACCCATTGCTGAATAAACTGCGGCGGAACCGGGGCGGCACCTTTTCGACAAAAATAATCACTTCTCTATATATTATAGACATTGAGAGAATGTGCAAAATTGATGCACCAAATGGCTTCAATTGGACCTTCATTTTGCAATATTTTCCAATCCCCTGTGTATAGATAACCAAATCCCTTTTTGCTTCTGCTTTGGACACCCAACACTATATATAATAGAGTGAAAACTTGTCCAGGAATGGCTTCACTTCACGGTTGTTTGATGTATATAGAATTGGTTTCATTATTAACTAAATACAAACTATAGATGGCGCTTCAGTAAATAGATGCATTTTGTAGGATTGTAGATTAAATAATTAAACATTTTGCTAGGCAAATCCAATAAAAAGAAACACACTTCTTTAGCTTTCGCTATCTGGGCTGATGGCTTGATCACAAGTGTCTTGGTCCACTGCTTTTCCCGCGAAACGGCTTGTTGACATTTCCCGGAAGTGATGTTGTTTTTGTTTTGAGCAGTGGATCGTATACGTGATCGAGAGAGACGATACCTTCGTCGCGGTTGATTGCTTTTGGCCCCTTTTTGCGGATTTGGATGGCTTCCCTTATTCTTCTGGTGAATGCGTTTGAGTCCCTGTCAAGTACATATTTATTTATTTGCAAGGGGTACGTGCAGTGATTCATACTGCCATTAAAATAGCTGGAATAGGTGAAACAAGCAACAAGGAAATTTTATAAACATGTTTTATCAAACAATAAAAGGAATTATTTGTATTAAGCTTGGAAGAGTAATTTCCAGAAACTAAATAGCGCCACCAATTTTGTAATTAATAGATACATTTTATATCCAAAAAAGCTTTTAAAAATGCTGTAAAAGTAAATTATTTTGTAAAAGAGGGAAAATTAAGGTTGAAATTGACTCAAAAGCATCTGTATACATTAGCATGATATCGGTTTTAGCTGTTTTAGCCTAAAATTTGGTTGTACGTGATGTTTTGTTTGAAAAACTAATAAATGCTCCCATCAAACAACCGTGACTTTGAGCTTTCATTTAACCCATTTTAGGATTTTCAAACTAAAATATAACAGTGCAATGGTACACCGATTAATGACTGCAATTAGGTCATCATTTCGCAAAAGTTTCTAACTTCGAAAGGGGGTCTCATCACCCCTCAGACACCCCTACGTCGTGCAGCCTTGCAGGCACGAGGTCACGGCGCTGTTGCGCCGATCTATCAATGACTAATAATATAATGATGAATAATGGTCATTGTGCCCCCCCCAAGCCCCCACCCTACCCCATAAAACCACAGGGGTCTGTCTTTGACCTAGTTACCATTTTAATATTTTTAAATATGCTGGTCAATAATGGAGAACACGCAGAAAAAGTATTATACAAACGTAAGGCATGTTTTATTACATTTTAATACACTAGTTATTTGCCAAACCATGTTTTTATGTTTAGTAATACGTCACTGTATTGGGTACTGTATTTTTGACGGCATGCAGCAACTTTTTCTGGTAAATGAAATGCATTGCTTATCGAAGCTTCGTAACGATTAGCACCTAGACATCCATTAGCCTAAGTCTCCCGCCTCCGCTCTCAAAACTATCAAAATGGCGTAACAAAATGTCCATGCGTATTGGTAAAATGAGTAGTGAATTAATACTAATTGTGCATGCACAGATTCAATGTACATGCACACGGTCGAGTTCAAGCATGCATGCAACGCTTAATGTTTTGTCGATAGCGATGCTGCATATCGTTTTCATGTTAATGATTTGTACAGCGCTTCGAGATTCTTGTTAGCGCATAATAAATACGGTGCGTATTATTGTATTATTTATTATATATATTTGCTATGTCATGTAATACTCCATACTGTCTGTATCAGAAAGATGATTGACCATGCTGTATCCATGAGTCGTTGATTGTTCAATCAATCTATATTTAAACACAGCAAGCAAAATACATACTAGCAGTCAAAACGATTATAGATGGTCAGATATATCGGGAACTGAAATATATAGCAAAAACTTATTTAATGTATATAAAGCGCAGCTTTCTCCTGCGCATTTTGATACCTCTTTTGTTGCTCTACGATATCATTTGGTCGAGTTATGGGCGCTTGAATAGGAGCTAAGTGCAACTTTCAAAATCCGACTTGAAGCCACTCAAGCGCCCATAACTCGACCAAATGATATCGTAGAGCAACAAAGGATGTATCAAAATGCGCAGGAGAAAGCTGCGCTTTATATACATGAAATAAGTTTTTGCTATATATTTCAGTTCCCGATATATCTGACCATCTATAATCGTTTCGATACTTTCTGGGTTGAGTTAGTACAACATACAGAATGTTTGTGCAGTGTTCTGATTCCATCGAAGTGAATTTCCAGGTTACCCACAATTGCCAAGGACGTGTGAAATTTCGATAGCGTAGTAACCACAAATCGATTGTTTTTTCACGATTTCTTCGGAAATGTTTGGAATGTCAAATTTCTATTATATGATACCAACCATGGAGATTACCAACATCTCATTAACAATTAGGTAAATCTCGGAGATGAAGCTGTCGACCGAGTCACGGACTTGCAATGTTGTTGTTTTTCCAGAATAATACTGAGCATTGAGAACATCGTGGTAGTGCGTGCAGCAGTTCATACGAATTATCCCCATCGACCGCGATCGCTGAAAATGGAAGGTTTTCAGGACAACATGCTGACTACCGTTAACAAGGTATATTGGATGCTTTTATTTACATGAATTTCCACCACAACCGGCTATGTCCCTGATTTGGGCATGTTGGGTGAAATAGGGGTGGTTACCTTAATTATGCATGAACTTTGGTAATTTTCATGCAAAAAAGGACAATACGCGCGGGGTCGTTCAATAAGTTCCTACCTCTGCTCTTATAACTAAATTGGTTCTGTAGATGGTAGCTTCTTCAAACTTGGCATTATACATTGACATGTCACCTATAACTAAAGGTAAATCGTATATTGATACCTTTTCAAGATTTTTGTAGGGGACCGCGGAACCAAAATAAGATTTGATAAAACAGAAACGGTAAAAAAAAGTGTAGAATAATTATGTATTTATCCGTCCTAGGAGATTAGCTCGATATGATTATGCTAACAGATTGTAACTGAAACAACACCAAATGTGTAAACAACACCAAATGTGCAAAGCAAGATGACCAATAATAAAAATGTATCTTAACTTTAAAAAATTCATCTGTATCAATTGAATTTTAAGTTCTGTCTCATACACCCAACCACTTTTTGTCACTTGATGTTCAATTACCAAATGCCATTTCCATAACATGTTTTTACGTTTTCAGTAAGCCATTTTTTCTAATACAGACAATTTCTGCATATAGGGCATTTTAAAGAAAAACATTCAATTTTATTACAGTTCTTATCTGGTCTAATCTTTTCTTTGCTAACAAGCAGCAGTTTTTGTTAGATTGAAGCAGCTTTTTTGTCATTTAACATAGTTTTCAATATTTTTCTTTATTGTCAGCTTCAATTTCAGCCATCTAAAGTGACAAAACTGTATGTTATGGTCACTTTAATTTGGTCTACTTATGTCTTCTTTGTCGATATATGGACATGTTTTATCAATTTTCGCAACACAACAAATGGAAAAAGATATTAAACCAGAAGTTTCTCTCAAGCTAGATAATGTATATATTAATCTTTTCCTAGGTGGAGGATAGTCTGCTTGGTGTGAAGGAACTAGCGGTGCTCGCACCAGAGACCAAGACGAGCGATGACGAACAGAGTGCCGCCTCCGTGACCCATGTACCGTACATTGCCTGGGAAACCCATGTAAACTTAGGCGTCCCTTTCACAAGTACAAAGAAACAGCAGGTTTGTTTAATTTACTATAGTATTAAAGCGACTGACTTTGAAATTTATGTTGCAAAAAAGTTGCAACATGTAATATTAACAAGTACAATTTTAAATTTATCTACTCTGAAGCAATAATTTGCCATTTACTCACAGCGGCACCCTCGGTTTTTCTCGAATTTCTACTTTTTGCATGATTGTAATACCCAGTAGTAGTAACCCTGCGAAAGACTAAGTCTAAAATGTTTTATAATAAACGCACTGTTTTTAACATGTTGGTTTTTGCTTTGAGCACGTTTAAAACTCCACTCCTCGTATCGTACATAGCCGAAGCGTTCAAGAGCTGGTCTACTGCTAGCAAGTCTCTTAATTGATTAACATGAAAGTATCATTCACATAACGAAGCCAAATGCTTTGGGAAGTTTGTCTTACAAATCTTACATAGAACTTTCATACATTGTGACTTGTTTTACAATACATAGGTACAGAATCCTGAACAAGAGGTTGAGATGTTTTACAACTCTCTTCAATACACCCTCTACGAGACAGGATTTCCAGAGACAGTCGACCGGACGTCTACGCCAAGAGGGAACATTAACAAAGAGCAAGTCGTCGTAGCAGTACTCTCGACACCCTATGAATGCATTGGAATGTTACTGGAATGTAAGTTGACTTCACTATAGTCCGGTTGCCAATCGTAATTTATGCCAAGAAGTTTGTTTTGGTGTAAATAGTTTTGTTTGCGATGAATTTAGATTTTCAAGTCCACCGCTTTCAAAAATATGTTTACTGGACCTCTCTCAGCATTGCGCATTTTGAGATATGGAGTGTCATACAGTGGGTCAAATTCAAAACTGCTCAAATGTTGTTGACAAGTTCACCAAATTATAAAAACGAGGAAAACAGCAGTTTTGGCAAAGTTGATGCCCCATTCAGATACATGAAGCTAATTTCTGTACTTACGTAGAGAAATTATATATTCATGTAAAATGTTTTCAGCTTAACCACTAGCAGGCTATGTTAGCACATCTATAACAATAATGCTAATTAATCTGAATTTTGATGATTTGTACGATCCTCCAGATGAGCAAATCACTGAGGTCTTAAAATGGGACTACCTAAAACTCTATTTTACAGGTGGACAGCAGGTGTCTGACAGCATCCACCTAATATTCTCACAATCCTGTGTGTCCAAGGAACCCTCCAAGGACCACCCAGGCATTTATAGCATGTACGTACACAAGGCCATCACGTTCCACAGGGGCGGGTTCACGTACATTGACGAGTTCTCGCCACCCAGACGTGTGACCTACCTGGTGAACTTTTTCACGAGTGCCATCACCCATGGCCTCTTGGATTGGGGCTCAGAGATGGAGGTAAGAAGGGTGTTTGTAAATAGTGAAAGGGATATACGTCACAATGAATGGATAGGTCAAAATGGGTCAACATTAGTGATCCAAACTTACTCAAAAGGCCTAACAAATGTAGGCCTATCCAAAAACGGTCGTCAAAATTCAATATAACTTGCAATACATATGATTTATGGCAAGAGCCATATTTTTGCATTTTTTGCTATTTAACTAAAGAGCTACAGTTTTCATTCTTATCAATATTAATACATTAATCTTGTAGTAAATGAGTCAAGGAAGCCAATAACTGCATTCACAATTAATCAAAATTCTCAAATAATTCGAAAATTGCACCAACATTAAATATATTCAATTCTAAATATACGGAACATGTCGTTTTGAACTATAGGCCTACGTTCACAAATATACATATTTAGCCCCATGTGTCATCTATAGTATGGGCCTCAAATATTCAAAGTAAGGGTCATTTCATTGACTGTTGACATTGATAGCCCTATAACTACCAAGGCTCCATGGCCCCATGTGTGGCATATTAAGAGCCATACCCTCTATATTTGACATGTGGCCCTAGATGTCCAAGGTCAAGACCCCAGATGCTCAAAATAAAGCAAATGGCCTTTAATTTTGTATTTTCCCCAAGGCAATTTTATCTTGTGCTTCTCTGTTTTTATCCAATTGATAAAAGGTGGTCTGTTCTTTTGTTATTTTCATTTTGCTATTAAAACCGATTAATATACGTACACGACGCTATATACCCAGCAAACACAAAACGTTTTCGACATCATTCGCAAAAGGTTATAAAAGGTTGTCAGAAAACGTTTAAATGTCGAGTTTAAAGGGTATATTAAGAGTATAAAACGTTTTCATAACCTTAAAAAACATTTTTTGATAATCTATTGCTCAGCAAACAAAAATGTTTTACAAAAAACGTTTCAATGTCGGGTTATATAAAGGGTATAAAAATGTTTTTATAACATTCCAAAAACATTCTTGAAAACTTGATACAAAACGTTCTAAACAGAATGTTATTTTGGGGTTGAAAAAATATTTTGCGAAAAATGTTTGCCCAAAATATTTTCAAAAACGTTTTAAAATAGTTTTCATGACCTTTATATAACCCGACATTTAAATGTTATTAAAAGGTTTTGAAAAAACATTTAAAGAACATTTCTGTGTTTGCTGGGTTCAAATATTTTAACATAATGTTATTTAATTATTGACACAATATTTGGCAAAAATGTTTGCAAAAATAGCTTACAATAGCATTGTTTGAAAACATTTAAAAATATTGTTGTAGTGTGTTTTCATACAAAACGTTTTAAAACGTTATCATGACCTTTATATAACCCGACATTTTAATGTTATTAAAACGTTTTTACCTAAACCAAAAGCCAAAATATAACTGAAAAAGTTTTTAAAACGTTTTTGTGTTTGCCGGGTAAAAGCCCCCCCACGGTAGTTGTAATTCATATAATTCATATAATTCATATACTTAATATACCAAGATTAACCAAATTGGTGAGATTTCTCCAAGTCTCCCTGACTTCTAGGGTATATTTACAAAAATGTACATCCCTGTTTCTTGCAGAGGAACTTGGACTGTCCGTTGAGCAGCTCGCTACCACTGTGTGATATGATACACGACAAACTCTGGAATCGCTACCTCATGTCCAAAGTTGGGATTGCCGTACCGGAGACACTGGCTTTTAAGATCGAAGACAAGCGCAAGGTACATCATAGCATTAAAACTGGCATTAAATTACATGTATAGTTTTGTGATTGTTTGTTGGGTCCTGATGGGACCAGGCTCAAACGAAATGCTCATGTATATGTATGCTTGCCAAATAAACCTTTTCATGAGTTAAAATATTCGATTATCCGAATGTGTATCCTTCGCAAAAGAAAATGTGCCTTAAGTCGAATTGGCATTCAGTGTTGGAACCTGTAAATAGGCCGATATGGTTCATTATTAGTCGCAAATAACACAATTAAACAACATTATTAGCGTAGTACTCACGCTGGTCAAATAATTCACCGTTTGCTATGCATGTACCTCTCTCAGGTGCCCAACTCCGATGCCATTCGAGTGTGTGTGCTGGGCAAGTGTGTGAAAGCCGAGAACACCGACCTGGTGAACGCTGACAACTCGTGCGTGTATATCTGGAAAAAGATCGAATATGGCAGTGTATGTAAACATGCCATTTCCGTGGAGCAGGAGATCGCTACGTTCCTTGGCAAACCTAGCATCAATGGCAAGAAGGTGAGTTTCTAGGGTGTTTTCGGGGCCAAAATTTTTCTCAATACCAAATGTATTGTTGCCCATCGTTATGAATGCCTGAGAGGGGTTTTTCATCTCACATGACTAAAATATTAAGCCATCAGCATATTTTCAATATGATGCCTTGCTGTATGGGGAACCAGTGGAGCGAAACGAGTTCATGAGTGATCGAGTCAAATTTTCTACGCTTGGCAATTATCCTGGCTGAAGTGCGTTGAACATTTTGAAGTCTGGAGATGAGAGGTTTGCTAATGCCCGTCAAAATGCTGTTGCAATAATCTCGTTATTGGTTACTATCGCGTATAGGGCGGTGCCTTTCCTAGATAACTAACCAATCACGGGATGTGTGAGTTTGATTGACAGGGTCGTCAGGTGCGATCTAGTTTCTGGATTTCTGGATTTTATTATAACTCTTGCTATTTTGTTGCCAGATTGTTGTGAAGCCGTCGGGCTCCGAGTTTCACGCCAGTATCGGTGTGACCATTCATCAGGCTGGCGACCTCGAATCCATCTCCAACGCTGTCGAAGATCTACTTGAGAAAATGGACGGTGGGGATACCGTCCTCGTCGAGACGTTCGTGGAACCCATTTCTCCACTGCATATCGTCAATGGGAGCCAAGCGGTGGAGTTGTGGAAGGCTACTGAGAAACTCAGTTTTCGTGCCCGCTCGACCGTCTGCAGAGATTTTGACGGCAAGCCTATCACAACTTCGGTAATTACACATCATCAAATTGAACAAATATATATCTGCACTAACACAATCTTTAAACTGCATAGCATTTTGGGTCACAATAACTTTTAAATAAAATAAGTTTATCAAAAAAAAACCAAGAAAAATAAAACATGCATCACAGATAATTACGATTAAAATGTAATAGCATATGTTTGATTAATGTGTTAATCCTGTTTATAAAAGATACAAATGATATATGCAAAATACATTTCCGTATCGGAGAAAAACAGATGTGAAGGATTTGAACTTGATATATCAAAAACGTTGTTTCAAATAAAATTAAAATCATCATTACCATTTTTAAACATACTTATTTATGTCCTTTACAGATAAACTGTGGGCTATCGTCCAAGGACTCTTCAATCAGCAGAAACAACACTGTCCCACAGGGCCTGGACTCCACACTACTGGCCTATGGCTTGACCGACCCCGCCATGAGGCGTGCCGTGGATCGTGACATCCGCAAGAAAGGCGAGGACCTGATGAGAATCTTCAGTGAGGAGGAACATAAACTGGATGAAGAACAGAGAGGTGGTCTCGGTGGTTACACCGATATTATTGGTACGGATACGAATGTTGGCGGTAGATTAATTTGGGCTATATTGGCACCGTTAGCATCAAAATTAATCTATTATTAATTATTACTATTCAATTGAGCATGTTGAGTAAGCACACTAAGAAGTATGTTACAACCAGAGACAATGGATTTACTTAATAAAAGGAGAATGCCAAAAACAAAATTTTAAACAAAACAAAAATTGAAGCTAATCCAGTTAAAGGATCTGCAACTCCGATTCCCATTTCTTATTCTTTATACGCGTCATGAAAAGGATGTGAAGAGATTACTCTTCAACAACAACAATTGCTCAAGCATTCCCATTTCTTATTCTTTATACGCGTCATGAAAAGGATGTGAAGAGATTACTCTTCAACAACAACAATTGCTCAAGCATTGCTGCTTTCTCCTCTGGTGTATGAGCTGAATGTACTCAATTGACCCATTTTTCAGATGTTATCAAATTTTGTCTAAATCTGTGAGTAGTCGAGTATGTTATAGAGCGCACATTAAGGGATGGGCTACTTTTGCAAAAAATTTGACCAGACATTTGACGGATCTGCCATGCGTTTTTGGCTAGCAGGTACAAAATTGTGAATGAGGAAAGTGTAAAGATTAATATTTTAGCTTGATCTCTTTTGTAAGCTCATTAAATTCACAAATAGGCTTGTATTATGTTGCATTTTGGTTCACGCTCCTTATTTTTAAAACTAAAGGATAGAAATGAAATTTAACAAATGTGATTAAGTAAAGTTGTTAATTTACATTCATTATTTCAGGCGTTGATTTCCTCCTTACCAACGAGGATGGTAATATCATTCCCGTGGCCATTGAATTGAACAGCCACGACTGCCGGGTCAACTGCCAGGTGTTCGATTTCATGTATCACCTGACCCAACAATGTACAACGATCGATACACAACTCAGCTACCAGGTGCGTCGATCTGATAAAGAGTACGACAGTGATACACCGCAAAAACAAGACTCGATCCTCGGCCGCAGTGTCCGACCATGGGTTCGATCCATGGTCCAGAGATCCCAGGACCAAGTTCTTGACGGGAAACATATCCTGATTATTGGCGCGGGTGGATACAGCAAGGGGTTCATCTGGACTGATGCAGCCGCTATGGGTGTCAAGGTAATTCTGGTCGAGTCGGACCCAAATGACTGCGTAAAGGACCAGGTCAGTGTTGTGTTTCTTTATTATTGATGGTGTGTTTCTCTCTACTAATATGAGATCAGCGTGGCCCTGCACTTAAGGTCTTTGACTCTGATGAAAGAGATCCCCAGTTCAGTTCCCGGTGGTAGCAAAAATATCAAAATTACTGTATTGTGGGGCAGATGCAGTGTATAACAAAGATCTCGCAACCAATTCCGATCAGGGTAACGCCTGGCTGTCTGTACATCCTACCCAAAAAGAACCCCAATGGAAATAAGCTTCATACAGCTTTTGTGGGTTATCCTGAGCAAGAAGAGGAAACTGTATATAATTAATAAGAAAGAAAGAACAGTTTACCAACCCAAAGTGTTACAATTAAACAAGACAACAAAATCGTTGTCTTGTTTAAATGTAACACCTTGGGTTGGTGAACTGTTCTTTCTTTCTTATCCCTACGGAAGTAACTAAGGGCCATGTGGGTTCGCTTTGTAACGCAAGAAGTCAGGATCTTGTGATCACAAATCCCGACTTCTTGTGTTCCTGACTTAGCCAGCTTGAAATAAAGAGATAGTAAAGATATAAAAATAAATAGTTAAGACAACTCAGGATCTCAAGAACTCATGAAATCTGTTCAATTTTCACGGCGTTAGTATTTTAATTGTAAGCCCATCCACTTTAGTTATCTCGAGATCCTATTTTCATGACTTAAAGTCAGGAACTCGTGAACACAAGCCGCGCTTGAGTTCTTGAGTATATGCTTCATGATTTTAAAGTCAGGAACTCGTGAACACAAGCCGCGCTTGAGATCCTGACTTCACGACTTTAAAGTCAGGAACTCGCGAACTCAAGCCGCGCTTGAGTTTTTGAGTTCCTGACTTCATGACTTTAAAGTCAGGAACTCGTGAACACAAGCCGCGCTTGAGTTCTTGAGTATATGCTTCATGACTTTAAAGTCAGGAACTCGTAAACACAAGCCGCGCTTGAGATCCTGACTTCACGACTTTAAAGTCAGGAACTCGCGAACTCAAGCCGCGCTTGAGTTCTTGAGTTCCTGACTTCATGACTTTAAAGTCAGGAACTCGTGAACACAAGCCACGCTTGAGATCCTGAATTCACGACTTTAAAGTCAGGAACTCGTGAACACAAGCCGCGCTTGAGTTCCTGACTTCACGACTTTAAAGTCAGGAACTCGTGAACACAAGCCGCGCTTGAGGTATTGACTTCCTGACTTTAGCATGTGTGTTACAAGCGCCATCATTTATGCATTCAGGCTCTCTCAGCTGGTAGGCGACACCGAACTAAACTTGTCATATACTCGGATACCACTTAAAACAATATTTACATCTATTTTTTCATTTCAGCTTAATCATTGTTAATTTAGCAGTTGTGTTTGTAATTACGATTAGAAACGTTGTAATAAAACATGATTTTAAATATTTATAAATTAATTTTCTCTGAGGACTGGTGGTGTGTCGGGGTCTAGTAATCAGGTGATGATGATGATGATGATGATGATGATGATGATGATGACAGATGATGATGATGATAATTAATACAAAACGATATTTATGCCTGGCTCACACTACATGTAGTAATATTATTCTATTTTTAACATGGACACATTTGACCTCTATGCATTGTAAAAGTCGAGTTGGCCTTGAAGAAAATATGTTACATGCTGTTCGGGTTGACCTTACAATGTTTGTGCACTCATAAATTGACCTCTGAACGCATTGGATATAAACACATCATACTCCACAACGTCAGGTTAACTTTCTTGTTGAATGGAGGCCTCGAGGTCACTGAACTGTGTCTTTGGAAATTATGTCTTTTTTGGCTCGGAGCAAATGATAGTATAATGTGTATGCAAAATCACAGGTGAGCAGGGTAGACGACACGTGCTCTTTTAGTAGGGTCCAGAATGGAAGTCCCGTTCTCGGGTTGAGTACAAGAAGTTTTGAAGGTGTTTTTTTTTATAGATATGAGGACGCTGAATAAAATGAGAGGGGTCTGACCCATCGAAAAGTGTGGGGAACTCTCGCTAGAGGGCGTTTTTTCAAAATGGCCGCCAAAATCCCTTAAAATCACCATAACTTGGTCAGAGAAGCACCCAGCAGCACGATTCTGATGTCTATACCCATGTTTTCAGGGTCAAGGAATCCAATAGAGTCATTTACAACAGCCTAGGACCTATCATTCCAAGATGGCTGCCAAAATGTCAAAATGGCCGCCAGTGAAAATTAATTTGGCTTTATCTCGGGTACAGAAAGTCCAAGAAGTATGATTCTGGTGTCTATACCCATGTTTACAGTGTCTAGAAATCCATTGGAATAATCTAGAACAGCACAGGACCTTCAAATCCCAAGATGGCCGCCAAAATTTCAAAATAACCACCACTAAAGTGCAGAATTTTGCCTATATCTTATCTTATCTGTGGTTTAGACGGCCTTATCCAGGGTTTACGTTCCTTACCTGGGGCTAAGATACCTTAACCTTAGCATAACGCAGTCTAAACCCCAGATCGGGGCCCCAGATTAAGGGACGAAGACCCCAGATAAAGCAGTCCAAACCCCAAATAAGGCGCCTTAACTCTAAATAAGGAACATAAACGTTAACTGGGGATAACACAGTCTAAATCCCAGATAAGACATCTGAATCCCAGATTAGGCGCATTAACCCCAGATAAGGGACGTAAGCTCAAGATAAGGCAGTTTAAACCCCAAATAAGGCACCTTAAACCCTAGAAAAGGAACGTAAACCCCAGATACGGCATCTAAACCCTAGATAAAGCATCTAAACCCCAGATAAGGTTGCTTAACCCCAGATAAGGCAGTCTAAACCACAGATAATAAAGGCACCTAAACCCCACCTAAACAATCTAAACCCCAGATAAGGCATCTGAACTCCAGATAAGGCCCCTTAACCCCCAGATTGCGTCCCTTACCTAGGGATAAGGCACCTTACCCAGGGTTTAAATGCCTTATCTGGGGTTTACGCTCCTTATCTGAGGGAAGGCGCCTTATCTGCTGGTTGGACTGCCTTTTCTGGGCTTACGTCCCTTGCTGGGGTTAAGGCGCCTTGTGTGGGGTTAAGATGCCTTGTCTGGGGTTTAGACTGTGTTATCCTTGGCTTATGTCCCTTATCTGAGGTTAAGGCACCTTATCTGGGGTTTACGTTCCTTATCTGCAGTTAAGGTGCCCTATCTGGGGTTAAGATTGTGTTATCATATGTTTACATCCCTTATCTGGGGTTACGGCGCCTTGGGTTTAGACTACGTTATCTCCAGTTAACGTCCCTTATCTGGGGTTAAGGCACCTTATCTGGGGGTTAGACTGCATTATCCTAGATTCACGTCCCTTATCTGGGGTTAGGGCGCCTTATCTGGGGTTTAGACTGCATTATCCTAGATTCACGTCCCTGGCCTTATCTGGGGTTAGGGCGCCTTACCTGGGGTTTAGACTGCATTATCCTAGATTCACATCACTTATCTGGGGTTAGGGTGCCTTATCTTGGTTTAGATGCCTTATTTGGGATTTAGACTGCATTATCTGGGGTCTGTGTTCGTTATTTAGGGTTTAAGGTGTCTTATTTGGAGTTTAAACTGCCTTATCTGGAGCTTACGTTCCTTATCTGGGGTTACGGCGCCTTATCTGGGGTTTAGATGCCTTATCTGGGGTTTAGACTCTGTTATCCCCAGTTAACGTCCCTTATCAGGAGTTAAGGCAGCTTATTTTGGGTTTAGACTGCATTATCCTATACATCCCTTATCTGGGGTTAAGGCGCCTTATCTGGGTTTAGAGGCCTAAAGAATGGATCTGGGATTTAGACTGCCTTATCTAGGGTTTACATCCCTTATTTGGGGTTAAGGCGCCTTATGGGGTTTAAATGCCATATCTGGGGTTTAGACTGTGTTATCCTAGGTTTACGTTTCTCATCTGAAATTAAGGCACCTTATCTGGGATTTAGATGCCATATCTGGTGTTTACGTTCCTTATCTGGGGTTAAGGCGCCTTATCTGCGGTTTACGTCTCTTATCTGGGTTTACGTCTCTTATCTGGGTTTACGTCTCTTATTTGGGTTTACGTCTCTTATCTGGGGTTAAGGCGCCTTATCTGGGGCTTAGATGCCTTATCTGGGGTTTACGACCCTTATCTGGGGTTTACGACCCTTATCAGTAATTACAATAGACCAAGGCCCTCCGGGGTTTGCACGTCGTGTCGTGACCTTTGACACGACATTTAACTTCGTATTGTGTTTTACATGTTGACTTTATCTCATTATATTATGCTGTTATTATGTATCATTGTGCCCATGTGGCGGTTGTGTAGGGTATACCAAGATAGGCATTCAATATTACAATAAAATGTTATTAACACCGAATTCTTTCATTTCGTGTAATTAAATCCACTTTTTTTAAAAACTTCAAAGAAATTCACTTTGTGTTGGAAATATGATTTTGAATTTCCAAATCATTATCTAAAACAAATTTGTTTTTGGACTGTAAATAGTTCACTTTATTTTTATTTGATCTGGTAGTTGATATTTTTTGGTGGCAAACTAGGCTCGAAGTTTAAAAACGTGATTTAAGAAATGTATTCCTTTGACAATGGTAGTGATGATGATGATTATGGTGATGATGGTGATGATAATGATGATGATGATGGTGATAATGTTAATGATGACGACGAATCACTGTCAATTTTTTTTATTTATTTTAAAATGTCATTACCATCGGAAAGGAAATTGTAAACAAAACGCAAAGTACGGAAACTAGTCTTGGGACACTTGAGGACCACGCACCATATTCGACCCCTCCTCCCCGTAACAATGTTGATTTGGGTCTTATAAATAGCCTCCGTGTTCGGACTCTGCAATTTTGAATCCTAATTTGTTTGGTCACGGGAGCCTAATAGAACCCAACATTGATTGGTGGGGAAGGGGAGGGGTGGGGTGTTAGGAAAATGTTTAGGTTTGAGCACTTCATTTGCATTCTTTATAAACAAGTAGTAACCTTCAAATTAAATGACGTTTAGTCAAGTGTTTGCTTAAACATTGATATGGAGGGGGAAGGAATGTGAAACATTAATGTTACATTATTGTTTTGCCTGTCTTGCCCGCGTGTTATGTACAACCAGACGCACGTTTTTCTCGCTTCATAATATTTTGCAATTGTAGCCTGTTTTAACACACAGATGCATAGCGAAGCATATATAACTGTCTCTCTCGAGGACAACATTAGAACTTTTACAATGAAACAATTCCCAGTTCATTTCATTAAGATCCACAACATTCTCATCTATCAGGGAAGTTCTTATACCCCAATACATGTGTACATTCATTGAATGACCTTTGAAGATTTGGGTACAAAACTCATACTCTGCAACTTGAGGTCAAATTTTGCACTATGATTATGTAATTGAGGTTATTGGACTGTGCCATTGGACGAGGCTCTTGTGGTCCATAGTGTTTGCTTTGAAAGGATACCTTATGTAACCAAATTAAATCGGCATACTCCCCTCAAACATGTTGAAGGACGAGCAAGGTCTGCTGACCTTTTATAACGAGAGGCTAATTATGTGCTACGCATGTTTGTGCGTAAGCACACTTGTTTGTCATATACGTGTACTGTGTTCGCACACGTATCGCATTTTGAATAGTATGCGTATAATGCGCAATGCGTTTTGGGCGTTTAAACATTACTAGTAAAATGTACTGGAGATGTTTGTGCGTATGTGTACGATTTGGAAATTCAAAATCATAATTGCCAAACAAAGTGAATTTCTTTGAAGTTTAAAAAAAAACTGGATAAAATTACATCCGAAATGAAAGAATTCAATGTTTATTGTTCTTTACTCTTTAGTGTGCTGGTCTATCAGTAATGTATGTTTACTTAAAACTAGAGTTAAGGTACCTTACGTGGAGTTTAGAGGCCTTATCTGTGGTTTATGTTCCTTATTAAGGGTTAAGGCGCCTTATTTGGGGTTTGGATTGCTTTATCTGTGGTCTACATCCCTTAATCTTGGGTTACAGCGCCTTATCTGGGGTTTAGATACCTTATCTGGGGTTTATACTGCGTTATGCTAAGGTTAAGGCATCTTAGCCCCAGGTAAGGATTGCATAAGGGCGTCTAAACCACAGATATGATAAGATATAAGCAAAATTCTGCATTTTAGTGGTGGTTATTTTTTACTTTTGGCGGCCATCTTGGGATTTAAAGGTCCTGTGCTGTTCTAGATTATTCCAATGGATTTCTAGACCCTGTAAACATGGGTATAGACAAACCAGAATTGTACTTCTAGGACTTTTAACACCCGAGATATAGCCAAATTAATATTCACTGGCGGCCATTTTCAAATTTTGGCAGCCATCTTGGAATGATAGGTCCTATGCTGTTGTAAATGACTCTATTGGATTCCTGGACCCTGAAAACATGGGTATAGACATCAGAATCGTGCTGCTGGATGCTTCTCTGACCAAGTTATGGTGATTTTAAGTGATTTTGGTGGCCATTTTGAAAAACACCCTCTAGTGAGATTTCCCCACACTTTTCGATGGATCAGACCCCTCTCATTTTATTCAGCGTCCTCAAATCTATTAAAAACACCTTCAAAACTTCTTGTACTCAATTCGAGAACGGGACTTCCATTCTGGACCCTACTATTTGTTAAAATATTATAAGTAACATGATTGGCAAACATTGGCGTTTCATATTGCTTACAACCCCCTCCTCCCCAATTAATGTTAGAGCCAACACTAGACTAATTGTCCGTCCCTGTCTCAGTATCAAAAACATCGTCGTCGTCGTCGTCGTCGTCGTCGTCGTCGTCGTCATCGTCATCATCATCATCATCATCATCATCATCATTACCTGATTACTAGACACGCCACCAGTCCTCAGAGAAAATTAATTTATAATATTTAAAATCATGTTTTATTACAACGTTTCTAATTGCAATTACAAACAAAACTGCTAAATTAACAATGATTAAACTGAAATGAAAAAATAGATTAAATAAATATTGTTCTAAGTGGTATCCGAGTATATGACAAGTTTAGTTCGGTGTCGCCTACCAGCTGAGAGAGCCTGAATGCATAAATGATGGCGCTTGTAACACACATGCTAAAGTCAGGAAGTCAAGAACTCAAGCGCGGCTTGTGTTCACGAGTTCCTGACTTTAAAGTCGTGAAGTCAGGATCTCAAGCGCGGCTTGTGTTTACGAGTTGTTTTACTTTAAAGTCATGAAGTCAGGAACTCAAGAACTCAAGCGCGGCTGGTGTTCACGAGTTCCTGACTTTAAAGTCATGAAGTCAGGATCTCGTGATCCTGTGTTCCTGACTTGAAGTCAGGAAGTCAGGAACTCAAGCGTGGCTTGAGTTCACGAGTTCCTGACTTCAAGTCATGAAAATAGGATCTCGAGATAACTGAAGTGGATGGGCTTACAATTAAAATACTAACGCCGTGAAAATTGAACAGATTTCATGAGTTCTTGAGATCCTGAGTTGTCTTAACTATTTCTTTATTTTTATATCTTTACTATCTCTTTATTTCAAACTGGCTAAGTCAGGAACACAAGAAGTCGGGATTTGTGATCACAAGATCCTGACTTCTTGCGTTACAAAGCGAACCCACATGGCCCTTAGTTACTTCCGTATATCCCGTGCCATAAAGGTCCAAACAAAGCAAACGCATGGGAGAGCTGGAGATCTGATGAGAGGTGTGCCCCATAGAACGTACGTGCGCGTAAATCCTATCAACCGGTGCAGCATGAGGATCTAGTTGCTATGAAAAGGAGTAGTTCTTCACGTTTCGACCGTGACAGAATCGTGGTATACTAAGATGCCATGGTGGTGGTGCTTATATACACCGGGTGCCATTGAGGTTCATTTACATTTGCTGATTTTGCATGATGTTGTATTATTTAGTAGAGGAACAGCGGTAAGGTTCCGTGACCAAATCATTTGGGTTCGAAAGTGTTTGTTTTTGACTTATCTGAAGGATGCAAAACAAATTTGGCATGATTTGCCCTCTTCAACATATTCAAAGACCTTTGAATAAGTAAACTTTGCAAATACAACGAACTATACATTTTGGACTCCTTATGACCACAAAAATAATTGTACATACTTTTCAACAGGATTGGGGTGTTTTTATTTTGACCCCTACCTATAATTGCCAGAATATTGAAGAGGGCTTCCCAGTTTTGTTCAGGGCACTGAAACACTTTCAACCCTTTGTTACAATGATTTGGTCATGGAACATTACCGCTGTACCTCTACTAAATGCATGACATTTGACATATTAATATCAACATATTAATGAAAGCATTTCTTCATGATATGCCTTGGTCATACGAGACCGGATGTATCAACCTAACACAGTGAAAAAATCAAAATGACGGCCATATTTAATAGGCATACTATATCACGGTGTTAACTGGCAGCGTCCCAATCCTATATATGGGCAATTCCACGGTAACTCGTGTTACACTTTTGGGCGCCCTTTTACATACTTTGTGCTCCAGCTTTTTAAACTCATTTGATTGGAATCTTTATTTTTTGTATTTAATACCCAACATTCAAGGCTAGATCCTCATAGTACTGCTAAATGAATATATCAACTATGGGACAGCTGCAAAAAACGGTAACTCGTGCTACGAGCTGTGACATGCTAAAAAATCACTCATTTTTATTTTGATCGTGTCCTAAAACAGAAAACAGTAAAGCCTAATTGATAATGTATGTACAAATATATGTACAAATAACACCAACCAGGGGCGTAGCAAGAGCATCGGGGGCCCATGGACAAGGAGCAGTACGGGCCCTTTTAACCATGCGTGATTTAGCCTACCTGATGGGGGCCCTGGGCCAGGCCAAAATTTGGAGGCCCCGAACTCAAGTGGCCAAGTTTTGGTTTAACTAAACGGGGACTAAGGGGGCTAACATATTTTGTTCAATTCAATTTCAGACTATTTTGGCCCCAGATCAACATGAATTTTGCTATTTGAATTTTACAATTTTGCCCTATTTTGACCAAAAAACATGCCGTTATTGGGGTTTAAAGAAAGAGGCATAGGGCAATTTTTGGGGCCCTGGACCCGGGCCCATCTGGCCCAATGGTATAGAAATCCGGCCCTGCTCTCCATTATCAGCCCTTATTTAATTTTTGCTTTTGTGCTCGGGGCCCTGAACCCTCGGGGCCCATGGACTTCGTACACCCTGTCCCCCCGTTTGCTACGCGCCTGACACCAACACAGTGTATGTATCAGCATAGAATGTACAATGTACATGTACCACACACATTACATTTACATCCCAGCATTATATTAGGTACTTTTAAAATGGCATTAAAATGCATTAAAATGCCTTAAAATTTTAAAAGCCATTAAAATGCTATGCTCCACCCTGTTTGGATATGTCATACATGTACTACTAGCTAAGGGTTTAAATTTCAACAGTTAAATTGAACGGTCAACAATTGATAGACTTTTACTTCCAGGTTATTTCACCCTAAATTAGTTCACAAAACTTGTAATGTTTGTGGTTCTTTACAATGATCGGCTCTGTAAAAGTGTAAGTTTATTTAAAAATTGCTTTCTGAGGTACCGGTATAGAATGTTTGGTCATCTTTTGGTTGAGACCATTTCCTGTGATTTCCTGCTTGTTGCATTACTGAAATACAGTTTGCCTGATCACTTCACCTGGAAAATGAGATAATGGGATATGTACTAGAGCATTTTTTTAGAGAGACTGTAGTAAGGTAAAGTCTTTGAGCTTCAAAAAGGGGACTTTATTGGTATGTGTGCACAAAAATTTGGTATATTCACACTATTTTGGCACATGATCAGGGTGGAAACTAGCTCCTTGAACCTATTCTCTATCTTTGCCTTCCATATTTTTGCTTTCAATTTTCTGTCAGAAGGGCACTTTTATCTTTAAATTTTGGATCCCACACATGTGTGTGGTTGCCTGGTTCTTTGTTTCTTTGTTTGGCTGCTCAGGCGGAAGCAAATTAATTAATCCACTGTGCAGCTTCAACGCAATAATCGATTAACTACATACTTGGTATGGTGATAGGATATGGTGGCTTGATGTGCTGTATAGTTTTGTGTTATGTTATTTGCATATTTATGAATATTAATGAGCTTATTTGTATATTTTGTCTACATTTTCATTCATTCACTCTGCAGCTTAAAATGCAATAACCAATCAACTTCAAACTTGGTTTGGTGATTGGATATTGTGACCTGATGTTTGTGTCATACATGTTATTTGCATATAAATGAATATTAATGAGCTTATTTGCATATTACATATTATTCGTATTTACAAAACTTTGTTATTTACACACTTTTGAGTGGGCGCCACCTTAATTACGAACCGCGTAATTGTAGTTTGCCACCTGCCCCTCCCCTCCTCTGGCTACACTACTGCTAGAAAGTTGTTACCATGGTCACATTTAAGTGCATATTCATGCAGTTGGGAGATACCTGTGTGGGGGTGTGTGTGAGCAGGTGATGTCTGTATGCGCGTATATTTGCGGAGGGATGAAGGACTTGTGTGCATATTTTTAGTATGTGTTGAGCCTTGGCGGTGTGTGATGAACGGCAGTGGGGTGTCCATGTAGGTGTGTCAGGTATGTCGTGGGGTGTGTTGCAAAGTTTTGTGTTTGTGTGCGGATATTGTATGTCTTTTTCGGCTTGGTGTGTTGGACAGCGGTGTGTATTTGGAGCTCTAATGGGGGGTGGTTGTGGCAGTTGTGTGCAAGGTGTGTGTTAGGTGTATATTTGGTGCTCTGTTCTGTGGTTGTTGGGGGGTTAGAGAGGTTGGTATGTGTCAGGGTGCATGTGTATTCAAGGGGTGTGAAGTGAAGAATGATTGTTTCTGTTTTATCTTTGTCTGGGTGTAATAATATTTTTTTTAATGATTTGTGTATTGTTGTATACCTTTGGTGCTACTTAATTTGTTCTGTGCTTTTAAACATTTTCTGTATCTTTTAATGCCTATTTATAATGTATATTTTATCTTTAAACTGTAATTTTGTATCTTGTAACCTAATTTGTACTTGTATTTTCTTGATGTCATTGTACAGAGGGCCCTTGTGTAAAGCAGTGCTGGACACTGATCTTGGCTACCCTCTTTAAATATGTCTGAAATAAAATAAAACAAAATTAAATAAACCTCTATTGCTGCCAAGTGGTAATTGCATTACCTTTGCTGGCACAGGGGGAAGTGGGCTATGGTAACTCGTGCTACATCGGTAACTCGTGCTACTGGTAACTCGTGCTACAGTTTTTAATGGGTCATTATTATGTGGTGGATAGTGTTTTGTATTTCGATTTCTTATTTCTACTCAAGGTACTACTAGTAGAAGGTAAATAATAAGTGGTATCAATTAAATTGCCAACATTTTGTAAATATATTTTTAAAAAATGCATCTCTCGGTAACTCGTGATACACCATATTTAGTGCTATGAAAACACAATGAAAGGAAAGAATTAGCGGGGGACTATTCAAAATGTGATGGATATTTCTTGAAGACCATATTTCATAGATATAAAATGTATCAAATTAAAAAAGAAAAGTGCCCCTGTGTAATAAAATAGGCCCACTTGGAAAATATCTAAGTTGAACAGGATTTTTCCACTAAAAATACACTCTCCGAAAAAAAATTTTAACAAAATGTTAGAAAAATGCCGAAAAAAGTTTAGAACTTGAACATTACATCTGTTTGGAATAATATGAAAGTTAAAAGAAATACATAGAGGCAATTTTATTTTTTTTGAGTCGTGTCCACTTTTGCTTGGAATTGCCCATATATACATGTATTATTGAAAAATATCAATTTTTTAATTTGCCATAAAAATTTATATTATATCGCGAATTTTAAAAATTACCATTATTTGATATCAGAAGAACATTCCTCGTATTCAGAATGCAATTTGATGTGTCTGATGTGCTCTCATGTTCCACAGAAAATACTTTGCAAACGTTGCTATCCGAGCCCTTAAGAAGCCAATCCAAAAAAGTTTTTTCACCAATTCTGATGAACAGAAAATCCCTTTCGAATGCAGTAATTTATATTACCAATTATATCAAGCTTGTGAGCGATACATCAAACCTGAGTATTGTACATCTTTTACAAAGTACCTGGATGCAGTGCAATATTGTTTTGAATATTGTATTGTCAACGCGAGTCACCATGATCACAGCACCATCACAAGTCTGCGACTCGTACGAAATTGTATCACACAATTAACACTCACTAATATTGCTATTTTCTTCCAAACAATTTCATTTTATGGTTATGTCAGTCAACTTAACAAAATTAATGCACACTAATATTCCTCATTCCAAACAATAATAAATGATTATGTCAGTCAATTTATTTTATTACCACGAAGGGGTAAAATTGGTCAATTATTCATCGGTTACTGATGATAGATGCCTTTTTAAAAATAAAAATATTGACCTAAAGGAGTAAAACTGGTAAATTATTCATCGGCACTGGGGATGGTACCTTACTAAAACAAACATATTGACCCGGGGTTGTAATACTGGTTAATTAGTAAATGGGTGCTGGTGATTGATGCCTTCCAAATAAAAAAATAAACATATTTACCCGAAGGAGTCCAGTTGGTAAATTATTTATCGGGTACTGGTGTATACCTTCATAAAGATGAAATCAAAAATACAGGTTTACAAGTTTATCAACCTGGACAACGAGGATCACACCCAGGATCACGCCAACGCCCAGGAAATCGTGAAGATTTTACGGAACGAAGGAATCACAGTCGATGGTTGTCTCACATTCTGGGAGTATTTTGGACCGCTGGCCGCATTGTGTGCTGAGCTCTTGAAGACGAAAGGTATAGTCTAGGGGTCTCGGTAGACTAACAGAGGATGATTTAAGGAAGCCCCATCATGCACTGTAAAAGTGTTATCACTAGAGTTTCAACTGCCACTTTACTTTTCAAATCCCATTGAACTCTGTGCAAAAGATGTTGTTTTAGAATTGCCCGTGTGTCATTATTTCTTGGTCGATTTCAGATCTAAAGTGATGTATGCATGAAGGATAGTTCACACCTTCTGTAGATAACATAAAATGTGAAATCGACCAACCTTTTGAAGGAGTTTTTATTGTAAATATATCTGTCAAAATTCAAATTTCACCATGCACGTGTGTATGCAGTGGGCGGGCAGTGGTGTCATGTTCACTCACACAGCTGTGCTAACCGCAAGACTTGCTGGGAAGTGCTTAAAACATCCTCTGGTAGACTAACAAAGCATGAAGAAATTTAGTCAATTTGCAGTTGTTTCTTATATTGCGAGTCGGAAAGACTCAAGGCCAAAATCACCTTCTAGCCGAATTCACTTCAAAATACACAACAAAATACAAATCACACCATCTCCCTTTAAAAAAGAAAGTTTGAATGCAACACCAACTTCAATAATATTAACCTGGAGTATCAACGAGTTAAAACTCGTTATATTATTAAGTAACTACTTGTCACACGCATGTTCCTTTTTAATTACTTTTTGCTTAATTGAAACAATTGATGGAACTGTCCCATGTGTTGTTCCCACGTTTGACTGTAAACAATCCAATCATCAACATAAGCCTCGCAACCAATTCTGACAAATGTGCCTCAGCCTGCTTTTTGAACAATAATTGATGGAGTTGCTTCATTCATTCTTCATGTTGCAGGTGCATTCGTCAAACCAAATGGCATAACTTTGTACTGGGAAAGACCAAATGGTTTACAAAAAGCAAAACTATCTTTGACACGGTCTCTGTGAAGAACCTTTCAGAAGTAAAATTTGCTAACAAATTTTGCGTTCCCAATTTTGTCTATGCCAATCGGCATTGGAAGTTTGCAATGCATTGTGGGACAGTTTTTACAGTTTTGGGACACTTTGTCCTTTGACCTATCGGGAAAATTCAGAAAAATTGGTTTTTGTGCTTACAAAATATAATCTAAAATGTTTTACAAGAATAAAAACAAACCCAAAAAACATTATTATTGAATAAATTAATTATATAAATATTTTTAAAGATAATATTATGACAATAATAAATTAATTAATAATAATTACAACAATTTCCCCGATATGTCAGAGGTCAAAGTGTCCCAAAAAAACCGGAAGTTACAATAGCGATTGGGCTTATTCTTGGAACAGGATACGAGTCCGAGTCTGTCTTTGAATGAACATTTACAGCTCGCATATCCGCGACTAAGCGGTATAAACCATCAGGCTTAAGAACAAGGATACATGGTGAATTCCATTCACTACTACTTAGTTCTATGATATCATTTTCTACCATGTAATTTATCTCATTTTTCATTTATAAATGGATTGACTCTGTGTGTATGCTGCTTGATTGATTTTGTATCACCAACATCATGAAATGCAGCATTTATTTTACTTGGCGTATCATTTGAAATATATTGTCATATTTGTTGGTCTTGAGAAAGATGACCTAGCTTTTGATCTAAGTTAGTAAGTACATCACAGAATTGTTAAGCTTTATATTGTACTCTATTTGTGCTACACGTCATTATCCTGCTCAAATGTGACATTAGAATTGCCATGTGTCTACATTAGGCCCAAAAAATATTGTTGTGTTGCCCTTAAGTGGGAAAGTTGGGTCGGACGGTCGGATTTTTTTTTTCCAAACCTTCAGTTTTTTTTAAATCCCCTCAAATATTAAATAATGCTTCTTCAATTAGGAAACATTGTCAATTTTGACTTCTGGATACCTGTTAGACATCAATTAAAAACTCTTCTTTCAATAAAATATTAATTTTAAGTGACAAACATTGACTTTTTGAACAAATCTGTAAAAATCATCATTCAAAAAAAAATGCCGACCCTGATTTTTCAGGATTTAGGGTCGAACGGTTGAGGGCAACACAACATTTTTGTTTGCCTTATCAGCATGTTTTACTGTACACACGAGTTTTGGAAATACTCATTGAGCATACGTGGCACAACTGCCTGCTCTATCGTCAACCCGGAGTTGTGATAATATAATCCACTTCACCCACTTTTGACGGTATCTCACATGTAATGGGCCACGATATCTGGCTTGTAATGAGTGTCCTGGAATTGAAAAAGTACTAGAACTTTATCACCTGGGTAGAATATTCTTTCTCTTGCATGTTTGTCAAACCATTATTTCATTTTTGCCTGACCCTGTTTCAAGTTTTCTATAGCGATATCAGTTGCTCTGTTAAGTCTTTGCTTAAAATTGGAGACATATCCAATTGATATCTGATTGTTCATTGAGCCACTTTTCTTTCAAGAACTTTCTTTTAAGTTTAATCTTACTATGTGTCCAAATACTAACTCAAAAGGACTAAAGTTTCCTGAAAAACTTCCCTCCCTAGGAGCAAACAATAACAGGTGTACTCCCCCGGGGTGTACTCGCTCGTCCCAAACTTTCTGAAATTCCAAACAGTATGTCCTGATCATGTTTTTTAAAGTTTGATAGAACCTTTCTGGTGCATCTTGTGAGTCTGGATAAGCACTTAAGGTATACTGCTCAATACCTTTGGTTGATATCAATGCAAGGAGGAAGTAAAGTATATCTCCTTTTTCATTCAACACAAATGTGTCTTCCAAATTGTAGCCGTCATCAATATTAGTTTTGATTGTCCTCAATTGTTTGAAGGAGGCCTTACTCATTGCCCGTGTTACTGTGCAAGCAAATATCTCACTTTCCTGAGTATCTGTGACAATTAGGTCAGGAAAATCCCCCCCCATCATTTCCTATAACAGCAGGGAAACTCCTTTCACTGGCAATTAAGTTGGAACTCACATGGTTACAGGGCCAGAAACCGAGATTTCAAGTTACCTTGGTGGAGCGGTACATCAAGTATTTCCCTTGTGAGTGGGGTCCTCGAAAAATTGTGTACGGGGACGTGCCACGCAGACTTACGGATGCTGACTTTCTCTATACCTACTTTTCGCTTTTTAACCGTGGCACATCCCTCTATACCTTCAACTAGGAAGAACACCCCCCCGGGAAATTTCATCCAAATACACTGGATCAATGCATTTCCTGCTGAACTATCCTCATTAAAGGACAAAGTTCCTTCCAGAATCATAGACCGTGCAAAATACGTATCTCGCACAATCTTTATGGGCTGTAGACTACTCTTATCACCAAGTGAAACTAATCTCTCGAACACTAAGGTTCAAATTCTGTACACACTTTTTTGTATCACATCCCTTTTGTGGGAATTCATGTTTCTTGATTTCACTGACTAAATTGCTTCCTTTGACCCAAGTTTTGACGGTATGCTTCAGACATCGGCTCGTAGCCTTTAGGACCATGATGACCGTCTGTTTGAGCTTTCATGATAGTTTTTCTTTTTCTTCAATAGCCACTTTCAACAACTCTTCATATACCTTTGTACAGGAGCCAACCGTTGTTAATCCGTGATGAATCCACACTTTTACTGTAGCGTTTAGGCGAACGCGAGCGCAGCGCGATACGATGCTGCGATGATTTTAGAACATCGCAGCATCGTGCGATGAAATTAAAATGTACATTATAATTTCATCGCGCGATGCTGCGATGTTTTAAAAGCATGTGGGGTCTGCATCTCCATTTATGGTCATTCTGCCGACCTTGATTTTCCAGCAGCCAATCACAAGCATGCAAGGCTGCGATATCGCAGCGCGAGGCTATAAAGTTGAACAAAATCCAACTCCATCGCGGACCGAAATTTCCATCGCGCGATGAGAATTTTCACTGCTGAGCTCGTAAAAACCTGGCTCAGATTACAGTTTTTATAGCATCGCAGCATCGCATCGCGCTGCGATGTGGAGTAAGAACTGGACTTTACGCGCTGAATTCAGTATTTTTCAGGTAGCGGCTAAACATTGCCGTTTTATTCTGTAGTTTTATTGCTGATATCAAAAGAGTAATCATCTAAGTTTTTGTAAGGCTGAGTGGCAATTATTAACTGACATTCCTCGTAAAATAATCGTGAATTATACGATCTTTAGCTTCTTTTCGTTGTTAAAAGGGATTCAATCGTCATTCATCACCGATTAACAACTCGCGTCCGGCGGACGCATCGTTGTTAATCGGTGGTTAACAACTCGCGTCCGGCGCGTCTGCGTGGTTTAACCACGCAGACGACGCGGACGCATCGTTGTTAATCGGTGATGAACAACGGTGAAACATGATTGAATCCCTGTGTATTGTGTATAGGAAAACGGACAGTGACTGCAGTATGAATCAATGGAACCGCACCACGGACTCATGTTTAAGCTCGGCACAGTTCATCCTGGAGGCTTATCAGCAACTCTAACACTTATATCTCTTTATTTTTACACAGCCGTGACATTAGTCACGGCTGTGTCTTTTTTCTTACAGGTTCTTTCTTCTTTACACAGCCGTGACGTTAACGTCACGGCTGTGTCTTTTTTCTTACAGGTTCTTCTTTCTTTCTTTCTTCTTCTTCTGTCAACCATTACATTTGCTCTAGCACTCACATGCTTACATCGATTTTGACCTAACTTAGTCACAATGATCATTGACCATGCCCCTACATGTCACATGAAACTCGCGGGGTCAAAGGTCACGCAGGGGTCACAGGGTCAAAAACGTGATTTCAACTAAAATGCATCTTCTCCCACAACTTACGTAGGACAGCGACCCCACTTGCACACATGCATTGTTATTACCCAGTGTCTATGTGGTGTACACAGATTTGGGGTCAAATGTCCTTAAGGGGTCACTTCCGGTATAAAACGAAAAACCTTCAATTTATTTTATTAGCTAAGTAAAACATAGCACAGTAACGGTATGTTCACATATGATCAGCAGTCACCCAATGTATATGTGGTATTTTTTTATTTGGGGTCAAAGCTCATTAAGGGGTCACTTCCGGTATAAAAAGAAATACCTTTAAAATGCATCTTCTTCCACAAATTATGTGGGACAGAGACGCCACTTGCACACATGCATTGTTATTACCCAGTGTCTATGGGGTGTACACGGATTCGGGGTGAAAGGTCATTAAGGGGTCAATTCCGGTATAAAATAAAATACCTTCAAAATTTTTTTATTAGCTAAGTAAAACATAGGGCAGTAACGGTATGTTCACACATGATCTGCAGTCACCCAATGTATATGTGGTATTTTGTTATTTGGGGTCAAATCTCATTAAGGGGTCACTTCCGGTATAAAACGAAATACATTTAAAATGCATCTTCTTCCACAGATTCTGTAGGACAGTGACGCCACTTGCACACATGCATTGTTATTACCCAGTGTCTATGGGGTCAAATGTCATTAAGGGGTCACCTCCGGTTTAAAACGAAAAACCTTCAAAAAATTTTATTTGCTAAGAAAAACGTAGGACAGTAACGGTATGTTCACACATGAATTGTGGTTATCCAGTTTATATGTGGTATTATTTTATTTGGGGTCAAAGGTCATTAAGGGGTCACTTCCGGTATAAAACGAAATATCTTTAAAATGCTTCTTCTTCCACAAATTACATAGGACAGTGACGCCACTTGCACACATGCATTGTTATAACTCAGTGTATATATGGTGTACACACGTTTGGGGTCAAAGGTCAGTAAGGGGTCACTTCCGGTATAAAACGATATACCTTCAAAATACCCCTTCTGCCACAAAAAGCATAGCAAAGTGATACCACATGGACACGTGCATTGACATTAGCCAATGTCTACGGGGTTTTCATATATTTTGGGGTCAAATGTGATTAAGGGGTCACAACACGGCTGTGTTCGTGGTCTTAGACCACAGCTAAGTCTAGTTCTTTCTTCTGCCGACCACTACATTTGCTCTAGCACTTACATGCTTACACCGATTTTGACCTAACTTGGTCACAACCATCATTGACCATGCCCCTACATGTCATATGAAACTTGTGGGGTCAAAGGTCACGCAGGGGTCATAGGGGTCAAAATCGTGATTTCAACTCAAAATGCTTATTCTCTCACAGATTACGTAGGACAGTGACACCACTTGCACACATGCATTGTTATTATCCAGTGTCTATGGGGTCCTCACAGATTTGGGGTCAAAGGTCATTAAGGGGTCACTTCCGGTATAAAACGAAAAACCGTCAAATTTTTTATTTGCTAAGAAAAACATAGGACAGTAACGGTATGTTCACACATAAATTGTAGTTACCCTGTGTATATGTGGTATTTTTTATTTAGGGTCAAAGGTCATTAAGGGGCCACTTCCGGTATAAAACGAAATACCTTTAAAATGCTTCTTCTCCCACAAATTACGTAAGACAGTGACACCACTTGCACACATGCATTGTTATTACCCAGTGTCTATGGGGTCCTCACAGATTTGGGGTCAAAGGTCATTAAGGGGTCACTTCCGGTATAAAACGAAAAACCTTCAAAATGTCTTATTTGCTAAGAAAAACATAGGACAGTAACGGTATGTTCACACATGAATTGTGGTTACCCAATTCATATGTGGTATTTTTTTCCGGTCAAAGGTCATTAAGGGGTCACTTCCGGCCTGAGACGAAAAACCTTCAAAATGCCCCTTCTGCAACAAATAACATAGCAAAGTGATGCCACGTGCACCCATACATTGACATTAGCCAATGTCTATGGGGTTTTCATATATTTTGGGGTCAAAGGTCATTGGGGGTTACAACACGGCTGTGTTCGTGGTCTTAGACCACAGCTAAGTCTAGTATATTTTTCTGCTGTACTAGTATAGTTTTACTTAACGTGGATGTATACTCTCGACATTGTATCTTTCTTCATAGTTGTTGTTTTTACACCAAATCTGTATTTATATTATTGATGTCTTGCCTTTATAAAAATGTCTACTTTTATATGTCTTGCGTGAATATTTACGTTATGGCACTTTTACTACATGCATGCCTGAGAGTACACAGCTACCTTAATATTTTTATGTAGCCTATACAGGGTGTCCCAGAAAAAATTACCGAGTAAATAAAATTGAATGTAAGTCGAGAACTAGACATCATAATCAAAAAATTAAACTGTAGCGCATAGCCTATTTTATTCTGCATCATATACGAAAATTTTGTTTGAGTCGGTTGAATGGTTGCGAATAAATTAACAATTACATAATGCGAGCATCAATGCAGTTCATTCCAAGTTTGATCAAGCGCTTTTTTCAAAAACATTAATGTGTGTGAGAATTTTGTTAAGCCAGATGGAATTGTTTATGCAACATTTATGTCAACATTTACGAAGAAAGATATTTACAAGTACCGAGGATCAACTTACATGCAAGCTTTCATTTTCAATATCGTGCAGGTTTTCAAATATGAACAAAACCTAATTAAATGTTTTGCAAGAAACATATTATTTAAAAAGAGCGAAAAGGATTTCATGGTACAAAATATGAAGCCAATTGACAGTTAACCACTACGGCGCATTCATTGTGTTGAATGATCTTTCTTTCAAACTTGGAATGAAGTGAATTGACGCATGCGTTATGTAATCGCTCATTTCTTCGCAATCAGTCAACCGATTCCAGTAAAATTAGCGCATAAGATGCAGAATTAGATTTGTGGATTTTGATGTCAATTTCTCGACTTACGTCCAATTTCATTTGCCCGGTATTTTTATCTGGGACACCCTGTATTACTTTATTATGTGGTTATTATCACTCTTCCACAGTTTTTTTATAGCCTACAAGGTTCTGTCAGATGTTTTTATCTCCTTTTCCTTGGTTCGTCTTTTCTCCCTCTTAGTATAAAAGCGGGTTTTTTCCTTCCCTTTGTTAATGATCAGTCTGGGTTTATTCCCGGGGGCACTTCAATTTGAAATGGATATAGGTGTAGGGCTGGCACTTTCGCACTAAGGGGCATTCGGTGAGAGCAAAATGTAAAAAATATGGGGTCATTGGGTGAGAGCATGATTTTTGGCATTCGGTGAGAGCAAAATGTAAAAAATATGGGGTCATTGGGTGAGAACATGACCTTTTTTTAAATGAAATCTTTGGGTGAGAACCGAAACAATGCCTCAGAAATCTCGAAAATCGAATTTCTAGTTCTAAATGGCTTCAAATTTCTGTTTTTTCAAAATAAGTAACAAAATCAGTGATAAATGAAAGTTGCTGTTCAAATTGAACTTGTAATGGTCTTTGGGTGACAGATCAAATGGAAAAATAAGGGGTCTTCGGATGACAGAGCATGTGTTCGTAAAAAAATATTGGGTCTTTGGGTGACAGCGATGCTGAAAAGGGGGGTCTTAACAGCCCTACATACGCGTCACCTCCAAAGTTGGAGTGCCCCCCCCCCCCGGGCTTATTCTTAGCAAAACAAAGTTTTGATTTTTTACAGTCCATCCTCTCTTTTGTTCTTTTTAGTGAAAAAAAATACCCCATGCATAATTTGAATACAGTTAAGATGGTTATACCGTACTTGCAACTTTTGGCCCGTTGCTCGTGATTGAGGCCGACCCGCTTGTTGTGTTATGAACGTCTCGTGTGTCATGCATTTACGAGCAGTTTTATGAATACCGTGTACGCCTTGTACGTACAAACATACGCAAGATCGGCTTATAATTTGATCGTATGAATTAAACAGCTTGTTCAATAATTTTATTAAAATTAATTTTGACACAAATACAGGACTTACAACCTTGAAGGCCAGTAAATTGCTGCTGTATTCTTTGTTGTTTTGTAAAGCGCAATTTCTATTTTTACAATTGCGCTATAGGGCCTATACACGCCGCGCGTAGGGCGCTGTTGTTAGGCATATGTTAATTATACAATGTTTATCTGTCTGATTCCAGGTGCAAGCTATGCGGCAGCCTGTATCGGAAAGAAGAAGAGCTACACGCAGGCCGCCATACGGACACGTAACGCGGACATCCCGCACTGGCCCATTGCCAATCTATACTCCGCTGCGTCCTGTCACATCGCTTCGGAGGCCGATATTGACCAAGCTTGCAAGACGTGAGTAATATTAATTACTTTTTTTTCCTTCTTTGAATCTTTAACTCCTAACTGCCCTCAAGAGGGACCAGTAAACCCGAGTAAAATAAATCGGAGCAGAGATATGATACGCGCAAGCATGGCTCGCGAAGCGGAACTACAAAGTACAAAGCAGACCATTCTACAAAAGCCACCATGACCACGACTCGCTTCTATATAGAAAAGCATAGGACTATGACAGAAGTAAGAAGCATGACCACCAAATATGGCTCGCAAAGCGAGACTTGAAGTAATAATTTTTCCATGACCACTGCTGGTATCTGCTCGCGAAGCGAGCCTAGAAGCAAAGACCACTGTCTACCCACCCAAGCGGCGAAAGTCCACTAGCCGAGCGCCTTCGGACTTTCTTCGGACTAGGGTAGATATACTACTACAACTAAGGCGGGTTGTTTTCCCGAATTACAATGGCTCTCCATAGGTTTCTATTCTGCATCGCAATCTTTAAAACTTCTACCTCCAATCCTGTGTCTTTCTTGAGGATGATTTCTAACATGCTTCGGTATCCAGCTGACTTCAGCTGTTTGGATGCTGACTCTTCACTCCTAAAGCAATGTCCTTTATATCTTGTTCTTCTCTCCCTTATCTTATCACTGATTTTGGGAATAGTACATCATGTATTGCTTCCAGTGCACATTAAGAACCGTTTTCAGCATGCGGGTGTAGCAACCATCCAAATCTTCTGCAATTTTTGGTGTGACAGTCCATGCTTCGCATTTATAGAGAAGGACCAACTCGACTGTCGCAACAAAAAATCGGAGCTTAAATCTCCTAGGTAGAGTTGACTTCCAGATTTTATTAGCTCTGCTAGCTGCCTTTCGTATCTTGACGTCCTTTTCTGTACTCTCCATCCAGGCACCTAGGTACAAGTTCTGCACTTTCCCGTTCTTTGCCATCTTTGGTCCTCATGTTTTCCTCATTGTTTTATGACTTGAATTTTTTGCTGGCATTCGTCTTCAACCCTACTTTTGCTACTGCTGTTTCAACTCTTTGGAACATTTCCTGAGAATGCCATATTTCCTCGGATAAAAGTGCAATGTCGTTGGCAAAGTTAAAGTCTGGCACCATCACTGGCCTAACTCTTCTGCTTTTCCAGGCCCTTCCTCCTTCCCATCAATTGCCATTCTCACAGCAAAATCAAGAATCACCACAAACAAGTTATGGACCCAGCAAACACAAAACGTTTTCGACATCATTCGCAAAAGGTTATAAAAGGTTGTCAGAAAACGTTTAAATGTCGGGTTATATAAAGAGTATATTAAGAGTATAAAACGTTTTCATAACCTTAAAACACAGTTTTTGATAATCTACTGCTCAGCAAACAAAAATGTTTTACAGAAAACGTTTAAATGTCGGGTTATATAAAGAATATAAAAACGTTTTAATAACATTCCAAAAACATTCTTGAAAACTTGATACAAAACATTCTAAACAAAATGTTATTTTGGGGTTGAAAAATATTTTGCGAAAATGTTTGCCTAAAATATTTTCAATAACGTTTTAAAAACGTTTTCATGACCTTTATATAACCCGACATTTAAATGTTATTAAAAGGTTTTGAAAAAACATTTTAAGAACATTTCTGTGTTTGCTGGGTTCAAATATTTTAACATAATGTTATTTAAGTATTGACACAATATTTGGCAAAAATGTTTGCAAAAATAGTTTACAATAACATTTTTTGAAAACATTTAAAAATATTGTTGTAGTGTGTTTTCATACAAAACGTTTTAAAACGTTATCATGACCTTTATATAACCCGACATTTTAATGTTATTAAAACGTTTTTACCTGAACCAAAAGCCAAAATATAACTTATTTAAAACGTTTTTAAAACGTGTTTGTGTTTGCTGGGGAGATAGGGTGTCTCCTTGGAGTATGCCAGCAAAGAACTTCAACATCTTGCCACGATGGTCACACGAATGGATTAGTGAATCATTATGTGGATGGACTCTGGTGGCGCACGATGTCTGTGTTCATATCCATCACTTGTCTTTTGTATGGATGGCTCCCTTGATACCTTTGCGTAAACAATTGTCCTCCCGGACCAAGATTTTTACCCCGTCCCAAATTCCAATAACCTCTGACCCGCTAATCCATTCATTTGACCAAAGGTTAAATTCCGGTCAGATAAGCCAATTTCCCGCTACCACCAAATTTAACATCAGTTGGCATTGGTCGCAGGCCACCAGTACTTCACTTGCACTTTTCTTGATAAGATATCACCATTATAGTCATTCGCGCCTGACTATATTTTTGTCTATATTTTGTCACTTACATACTTTAGTTAACTAATTTGTTTGTTAGCAAATGAAGACATTATCATATAATTTTTGTTCTTTATCCACAGTGTCAGCTTCCCAGCGATCCTCAAACTTGAGTACGCTTGCGAGGCCGTCGGTGTGAACATGTGCAAAAACGAGGACGACGTACGTAACGCGTACACCGCTCTCAAGAATAGTCTCGCCACAATGGAAGCAGAGTACCGTAATATCGGACTCGGTTATCATGATGGCAGCACCATGCTACTAATGGAATACCTCGACGGCTCGGAGCATGATATTGACGTCATCATCTTCGAAAGGAAACTGGTCGCAGCCTTTGTCACCGACAACGGCCTGACTAACTATCCAGCTTATAATGGTACGTGCCATAAATAAGTGATAACTTACGTTAACATTAAATACCTGGATTCGTATAAAATGAACAATTTAATTAATGATAAAAATGAGTATGACTTAAGCTTCAGGAGGGGGTTACTCATACGACCATACGGGGATGTGCTATAAACCACGTCCAGGCCCGAACGCAGGGGTGCGCCCCCCCAATATCAGGTTTTTACGCTTTTTTTGGTCAAAAAAGGTCCAAATTTTGTGAAGAAAGTCCACTTTTCACAAAATCGCACCCCCTGGAAAAACGTCCACTTTTTCAAAATCAGCCCCCAAAAAAATCCTGCGTACGGGCCTGACCACGTCTGTTTGACCTCGCAATCCGGGCTCTCAATAAAACCTTATTTGAACCCATTTCAATATCAGTCAGTGTTGCCGATACCCTATAAGCATAAAGGCGTAGTGAATCAACAATCGACCTCCCAGTCCGCGCCAAATGTCCCCGAGTTTTACAAAAAAATGTTGTGTTTTACCAACGGAGGAACACTTCGTTGAAAAACAATTCAATAAATATCCAAAACCGGGATCTAGTGTTAAATATATTTTGGTGAAGCCCGGAGTGAAGCTGTGGTAAACGATCTGATGCTATATTAGTAAAGTGAATTAACGCAAGTAGGTGGCTTAATCGCGGCGTTGGCAATACTGTACAGGTATAGCTTTTGTTCTCGATCGATCAAGATCACAGTTGTAAACTTAACTGACACTCCGTGTTCATCCACACCAAGCATTTAACAAGTGAATAGTATTTTTGATAGGCCTCTGGATAGAAATTCGAACAGAGATTGAATAGCTTCACCAGGATATGACGGCTGAAGGGATAGAATCACACCGCTCTTCGCCATACATACATTCTTTTATTTTAGCAGCATTCTAGACACTCTGGCGTACGGCGAGTACTGCTATAGGATAGAATGAATAACTAGAGGCCTTTTTGCAAACAAATACGGCTATGTTATAAGTGTCCCGAAGCTGCTTATTGATTAAACATTTGGGTCTCTGGGCTTATAATATTGATCTATGATGATCATGTCCACACTCAAAGTAGCCAAAAAAATCGATTTTCATTATCTAAATCAATAAATATATTGAAAATAAAAACACTTTGATGTTTTACAAAAATTCATTCTACAAATCATATACTTTGAAAACTTACTTGATTTGTTGTTAATGAGTGAGGTACGTTTTACAAAAGTGTTGTTGTTTCAGCCCTCCTTACAACGTAACTCAAGAACCACAAGACCTACAAAAAGTATATCTAAGATATTTGAATTTTTTTACACACTCGCTATGAAATGGTCAATGCAATTTTAGCCAAAGCTCACTACCATTTGTGATGTGCCCTCAGTAATTTAATTTAATTATTTAACTTTGTTTACAAGCTGAATGTATGTCATGAGAAGTGTGAGACAAGGGAAAACACCTTGGAAGCAATCATGCATTAGTTTGTGTGTTATGGTTATTAATGTCATAGGGGATTTTCCATAAATTATTACTCAATATTCTGTGCATTATTGCATCATCAGGAAACCCCCAGGAAGTGATGTAATGAGAAAGGTTAATGTGTATGATTAATCTTGGGAAATCCCAAGCTTGCATCATCTGTGAAGATGTGAATGAAATGATGGTTTATTAATAGATGATGGGTTTTTGCACTGGTATAAAAAGCTGGAGGCTTGAGTTTGGAATTTACAGAATATCGTGGGAGTTTGTAAACTCCACATGTGTGTGATGGTCTTCGTGCTTCAAAAAAGAAGTACATTTTAACCAGTTTACATAGCCAATAATTGAGCTATTTTAATACAGCAACGAAGGAGATTGCGAGCACACAAAATGTGCTCTTCCTCATCAAAGGATTAAAGTTCTTCTGTCGAATTGCTGGAGTTTGCTGGGTTTATGAAAACCACACATCTGTCAAATACAGCGGAGCTGTGTTAAAAAACCTGTTCCCTGGAGAAAGAGTGATTGGTGAAAGAAACACCATTTTTGGAGAAAGCAGCGCAAGGAGATTTAATATTTGGAGAAAGCAGCGCAAGGAAATATATTTGTGGAGAAAACAGCGCAAGAAGAAAAGTGATTGGAGAAAGCAGCATCATTTTCGTGTTAGGATTTCATACGCAAGGATATTTATAAACGCAAGTGTACACTGGACTTCGCTGATTTTCGCAGGACAAGTGAATAAGGATATATTACATCAGTCGTCCAGAACATTACCATTGCAAGAACTCTAGAATCACCAACAAGAAGACCGCTGGTTAAGTACCGATAGAATAAAACTGATTGTGTGATTTTATTGTAATTGTTGTTATGTGTACCAAGCATACTTTGTTTTCAATTACAGACTTAGATTTTGTTAGCTTAATCAAACAGTGTATTTGTGTTGTGCATTCGTGTGAGTTCGGGTAAAAGGTGATTTTGCCCTTGAGTCAAGTACGACTCGTAACACATTCGCGTGATGCTGTAAACTACCAAATCGTAACAGTTTAAAATAGTTGCTAACCTTAAGGTATAATGCTTAAGTGCTATCAGTATACCACTCAGAACACTGTAGCTACCGGTCCAACCAACTAGAGTATTTCCGGAGAAGTCATATTAAGAGAACAAAAACAAAACAAAACAAACGAAAAATGAGGCATTGTGTTTTACCTAATCATTGAGGGTCATGAACCGGGGTCATGAACTCCAAAGTGCAAGTGGTGCAGCAAACGCACTCTCTGGACAAAAACCCCGTCACCATGTGAACATAATTTTTACATGATTTGTAATTTTATAGTTGTCATTTGTCAATGTACTTACTACGTACTAAATTATACATTTTACAGACACGGTAGCCTTGATGCCCTCAAACTTGCCCTCGGATAAACAGGCCCAGCTGGTGACAGCTGCTTACCAGTGCTGTAACGAGATAGGTATAAGTTCAGTATATTCCATTGAAACAATTATTATTCAACATTTAACACGTCCCCAGGCTAATATTGAGCCACACCTTGCTTAAATCAAAAAGCGTGTCATTGGTCATTTGCGATCAATATCGAAAGCGCACGCGATGCGCAGTCTGATACTATTCTATTATGGCCACAGACTAAAGTTTGTTCGGTTTATATAAGGCGGAAAAAATAAGACTCATAACATTGTGTATTGATATAGAATGGCGTGCACGCTGTTGGCGCAGTGCTTACGCTAGTTGTGCGTTGTGTAATGCGTGTCTGGCGCCCGCTTATGTGAATTTACGCCAGCGTGAGTTGGGACTTTATTGACGCGCGCAGTAACAAAAGCCGAATAATTCCCGCCTTATATAAGCCGAACAAACTTTAATACAGACCATTCGCAACCAGTCACAGTCTCAGCATCACCCGATAATGAGGGCCGATTGTTCCATGAAATTCGACAGGCGAAACTGCTACACACGTACCGAGTATTTTTACGGTCTTTCGCGTAAAGGCGAAGACACACGAAGCTCTATCACGTATGCGTGAAGGCACGCAACGCTGTCGTGATTTTTAGACACGGCACAATGGAAAAATCGGCCCTCATGAATATGCGAGAATTCACAGCATACAAAACACGTGGATTTTGACTGGTTGAGAATGGTCTGTAGTAGTAAAATATTATGAATCATGAATCATGCCAGCAATGCCTATTTAGATCAGACCGAGTCTGGTCGCCCTAAAGACAGGTTCCCCCGTGGCGCTGTTCAAGCGAAATACAATCCTAGCCGAAAGTCTTGGGATACCTTTGATAGGGCATTGTAAAAAAGCCATAACCATGATACCCACTCCCCGATCACAGCTCTTGATCAGAGCCCTCGCAGTACCCTAGAAGATCCAGTGATCCTTGAGTAAAATAAACCCAAGCAAGTGACTAGTAAAGAAAATGTAAGGCCAATCCCAATTTTCTGTAAAAAAATCAATACCACTCCTAGTACATAGCTTGCTTATCACTAGGCAAGCTACATAAGTCACCAACCAGCTGCAGCACTTCCCTGTCACCAACAAGTAGGACCATAGATGCAGTATTACTGTCTACCCACAGATATTGGTCTACCCACCCACCAACCGCTCATGTCCACTCACCGAGGCTCACGACCGGTTTTACTATAGTTTCAGAGGGCATATGGCATGGTTTTTCATTTTTTCTTTCAATTGGATGGAAAATAGGTCGGCTTTGGAGCAAAGCTACGGACGGTCTTTACTATGCAGTATTACTGTCTACCCACATATATTGGTCTACCCCACCCACCAACCGCTCAAGTCCACTCACCGAGGCTCACGGCCGGTTTTACTATAGTTTCAGGGGGCATATGGCATGGTTTTTCATTTTTTCTTTCAATTGAATGGAAAATAGGTCGGCTTTGGAGCAAAGCTACCCCGATCAATGTTGAACCCCACTTTTTTTTCAAATAATACTAAAGCTCGTTTCCAAAAGTTTTAACTGACTTACAGCACAACTAATTTCACCTAACCTTGAATTTTGATGTGTGATACATTTCTACATCGTAAGTAGTCCAATAATATTAACTGGAATTACCCCTTTGTTGACCAATGGCGACTATTGGTCGAATGGGGGCGTTGTGTAAGGGCAAGTTCATTTCAACATCATAGGACTACTTCTGATAAAAATGTGTGTCACACGTCGAAATATTCAAGGTTAGTTGAATTTTGTTGTTCTGAAAATCAGTATAAATTCACCAGCACGTACAAACTTACATTGATATTCTCGACTAAACTACAAATCAATTTGTATTTTCTTCTAGATCTCTCCAACGGTGTGTACAATGTTGAGATGAAGATGACTCCCACTGGACCCAAACTGATTGAAATCAACGCCCGGATGGCCGGCGCTTACATCCCCATCTGGATCAAACGTCTGTATGGCGTAGATCTCGTGAAGTGCGCTATGATGATCTCATGCGGCATCAAGCCCTACGTACCAAAACTGCCCCCGACTGAGTTTCTTTTGGGCGTTTTTCTGATTCCGTCAGAACACTTTTGTATCATGACCAACAGCAACCTGCGTAAGGTTCTTGACGATCTGCAAGCTAGCGGTGACGTGAACTTCATAATGATGGAGGATGAAGCTAAACTCAGAAACGATGCGAAGACCGAGCAATATGGAAAGCCGTTTGCGCACATCGGTGTCAAGGGTTGCAATGTCGACGAGTGCCGACAGAAACTGAGCGAAGTGTGCGGCAAGCTGAACATTGAAACGAAAAATTATCGTGTCTCGGAGTTTATGAAATATATCAAATAATGTAATGGTGGTATTCAGCTGTTTTTGGTTATCTGTCGTCGTGACATCAATAGGGAGTTTTCGATTTGCACGATGGATGGTTCTACGACGCGACGGTAAAACACCAAACTTTGTCGTCGTCGACTTTGTAATGCATCGTCGTCCAAATTCTACAACACGCGAAGAGTCTGACAGCCGTCACGACGCATCGTGGCGACGACGACAACGTTTGATGTTTTACCGTCGCAGAACCATCCGTCGTGGAAATCGAAAATTTCCTAATATTAAGCTATATGGAGTACCACAAGGCTCCGTGTGTGGCGCACATATCTTCATACATTACACCGCCCAACTCGGCGAAGTAATTTTAATTAAAATTAGTTATTCACTGGCGTGTATTCACTCGTGAACATTGTTTTCCAAATGGTTAATAAATAATACAAATTTGAATTTATAAGAGTTGAATTTATAAATGACGGTTGACGCTATGGACTAAACCATGAAATTTATATCTTTGTAATATTTATATCAAACATTTGAAGGACCCAGTAACGGTGCACTCCCCATAGCTACTTATGGAAGTACCCTATCCCGGTGAATATGGGAATATAATTCTCGCTATTCGCAATAAGGGCGCCGCCAGCAGTTTGCGATGTAATCGTGATGTATCATGGGAAAAGGTCGACATCTAAGTCCGCGCAATACGAATATTACCATGCTATTACATAGGAACACGTGACAATATTTTTTTAGTTTGTCAAAATAAAGGTGTTACACGCGAATCGATACTCAATAATACTTAATAATGTGATTTGAAATGTGCACAATTAATTTTTTCTCTATCGATTTGCGTGTAATACCGTTATATTGACAAACTAAAAAATATTGTCACGTGTTCCTATGTAATAGCATGGTAATATTCGTATTGCGCGGACTTTGATGTCGACCTTTTCCCATGATACATCACGATCACGAATTCTACTGTAGACATGACTGCATCATGACCGTTAGTCATTAAAACGGTCACGCCACTGAGCCTTGATCATTGTTGAAGACCCGTCTACGTTTTGAACCATTAACCACTATTGCATTTGGGCTTTCCTTGTGTTCATGGTAGGAGCTAAAAAAATTTTCACCAAGTTACATTTCACAAGTGTTACACCCCCTATCAGCCGCACAGCTTAGAGCTGTCGCCCTGTTGACCATGTTGACAGTCAAAAATGTAAACTTTCATTAATTTTCGATAATTTTTCGCCCTTTTTTCTTCATAATTATTCTTGCCGCCCCTTAAATACCGCCTTTTTTTCTTTTGTTACTCTTTTTGCCGCCCCTTTTATCTTCCGCCGCCCCTTCTTTTTTTGCCGCCCCCTAATTTTACCCCGGGGGCTGGCGCTAAAGCCCCCCAAATTACGCGCATGCGATAACCCGAGGGCGTAAATCGGGTGGGGGACAGGGGAACACGCCCCCTCCCACTTCAAAGTGAGGGTGGACAAAATATCAAATGACCACCCACCCCCCCCCACTCCCCATTTTAGTTATAAAGTCACAAGCTGAAGATTGTTGTTGCTACACTGCAAAATTCAAGTGTTTAGATTCTAAACACCTTTTTTTTTTAACACTTATTAGACACTATGACACATTTAGTTTTTACATCAATCAACACCATGTTTAGAAACTAAACAATATAATGTTTAGTTGACCTGGACATTATAGTGTTTAGTTTCTAAAACAATCATGACTGTTCAAACTGAACACAATCAACACATGGTATGTTTAGGACAATGTGTTTAGCCAAGAAGTGTTTAGGATTTTCAATCACATACCTATTCTTGTAATATGTTTAATGTGATTTCAACCAAAACATGATAGTTTCTCATTCCTACACCATTTCTCGTAAAATATGATCATGTCATTGATGCACTGCCTAGTGCTACAATTGTTGTATACAAACATACAAAAAACTTTCATTTTCCTTGTCATTTTATTAATTAACCAAATTTCAGAAACACATTACTTTCTTCAACCATTTCCATGTTTTAACACATTTCTTCAGAATTTTACCATAAAACAGTGGATTTTTTTTCTCTTTCTTGCTTTTTTTTTGTTTTTGCAACTTTCCTTTTCTTCTTTTATATAGTTTTGTGTGTGGTATGTATTATATTTTTCATAAAAAGACAGCTGTGAATCAAGTTATGTATGTTGTAATCAAAAACCAAATGAAGGTTTCTGTTAAACATGTTTACATGGTTAAAGAATATAAATATATGTTCTGTAAACTGTAGAGGATTGAGTGATAAATCTAAGAGAAGAGATGTTTTAAATTATTTAAGGAAAAAGAAATGTTCAATTTATTGCCTTCAGGATGTACACTGGGACCAGAAATGGGAAAATATGATCAGATCAGAATGGGGATATGAATGTTATACAGCAGGTTATAAGACAAATGCCAGGGGCGTGGCAGTGTTAATGAATAACAATTTTGACTTCAAAGTGCGTAGTATTCAGCGGGATCAAACAGGTAATTGGATTGTACTTGATATTACGATGATGTCAATGGATATCACGATAGTTTGTCTGTATGGTCCAAATGAGGATAATCCAGATTTTTATAATCGTGTTAAAAATGTTATCGAAAACGTTGGTAACCCACATTGTATTGTATGTGGTGATTTTAACTTAGTCCAGGATCAAAATTTAGATACATTTAATTATTTGAATATTAATAATCCAAAGGCAAAAGAAGCTGTTTTAAAAATAAAAGAAGATTTGAGTCTGTGTGACCCTTGGAGAATTATGAACCCAGATATAAAACGTTTTACCTGGAGAAGAAACAATCCCATAAAACAAGCTAGGCTGGATTTTTTCTTGATTTCTTCTGAAATTTTGAATATAATTGGTCAAACAGACATTCTACCAGGATATAGGACTGACCATTCCATGGTAGTCATTGGCCTAAGTAAGAGCAATAATATACAAAGGGGACGAGGTTCGTGGAAGTTGAATAACGATTTAATTGAAGATGATGAATATGTAAAAGTAGTTAAGGATTCGATAACTAAAGTAAAACAAATCTATGCTGCTTCGCCGTATGACAGAGAAAATATAAACAATATTGATCCAAATGAGTTAGAACTAACTATTAATGACCAACTGTTTTTTTGAAGCACTGCTTTTGGAAATCAGAGGCGCTACTATAGCATTCTCCTCAAAAAGAAAGAGAGAGATGGACAAGTCAGAAGAAGTACTTGACAAATTAATAGAAAACTTAAATACGTCATACGAGGAGGCATCATTGAAAAACAGCCCTAATGTTGAAATTTTAAAGAATGAGTTAGATAATGCTAAACATGAACTTGAGGATATTCGTAGTAGAAAGATTAAAGGATGTTTTATTCGAACAAAGGTCCGATGGATAGAGGAGGGAGAGAAACCCACCAAATATTTTCTTAATCTTGAAAAAAAGAAACTTTGTAAACAAACAAATAGTTAGAATTGTGAGAGGTAACAACACAGAAGCAACATCTCAAGATGAGATTGAGAAGGAGGTAGTATCTTTTTATGAAAATCTGTATAAAGAAAAAGGTGGAAATAATAATGTTAAAATTGATGATTATGCTTCCATAAACAAATTAACGCAAATGCAATCAAATACCTTAGAGGGTGAAATTACTCTTTCTGAGCTCACATATGCTTTGAAAAACATGAAAAACAACAAGACACCCGGACCTGATGGTTTTACAGCGGAATTTTACAAATGCTTCTGGTTGGAAATATCTTGTTTTCTTCTTCGATCATTAAATGAAGGTTTTAGAATTGGGTCTCTTACTCAAGTTCAAAAAAGGGGTCACGTTACTCTTCTGCCAAAAGGAGATAAACCCCGTCAGTTCTTAAAACTGGAGGCCTATTTCGCTTCTAAATGTTTCTTATAAATTGGCCTCTGCATGTATTGCAAACCGTATAAAATCGGTTTTGCCATATTTAATTTCAGAAGATCAAACAGGTTTTGTCCCAAATAGATTCATTGGTGAAAGTATTCGCCTTATTTATGATTTGTTAAGTTATACAGAGGTTAATGAAATTCCGGGGATGCTTTTACTAATAGATTTTGAAAAAGCTTTTGACACGGTTTCGCATGATTTTATTCTTGAAACTTTAAGGGTATTTAATTTCGGATCAGACATTTGCAGATGGTTTATGGCTTTGTATAAGAACGCATCTTCTTCCGTAATCATAAATGGACATATATCTAAACCGTTCCAAATTCAGCGCAGTTGTAGACAAGGCGATCCTCTGTCGCCATATATTTTCGTTTTATGTGCGGAGGTATTATCTACAATGATTAGACAAAATAAGGATATAACAGGAATTTGCATCAATGATATGAATTTTAAAATTGCACAGTATGCAGATGACACTACATTAATTCTTGATGGTACAGAAAAATCACTGGAAAGTGCCTTTAAAACATTGCAATCATTTTATGAGATGTCTGGTTTGAAAATTAATATTGATAAAACGGTTGCAGTATGGATTGGGTCTCAGAAATACTATAATTAGTAAAAATTTAAAAATACAATGGAATTTCAATGGTAGCTTTGAGTTTCTAGGCATTTCTTCATTTAGTACAAACCTTGCTCAAATGGTAAATGATAATTATGATAAAGCACTTCATTTGATACGAAAACTGTTATCAAGTTGGAAAAAAAGAAATTTAACGGTGTTGGGACGGGTTGTAGTTGTGAAATCATTAGCTTTGCCAAAAATAAGTTATATTGCTCAAATGCTACCAAACCCAAGCAAGGAATTTATCAAAACGGTAAATGATGAGATATATAAATATATTTGGAACGGCAAGCCAGATCGAGTTAAAAGAATACAATTTGTGCAAAATTATGAGAATGGTGGAGTAAAGATGCCAAATGTAGAAATGCATATAAATGCTTTAAAGGTAAATTGGATTCGGAGGGTTGCCTGTGGTGATCAAAAATGGGTTAAGCTATTTCGTCTTTGTTTTAATGTAATAAGTGATGATATTTGTTGCCTTGGTATGTATCGTTTTAATGACATGAAAAACATGATAGATAATAAGTTCTGGTATGATACTCTGTTTTCTTGGTCCTCACTTATAAACATTGTAAATAATAATAATCTGGATTTCAACCGTATTGCAAAACAATATTTGTGGTGGAACGATAAAATAAAGATTGGTGGTAAATCAGTTTGTTATGCCCATTGGAAAAAAAGGGGTGTGCTGTTTATAAATGATCTCTTAAATGCAAACGGATCCTTTTTGTCGATTGCCGAATTTACAAAACTTTATAAAGTGAAGACCAATTTCTTAGAGTACAATGGTATTATTAGGGCAATTCAGTCAAATTTGAATTACAATGGTACTATAGGCTCCAAACTAGCCTCCCCTTTTCAGCCGTATAATATGGAACTACTTTTTAAGCAACGAAAAGGGTGCAAAATGTTCTATGATATTTCTATTGAATCAAAGATGAAGAATACAATGAGTAAGTCAAAGTGGCAAATGGAATTTGGAATGGAGAATGATGATTGGAAAAAAATATGTACCTTAAATTTCAAATTTTCCACTGATATTAAACTGAGATGGTTTCAATACAGAATTAATCAGAGTATCATAGGCACAAATACGAGGGGCGGTCAGTATGTTTTAAGAATGGACTCGTGACGTTATTATGTGGATTGTTTTCATGGTATTTCTCAATGATTACATCAACACTCTACCTTTGTCTTTCAAACAACACATGCAAAAATTATATCACACACATGATTACGTAACAGCATTAGCATAAAATCAATGGTCTAGAGTCACTGGTGAAATTGAGTCGTTTTTGTTAAGTGAAATAAGAGGCTGAAATGAGGTATTGTTGTATTTTTTTATATTTTCTTGGGAATTAAAGAATGGAGAATGCTGCCTTTTGGAACAGTAATAGAACACAAACTACCAGTTCATTAAACCATGTTTGTTGGGCTGTAAAGTTTTAGTTTGTTTAAAATGCATGGTCAAATATGTCTTAGTGTTGACAAAAACAAGGCTTTTCTTTTCTATACAAATCTTGATATTGCCAGAAATAGCAAACGTGGAAATTTATTTTTTTTGGCCAGTTCTGTTGACTAATCTCCAAATATTAAAACGGGAGTCTCCCTAGATAATATTTGAATCCGTGATTAAAATATAACTGTTATTCTACCATTGTTACATTTATACAAAAAGTAGTGGTACAGAGAGAGAGTCCATCGTTTTAATAAGAAATTTATGTTTAAAACTTTTCTGTTCATTTCAGGTTGAGATCATCCATAAAAATTCATATAAATATTTAAATTAAAATTTTCATAGCATTTTGTAATATTTTAGGCCCTATTTACATGGATTTTTGCCATTTTCGTGCATTTCCACCATGTTGTATCGGTCATCCTACCTACGCATGCGCAGATTATTGTTTGATTTGCACCAGTTATCATCGCACTGAGTACTAGCTCTCACACGTGACCAGTCATTATATTTTAGTCTGTTTCATTTTGGAGATAATTAATGTCATTTGTAATAACTGCTTTTTCATTAACGCCATTTTTGCAGAATAATTTTGCTTCCATTCAATCCCTAAAGTTGTTGAAGTTTCCAGACGTCCCATTTCCACCACAGTTTAATGACAAGGTTCATATTTTACCAAATGCAAAGTGAGGACCTAATGTTTATTCCTGCCAAAAACTAGCCTTATGCCCCTTGTACTTTTTCTGTTCTCGGACATTGTAAACACGTGTCTTTGCTGTAATTTAAAAGGCCCGCCTTTTTGCGTGATTTGGCACTGTCCCTAGTATACTGATTTTATGCTAATGCTGTTACGTAATCATGTGTATGATATAATTTTTACATGTGTTGTTTGAAAGACAAAGGTATAGTGTTTATGTAATCATTGAGAAATGCCATGAAAACAATCCACATATGATGTCACGAGTCCACTCTTAAAACATACTGACTGCCCCTCGTACATTGTTGTTAAGAATGAACATAAGTGATGATGACTTATGTACTTTTTGTAAGATAAATCCAGAAACAATCAAGCATCTCTTTGTGGATTGCCCTTTTTCTAGAAATTTTTGGGAAGATCTCAAAGACTGGATAAAAGACAAGATCAGTATAGATCTAGCTATGACCCCTCAGTTAATTTTTTTTGGATCTAAATATGATTTAATTCTAACACTGATTTTGACTATTGCAAAATTTCATATGTATAGAGTAAAGATGACAGAGAAACGACCAAACTTAGATGTTTTAAAAAGGGAACTTAAATGTTATTATAATGTTTTGAAATACCAAGCAGTATGTAGCCTAAAGTTACAAAAGTTTAATAATGAGTGGCAATCCTGGCAACTATTAATGTTATGATATAATTTTTCATTCCTGTGTATTTTTTAATCCATAGTAAAGAAAGTAAAATATGCTCAACATGCTCAATGTGTGGTGGAGGGGTCGGCAGGGTGGGTCAGGTGGAGCTCATTGTTGATTGTTTGTTTTTTGTTATCTACTCAATTTGAGTACAAAATAATCAGCAGTTAGTTCTATTCGCTCATTCTGTTGCTCTTTTCCCTTATTTTTCGTTGCTTGTTTTTCAATCCTCTTATAACTTGAAATGACTATGTCACTATAAATAAAATTTAATGTATTTTAAGGTCACTGATTAAGTGACAGTACTATGTATTAAGAAACTTTTAATAAAGACAGCTGTCTACAAAAAAAAATTTAAAAAATAAAATAAAACAGTGGTAAACAAATAGTTACAATGCATCAAATATGAATGTCATTAAATAAGGAGCACTATGCCACTACACGGTTTTCCTAACCAAAATTCTCAGTTCGTGTAGCCCAGGCTATCAAGACAAGGTTGCAGAATTCATCAGGCTGCTCTATAAGCTTATTGATGAAGTATTGTCATGCAGAACATGTTTATTTACAGTTACCTTAGTAACAATTCACCTAGTAGCAATCACTAGCAAAGTAGTTATTCACCTATGAGCTACAACCAGAACAACTACCCTCTGAAAGATGTAACTTCAAGGTAGATGTACGAAACACGTGTCTTTTAGCTGAACAGAACACGTGCAGGCTCGTCACATGTCACATGTGTAGTTTCTAAACGCGTCACACGTTACCTATTTTAAACACTATGTTTAGTATATCAATCTTTATTTATGTGTTTACCAGCTAACCACTTAGTTTTCCAGCTAAACACTGTGTTCAGTTTCTAAACGCGTCACATGTCACATATTTAGTTTCTAAACGCGTCATACGTCACCGATTTTTACAGTGTAGTGATGTAGTACTAGGACACCTCCGATGACGTCACAGATGTTGATGACGTCAAAGTTGAAGACCCAGACTGAACCGTGACAAAGGGATAGACATCGACCCTGTCTGGGACAACCTCCTGACCCCCTTGGAACCAAGGGGGTGGCTACATCTTCGTCACAACACCCTCAGACACCCCTACGCCGTGCAGCCTCAGGCGCGAGGTCGCGGCGCTGTTGCGCCGATCTATCAATGACTAATAATATAATAATGGTCATTGTGCCCCCCCCCATGGTCTATATTTTTAAATATGCTGGTCAATAATGGAGAACACATAGAAAAAGTATTATACAAACGTAAGCATGTATTATTACATTTAATACACTAGCTATTTACTATTATAAACCATGTTTTTATATGTTTAAAATGGCGGTTACGTCACTGTTTTGGGCAGCAGACGAAGTCCGTTCATTTGTTTATATTTTGACGGCATGCAGCAACTTTTTCTGGTAAATGAAAATGCATTGCTTATCGAAGCTGCGTAACGATTAGCACCTATGCATCTACTAGCCTAAGTCTCCCGCCTCCGCTCTCGAAACTAGCAAACATGTGGTAACAAAATGTCCATGCGTATCGGTAAAATGAGTAGTGAATTAAACCTAATTGTGCATGCACAGATTCAATGTACATGCACACGGTCGAGTTCAAGGGTCATTTGTGATGCGATCAAGCAAAATCCGTCGGAACTCGGAAATATTGATTTTGAGATATAGCCAAACAAAGGCAATATTTCCTTTTGTTTCCTACTGTTTTGGAAGCGCTTTAATTGCTCATAATCTTTGGAACTGGATGTTCAATTTCAATGGGGGTTTCTGCAAAATCCAGCTTTGTAAATCCTTTTTACTATCCTATAAGAAACTGAAAATTTATTATTGCCGAGTTCCGACTGATTTTGCTTGATCGCATCACATTTGTGTTCGTTACCAGTTGAAATGAATCGGACTGTTTTTGCCGTGTAGAATTAGTAATTAGTTTAATCATGTACTTTTTAGCGTAGTGTTTGGACCAGTGGATTTGAATCATGGATTAAACCAGCTGTTTTTGCCGTGTAAAATTAACAAAGGGATCCTGGACATCCATCGTTTGATCCTGTAGATTTTAGTGTCGTGTTTTGGATGTGTGATACGTTTGCCCCGGAGTGACGAACAGTTCTTTTCCACAGTGCACCTGCTTCCACAGACCACACTGGCAAAAAAAAAAAAAAAAATGTTGTTATGAATTATCATAGTTCTATTTTGGTGTTTTATTTGTACTTTGTTGTGAACGTTTAACTTTTTCAAATTGCCCTGTGCGCCTAACTACTCCCAATTCCAGAAAAATACAGCACTAACTTTTTGGGATTAAAAAATTATTATCAAGTTCTACCAAATGAAACATAGCTCAATCCTAATCATTCATTTAGTCCTAACTGGAGATAAAAGAAAAAGTTCACTATTTTACTAATGTTCTGAAAAAAGAGCCAAAAACATGCATTTTCAGCATGTTTTCTGACAATCGAGTCACAAAAATCGAAATTTTGCTCTAGTTTTCACTTTTCTGTGTTACTTTAATTAAATGGTTGGTTATAAGAATGAAACATGTCTTTTCCAAAAATTAGAATGCATAAACTGAAATTAGTCTTAGTACAAGTCTTTGGGCTTGATTGTCACAGCATACGAAAAACACCCTAAAAACGCATGTTTTTGGCCCTTATTTCCAAAAATTGGCTAAATATTAAAATTTAGCTATGTTTTATTTGGCAAAACAGGATAATATTTTTTTATTCAAAAAAATTAGTTCTGTATTTTTCTGGAATAGGGAGTACTACTACTACTACTACTACTACTACTACTACTACTACTACTACTACTACTACTACTACTACTACTACTACTACTTCTACTACTATAGGACTATAACAATACTAGCCTCTGTCAAGAACATGTGACAAGCAATTTTAACCTAAAAATAAGGTTTTTGGTTAGAAATTTTGTTTGTATCTGTATTCTAGAAGACGTTGGGTATATCCTATATTTTACATAATTTCTGGTATTGGGTGTATTATATTAATTTGCAATATTATCACTATAGCAGATTAGTAGATATACAGTACTGAGAATAAAATAAACACATCAAAAGAAATAAGTCCCCCTCTGAAAATTAAACATGATAAAATGCAATAGTCTCTGCTCAATCAACAATTTAGTGCTTAAGTACTACCAATATTTGTTCTGATAATTGAGCAGGTGGCGGAACCAGGATTTTTTTCCTGGGGCGTGAGGGACGATTCAATATTTATGCCAAGGGAGTGGGAGTTTTGACAAGAATAGCGACAAAATATTTCGTGCTCCCCCACCCTCACGCGTCCGCTCAAAATTTTAAGATTCCCTCGTTTTCCCCTATTTCTCCATTTTAAACTTAACATTCCCCCTCATGGTTCAAGTAAAAAATTAAATTAAAAAATCGGATTCCACCTTAAAACTCCCACTTCCCCTTGGCATAAATATCGCACGACCCTAAGGCCAAAAAAAATTGTTTGTTCACGTCCGACCGACCGTGTACCCTGGTCCCGATCGTGTTTTTTTTTTTTTTTTTTAATTTGCGTTGAATGTGCTAGTAAAACAGTGGTTAGTATAAATTTAAAGAAAGAAAATGTAAAGAAAATGAACAGTATAACATGCAGAACCATCTCAAGAGTTAAACCAGTAAAGTGCTGTGTGTTTTGACTTATTTACCAGTCTTCAAATTGTCAGTTTCAAGTGCAATATCTGTAAAAAAATATTTAAAAAATCCGACCTACCGACCCAACTGTTTCATAAGCCTCTATGGACAAACAAACTTTTTTTTTGGCCTAATGGGGTCAAAGTTTCTGTCTTTTCTTGTATGCATATACCTATCGACCTTAAACCAGGGAAGTAAACAAAACAACAAACTTGAATGACAAAATTCAGAATTCAATCAACCATGGGTCATATATCACTCTATTCTATGTTTATACAGGGAAGTGCCACTGGTTTATATAGTCGTTTCGAGAAATTTACTATTCCAGCAAATAAGTGCACACCTAAAAGGAGTAAATATTCGATTTAAAATGTCTGGACATCCAAGTTTGCTTCCTGAAAACGACTGGAATTCCAGTTGCCATAAGTTGAGAAAAGCTTGGACGTGCAGTTAAAATGTATATAAAATGAACTCCTTAAATTTTGGATTTTCAATTGTTAACTATTTGTTGCTAATTAAGAAAGAAAGAAAGAAAGAAAGAAAGAAAGAAAGAAAGAAAGAAAGAAAGAAAGAAAGAAAGAAAGAAAGAAAGAAACATATATCATATTAATATTATACTGACAGACGGTCAGGATATTGTGTGCAAAGAGTGTATAAATTTGTCAAAACTTGAGCATGTAGTCCTCTAAAATGAAACGAAACACCGCTGAATATAGCCCCTGATCGTGTGGATGGCATGTGTTTGCCATTTAGTAAAACAAACACGTCATGTGGCGGCCGACGGGTGCATCCTTTTGATGTGGATGTACACAAATGTACTTTCATGTTAAAATTTGTTGTCTGCTGTTGTTGTTTTTTATTTTATTTTTTTTATTTTATTTTTTTTGTGATTATTGTAATTTGTTGATAATTGTTTTTCTCATAATAAAAATCTAATAAACACGTCATATCGGTGACCTCGGAGCGTTACCATAGCGACTGGATCACGCTTTCATGCACAGCCAAATTGCCGTTTCAATGTATGGAATCATGCAGCATTTCGCCGACAAAAACACAAAAACTGTTTGACGAGGGGAAATTGACGTGAATTCTATCATGTATTTTTGCTGAACCATGAAATGGTATCAGCCTATATGAGTGAATGTTACTTACTAGCTTACTTACTAGCTTACTAGCTTACGAACTGACTAACCATTTGGTCTGAAATGGACATATCTCGAAATGCCACGAAGGTGTAACCCCCGAGTGGTGTTAAATGGAAGAGAAAACATTAAAGAATATAATAAAGAAACACAGGGGGTGCTACTGCTAATAGTTTTAAAGTTGTGGTCCATTTTTATTCAGAAGTCGCCCAATTGGGCTACTAAATCACAGGTTTGCACTGGGAGACAGCTTGTCTGCTATTTTGATAACAAGCATATTGTTTCCAAGAAAGTGAAGTAAATATTGTGAAATTCCCAAAGTATTATTAAAACAGTATCTTAACCACAGTATGGACCAAACTGGACGTGTCTAAGATCGCCCACTTCAGCCCATTTTGTGGTTAGTATTTAGATCACAGGAAATTACAGTGTCTCATGATGCATTTATGAAAATACACACTAAGGGTATGTGGTAAATGCTATAGTTGCCTCTGATTGCGCAATAATGGTGAATACTTGTGTGGTAGGGGTTTGGTGGTCAAATGTTATTCCTTCCCATGATGCATTTATGAAAATCAATACATACACACTAAGGCTACAAGGTAAATGCTATATAGTTGCTACCAACATTTTGAAATATGTCCGATTGAGCTACAACTTAGTACAAATAATCCTTGATATAAGGGGATCATGAAACATCATCTGAGGTCATCCAAGGTCAAAGTTTAAAACTGCTCCGATGAGGTTGTAACTCTGGAAAAACAATCCCCGGCACTTGGGGAGCATGAAACAGCAAAGGTCATCTGAGGTCAAAGGTCAGGTCAAATTTAAAGTCACTCCGATGTGCCTGTAACTGGGGGAAAACAATCCGCGGCATTTGGGGAGTATGAAACTGCAAAGGTCATCTGAGGTCAAAGGTCAGGTCAAATTTTTAGTTGCTCCGATTGGGCTGTAACTCAGGGAAAATGATCCCTGACACTTAGCGAGTATGAAACTGCAAAGGTCATCCAAGGTCAAAGGTCAGGTCAAATTTAAAATTGATCTGATCATGCTGTAACTCAGGGCAAACAATCCCTGACACTTCCACAAGTATAAAACTGCAAAGGTCATCTGAGGTGAAAGGTCAGGTCAGATTTGAAGTTGCTCCGATCGGCCTAGGCCTATACCACAATATGCTGTCGAAGTCACATGGTTCAGCTATGGTGCGGTAACCGCTCTAGTTTCCTACATTGATCCAAAATGTGGCAAAATAACAAGCAAAGTAAAAGCAAGCCAAAAGAACGATAAGATGTGTATCAATGTTTCGCCGTGCTCATCGACTCAGCACTCGTCGAATTCGCAGGGATTCCTGCATGCCGTGTGTAGTTTTACTTGGCAGCATGCAGTAGCATGTAAATAATTATATAACTAAATTAATAAGTTAATAAGTAATTAAATGAATAAATGATTGAATACATTAATAAGTAAATCCATAAATCAATCAATCAATATTTAAATAAAAGTTTTATTCGAAAAGGTAAGATGATTTTCATTAATTAATATAATAAATATAATGGTATTTAGCACATATTTTCATGAAATTCGTTGTATCAGTTCAAAACAGCCAACAAATTCAACCCTAATATCAAGTTGTATTTTAAAGATAAATGTTGTACGAATTGTAAGATATTTCCAATTAATTAAATCATTTTATTAACCGTCGTGATTGGCCACAATCGCTATTCATTGCTATAACGGGCCAACTATACGCATGGTACACAAGCCAGTCGGCATACGTCACCAGGGAATTCCCCTGTCTTGCCTCTCACTGTGGCGGGCGGTATGGCGTCTTCGACCGTAATTTTTTGCTTACCAGTCATATTTAAGACCTGTAACCTCATGATTTCAAAGGAAAAACATCTTGCAAAAGCTGGCAAGGCAGTGAAACTCATAAAATGGCTAAAACTTGACTTTCAAACAGATGAACATCAACGGTGTTTTGGTGAGTCGATATTACGAATTATACATACAAACCAATGGCGATTCTCTGATCGAGTCATCAAAACCCACATTTATATACTCTGGTTTGCTGTGACTTGGGAAACGAAAGAATATGCAATCACAGCGTTTACTAGTGTGGGAACATTATATGGATAACATCAGCCCATATTGGGCTTTCAATCGGGATTCTAAAATGTTGAATTCAGAGGTGATTTATGGACCGTCTCGTGTCGTTTTGTTCAGTACAGCGTATATAGCGTTGCTATGCAAACGGCGTGATCCATCACCAAGGAAATAGCTGTGATCTCGGCAGGAAGTGACATCGGACTACGATAGCGAATTGGCTGCTAGAGTCACATACGGCAGTATAGGGAAAGGATCATTATTAATACAGGGTGTCCCAATAAAAACAGAACCCTCGTTGAGTCCTCTTTTTCTCCTATTTCTGAAGATATGCCCTCTTTAAGAAATGAACCCGTTTTTCACTCTGTCCACGGATGAGGTTTGGCTACATCAACGATTAACGATTAACACACAGTTAATGACATAGAAAGATAATAACATTAGGCTTTGGAACGCATTCACTATGAGCGAGGATCACCAGCTAGCCTCCAACATCTTCGCAACCGTATTACTGCTGCATTCGCAAGTATCCGGCGCACAAGGAGGGTACACAATGCAATCGATGCAATGAGGACCAGGGCTGAAACCTGTATTCGTCAAGGAGGCAACCAGGTAGAGGGTAGAACAGCACGTACAGCAAACTCACTTCAGAAGAACAAAAGAAAAACAAAACCGCCCTTTTCAGGGCTACCTTTCATCCCAAAATGATCATGACTCATGTTGTAAAAAAAGTAAGAAACAGCAAAGTAAGAGAGTAAGAAATATAATTGCCGACAAGTTAATGACACTGAACACACAATCCATAGTCCATAGGCCCACCGGTAAAGCCCATTCCATAAATAAAGTTTGTTATTTTATAAAGTTATCATTGAGGAATGCTTGATATTCATGCATGGTACGTGTGTACTCCTTTTCGATCTTTGAAGTAGCCAACCCTCCTCCGTGGACAGAGTGAAAAACGGGTACATTTCTTTAAAAGAGCATATTTTCAAAATTTATGAGCCGATTGAAATAATTTCTTTCGGTTTATTCAAGCTAATGAATCAAGATTTCTTTACATACCAAAATGTATTTGATAAACTTTTCAAAAATAGGAGAAAAAGAGGGCGCAATGAGGGTTCTTGGGGTTTTTTTTTTGACACCCTGTACAATATCATCCAGGTATAAGTTATGTCGATTTCCCAAAGCCTTCCTATTAACAAGGTTGTTCTATTAGCAACGCAAAACCTGGTTTACTAGCTAGAAAGTGAGGCCAGTTATCGATCCGTTATGAATAATTCATGTTCGACCCCTTGGATCATGTTAATTGATATTGGCAAATAACAACGTTGTTAGTTTTGCGAACCGTGCCTGTTCAATGAGAGCATACCCAGTGGGCACAGGTTAGGATTTCGACGTTGTATCAACGTTGATACAACGTCGAAATCTAACCTAACCAGATTTCAACCTGATTTCAACCTAGAGATTGGTTGAAATCAGGTTGAAATTCAACGTCGATACAACGTTGAAATTTCAACCTGATTTCAACCAACTTTCAATGCAAGAAATTAAGAAGGTTGAAATCAGGTTGAACTTCAACGTTGATACAACGTTGAAATTTCAACCTGATTTCAACCAATGTTTCAACGCACAACTTAATGGCCTTTTAATACATAAAATATTATTAGGACGAAATAGGCCTATGCTTAGTATATTAACATGATTAAAGTAAATTATATCCATGCCGCATGATCTCCCGATTTATACCGTACTTCCGTTTCTCTTCTTCAAAAGTGGCCCGCCGCGGCGTTCACTACCTCCAACAAGCATGTAATGACTTACGCGAAAACACCGGGTGGTACGGGGTATGCTATACGGCCCCGTCGCCGCTCAATTGGCGGGCTGATGTTGATATGGGAATTCCTACAACTTGGTGGAAGCTGGTGCGACAAACACTTGTTGGGGATGCAAAAAAAGGGGGTGCTTAAAAGTTTGACCCTTCTAGGGGGTGGCCTTGAAAAAAATAAACTAAACATTTTCCTGTGAAAATTGAGTTTACATGATTTTCGATGGGATTGATGTCAAAAAGGGGACCCTGAACTATTTCAGAACTGATTTTTTTTTTGCATCAGACCCCCCTAACAAGTGTTTTTGAACGGTCCCTAATAGGCCTGTTGTTATTTCGCATAATCTTTTAACCATTTTACTAACCCGTGATATCGCCCCGGGGTAATGCCCCGGGTATCGCCGCCGGCGTAGCCGGCGTCAGAGGTGCAGAGGTCGGCACCCAAACGCGGGAGGCAACCGGGTGTGGAGTGAGTGGGCCGTACGCAGCGGTCATGTAGTCTCAATTTTTTTCATGGGACGGCAAGTGTTTATAGGTAGGCCTATACACGCACGTTTGGCAAGCTATTGTAGGTGGGTGCGTACGCTCGCGCACATTGCCGGTAGGCCCTACACACACGCGTTCGCAAGTGTTGGTGAGTACGCACGTGGGTTCGCAAATGTTTGCGAGTACGCACTCACGTTTGCAAGTTTTCATGCGTACGCTTGCGAACATTGCCGGTATGCACACACGTTCGCAAGTGTTTGCAAGTACGCACGCGCGTGCACAAGTGTTTGCAAGTACGCATGCGCAATCTCAAGTGATTATATGATATTGCGGTTTATGGGTACGCATGCACATGCTCAAGTCTTATGGGTACGCACATGCGTTCGCGAGTTATTGCGGGTACGCACGCGCGTACACAAGTACTTGCAAGTACAAACGTACGTTCGCAAGTGTTTAATGGGCACGCATTTGGCATGCGAGTTCGCAAGTGTTTGCAAGTGTTTTCGTGTTTGCATGTGCGTTCGCAAGTGTTTATGAGTACTCGCGTGCGTGCGCAGGTTATTTGCATGTGCGCATGACCATTCGCAAATGTTTGCGAGTACGTAAACACGTTCGCAAGTATTTGAAAGTACGCACACGTGTGCGCAAGTGTTTGCATGTACACACTCGTTCGCAAGTGTTTATGCGTACGCATGCACGTTCGTAAGTGTTTGCAAGTACGCAAGCGTGTGCGCAAGTGTTTATGGGTACGCACGCACATCTGCAAGTGTTTATGGACACGCACCTGCGTTCAAAAGTTATTTCGTGTACGCACGTGCGTGCGCAGGTGTTTGCAAGTACGTATCGCTTTCGCCCAACACTATGGGATATTGCCCAATGTACAGCAGTGAAAGTAAATCATGTAATTGTAAATCAAATGGAGTTACACATATGCACACGTACGAGTGACGTACATGAACTTGAGGCCTAAATTTGCAAATAAAACAGGTTAGTAAACATTTAAATTTTCTTTAAAAGTCTACTGGAATTTTGGACATATTGCAGCATGTATATTTCAACTTGTTTTTCCATTTTGTATCATCAGGATATGTTAAAATAGTTAAGCTTACTGAGCAGTTAAGATACATGCCTGTTCTGCTGTTGTTCATGTTGTTCGAGCATATTCTCTAACGCACTGCGAGGGTATCCGTGAGCAAATTCGTTGGTAGTGTTTTTCGAGCAACATGCCTGCTGCATGCTGTATATACGATGAATGCACCATTAGACAGACACGATACCGTCATGACAGTGCCTTGACTTGTACTTGTAGAAGACTAGGTCAGTTTGGAATATTTGCTGGGGCAATGCAAATGTAATTTAACAAACTAGGCATGCTAGGCCCCTAGCCCTAGTCATATCGTACAGTAAAAGGTCTTGCTTGGTACTGCTGGGAGCATAGATAGGTGAACCCTAGGCCCTAGACTACGTCCTAGTCATGTTCATTGCATGTGCATGATGTGCTAGGTCGTGTATTAAATGATTTTATATTTAGACATTTAATACGTTACCGGGAGGGGACACTAGGTTGTAACTCCGTCAAGTTTTTTGATGATTTTAAAACATAAATTTCAATGTCAATGACAATGATTTATGAAGAAAAAGATACAGGGCCCAGGGACCTATAAATATGGCTAGGCGTATTAGTAGTACCAGTAATATTTAGTTAGTAATGTTAGGGCTAGGCTAGTGGAATTTGTTGAATAAAGTTCTTTTCAAATAAATAGGGCTTTGGGCTCGGATAGCGACGTTTTCACGTAGGCCCCCTATTTTTGTGTGGGACCTGAGAGCACATCAGACATATCTAATTGCATTTTGAATACGAGGAATGTCCTTCTAATAATATCAAATAATTTTTATTTTGTGAAATTCGATATACTATTTTTTTTTTATGTATAATATTTTATGGCAAATGATTATCATTTTTGAAACAGTCCTCGAAGTAAATTGTATAAATCTAATATATGTGGGGAAAATCTATATCTTCAATATGAAAGGTCAAAACTTTCAATTGATGGTCGGCTTTTCATCCATCCCAGGTACATACACTTAAATTAGGATTTCGTGATCCTATCATCCTCTTTTTATGATATTTATCAATAGTTAATAAGCCACGAAAAAAGCGTATTCCCAAAATTTCAGTTGATTCCGATTTTGCGTTAGCGAGTTATGCATGATTATGTGTATAATATACTGGTCTATATAGGCCATGGTTGTAATTTCGTTCTGGACATACCAGAACAAAATTTAAATTTGACGATATTTTTGCTAAACAAATTAATCTGCAAGAAAATTTTGGTACATAAACAGTATGTAGCCAGAGGTTTCCAGTGGTTTGAAAATCTCAACTTTTTTCGGAGAAAAGTGGGGGGATGACCGGATGAGGCTTTGGATCACGAAATGCCCTTTTAAGTACATGTTATTCGATTTATTAAGTTTACTTTGAGGACTGTTAAATGTCAAAAGTTGCAATTTTTAATAATTTGCCCTAAACTTTTTTTATTGTATCGCGAATTTCAAAAAATCGAATTTATAAATATCAGAAGGACATCCCCCGTATTAAAAATTTTCGATATGTCTGATGTGCAAAAAATCTGTGCAAAGGTATATAGAGCCATTTGAACAGAGGCCATTTTGTATACAAAGTGTAGGGAAATTTATTAGTATTGTGCACCCGGAAGAAGACCTTAAAAACCTATTCTATATGGCCTATATTACTGAGATGTCAACAGTGGCGTAACCAGCGGGGGGCAGGGGGGCTGGAGCCCCCCCATTTTGAACCCTTGCCCCCTGTTTGCCCCCCCAAATGAAAAAGTTAAAGTAGGCCTACTTCTGAGAGTTATTAATTAACCTCATATCTGGTCATTTTAACCTTAAAAAACACAAATTTTTGCGCGCATTTATTCCACTTTTTTACCATATGTCACCAGTTTAGCTTCAATATGCCAAAAATTTTCGCGTGCTTCGCGCGCATTTGTACCATACACTTCTTTTGTCGCCAAAAGGTGCTGGATTCCTGCCCCCTCATTTATTATGTTTGCCCCTGCTTGCCCCCCCCCAAAATGAAAATGTCTAGTTACGCTGTCAGGAGTAACTGGTCTACCTTCAGTAGGGCTAGTTACAACTTACATTACGCATATTTAATCATACTGCATATCTATGTCAAATATAATGTTTCTGTGTAAATTATGGAAATAGTTGTGTTTTTATTTTAAATGATAATCCCTAAATTGTTATTTTTCTCGTTACAGCTGACGTGTCGTTGCGCCACATGATAAAGGAATCAAAACAAGATCAGTGAAGATTGGCCATGCAATAGACAGACTATAGTCCATGACAATGTACAATGTATAAAGCATCAAGAAAATTGACTTAACATCAGAAAGGTTAGATGCAGCCAAAGATTTCGGATGAACTGGCCACTTGAGAGAGCCGTAATTTTAAAACAATGGCATGGAGCAATTCCTAGATCAACCCTCCTTCTTCCTGCAAATTCTGCCTTTGGGTCCATCGTAGAGCAGACGTACTACTCATCAGTTCAAGTTCTAACCTTGTTAGTCATGAAGGGTCAAGGGTCCTTCATTCCATCTAAATCCCGCAGATGGAATGTACTCCCGCCTCAAATTCCAGGAATTGTGAAACGGACCAGCTTCAAAACGGAGGTTAACAGCTATCTAGGCGCCAACCCATCAGCTTAATGATAACAGCTGTTATTGCCTTGATATGTGTCTTAACATACGAAGAAAGAAGGTGAACAACTAAGCAAGCAATACAGATTCTGGTCTAGATTTTCTTGATATTGGTAGTGATTACATCATCAATGCGAAATAAGCCTACTGATAGGGTTGACGTTTTCGATGCTTATCTCCTTCAGCTAAAACTGAGCACGACAAGGATCCTTTGAACATGTGTTGAAGGGTAGAGTGCAAGCGCAGAACAGTTCCAAAACTATTGATTACATTCTCTGTATGATCTGATCATCAGTCTAAGAAAGTTAGTGTGAAGTTCTTCCATGAGAAAAGTAAAAGTATTTAGTTGTATAATCTGTCAACAATTTCCAGTTTAGTTAGCGTATCAAAAGTCAAGACCATATGTTAAAGATACCTTGCATGGTATCAGAAGTTTTAAGTAAGTTGTAACGTGAAAAGAAGATTTTTACGCGTTTTCTTCAATTTAATATTGAATGGATATTCCAAATGCCAGGGAAAAGCCAGGGAAACCCCTTATTAACATTAAATACGAGGTTCATTCAAAAAGTTCTACCTCCATCGTCACCTCTCTATCTGCGTGTTTCTACTGAGGGTAAAATTCCGGGCCATGCCGTGCCGTGCCGTGCCGTGCCGGGTAACGAGCCCAGTAGAAACGACTTGGGGTAATCGGTTGCCGTGTCATGCCGGGTCATGTGCTCGCCTTTCGTGATCCACCTCCAGCGTGTTTATACTGAGCGTACGGCTTTTTGACCTGCTATTTTCCGGGCACAAAATACCGATCATAATCCGGCCACCGTTACCCAGCTTGTTTCTACTGAGACCAGAAAGCCGTGTCTCGCACGATGCACGGCATTTTGTTCCTGTAAACCGGAAGTACGGAAAACAGATTTGACGGTTAATTATATCCTAAATTTAAATGTCTACGGATGGCAGCTCATGGCATATGACCTACAATCACAATTTAGTATTTTCGTAAAATCCAAATTGCATTAATTTACCAGTGGATCTAGTAATTGGCTATTATGATAATTAATTTACAGCTCATATATAACCAACTCATTAATTATAAAGATATAACCAACTCATTAACTAGGGGGCCTATAAAGAAGTAGGCCTAGACTAAGTAAAGTCATCAAGTTCATGCGAGTCACACATGTGTCCAAAATATCGGAAAGAAGGAACCTACTACATCATAGGCCTAAGCTAGACTATACAAGTAGAATATAAATCGCGTTATTTTTGCAACACGCATGACCTCGACCCGGCAACCGATGACACGGCTCGTTTCTACTGCGCAGATTACACGCTTTGACCCGGCATGATCCACCTCAAGAGGTGGATCACGAAAGGCGAGCACATGACCCGGCATGACACGGCAACCGATTACCCCAAGTCGTTTCTACTGGGCTCGTTACCCGGCACGGCACGGCACGGCACGGCATGGCCCGGAATTTTACCCTCAGTAGAAACACGCAGCTCTTGAGGTGGATCATGCCGGGTCAAAGCGTGTAATCTGCGCAGTAGAAACGAGCCGTGTCATCGGTTGCCGGGTCGAGGTCATGCGTGTTGCAAAAATAACGCGATTTATATTCTACTTGTATAGTCTAGCTTAGGCCTATGATGTAGTAGGTTCCTTCTTTCCGATATTATATACACTGGACACCATGTGTGACTCGCATGAACTTGATGAAGTAAAATGGATGTGACTTTACTTAGTCTAGGCCTACTTCTTTATAGTTAATGAGTTGGTTATATCTTTATAATTAATGAGTTGGTTATATATGAGCTGTAAATTAATTATCATAATAGCCAATTACTAGATCCACTGGTAAATTAATGCAATTTGGATTTTACGAAAATACTAAATTGTGATTGTAGGTCATATGCCATGAGCTGCCATCCGTAGACATTTAAATTTAGGATATAATTAACCGTCAAATCTGTTTTCCGTACTTCCGGTTTACAGGAAAAATGCCGTGCATCGTGCGAGACACGGCTTTCTGGTCTCAGTGGAAACAAGCTGGGTAACGGTGGCCGGATTATGATCGGTATTTTGTGCCCGGAAAATAGCGGGTCAAAAAGCCGTACGCTCAGTATAAACACGCTGTATCTTACGTGTCAGGCAATTGAATTTTTGGGTTGAAAAATATTTTGCGATAAATGTTTGCCTAAAATATTTGCAATAACGTTTTAAAAACGTTTTCATGACATTTATATAACCCGACATTTAAAGGTTATTAAAACGTTTTGAAAAAAACAAACATTTAAGAACATTTCTGTGTTTGCTGGATGCAAATATTTTAACATAATTAGTTATTTAAGTGTTGACAAAATATTTGGCAAAAATGTTTGCGTTGATAGTTTACAATAGCATTTTGAAAACATTGTTAAAATATTGTTGTAGTGTGTTTTTATACAAAACGTTTTAAAACGTTTTCATGATCTTTATATAACCCGACATTTTAATGTTATAAATACGTTTTTACCTTTAAGCCAAAAGCCAAAATATAACTTATCTAAAACGTTTTTAAAACGTTTTTGTGTTTGCTGGGATGATTATACCCTTACATCTTGGCTACAAAATAAAAGTTATTAAATGTAATGTTTGGTTTTTAAGATGTGTTTGTTGAAGCGAATACAGATTTGGTGCGCCGGAAACGGTCTGAAAAAAAGGCAAGTTTGATTTAAAATCTATGTGGAAGTCATTACAGATTTATTTCTGAAAATAATTAAATTGCTGTATTTTTGTTCAAATACTTTAATCAATATCTAATGCTTGCATGTAGTGCAATTTAACTGGGTATCGTGTATTTTGCACCCTCAATTCAGCAAGATCAGTGCTTTAATTAGAGCCTATGTGCGCTGATAAATTTGGCGGCCATTTAGGATTTGAAGGTTAAAAGTAGGTCCAATCATCAAATTGAGGCTTATTACGGTAAACTGATATGAAAAGGTGAGAAATTAGCACAAGGTTGCAGGCTTAGATGGTTGCAGGTTTACTAAGTGGTGGCCATCTTGAAAAAACAAATTGGTCAAAAAATTTGGTCAAAATGAGATTTTTGGTCAAAAATGAGATTTTTGGGCAAAAAGTAGATTTTTGGTCAAAAAGTAGATTTTTGGTCAAAAAGTAGATTTTTGGTCAAAATGAGATTTTTAGTCAAAAATGAGATTTTTGTTCAAAGTGATATTTTTGGTCAAAAATGAGATGGTCAAAATGAGATTTTTGGTCAAAAATGAGATTTTTGGTCAAAAATGAGATTTTTGGTCAAAAATGTGATTTTTGGTCAAAAATGTGACCGCTGCACACGGCACTCCACACCCGGTTGCCTGCCGCGTATGGGTGCCTACTGCACGGGGCCCTCTGCTAGCCTGAGTCCCTGGCCTCTCACTCGCAAAATGGCGGACAAACATGGCGGCGGCTCATACAGCACAGTGTAGCGGCCGTGCGTATATTCGAGACTGGAGGATTTAGTCTAGGCCCTCTGCACCGACCACAACGCATGACCGCTGCGCACGACCTACCAACTCCACACCGGGTTGCCTCCCGCGCGGGCTCCCGCGTATGAGTGCCAACTGCGCATTCTGCACCGACTACGATGCGGGCGATATACCCGTGGCAATTCCCCAGGGCGATACCAGGCCTATAATCATGATATAATACACCAGCCGGCCGATTGTGAAACTCTACACGGGTAAGTATCAATTTATTACTATTATTTAGTACTTAGGCCCTATATTTGAATGGTAATTTACAAAATCGGGATAAAATCGGGTTATAATCAGGTTGAAATCGGGTTGAAATCGGGTTGAAATCAGGTTGAATTTCGACGTTGATACAACGTCGATACAACGTTGTATCAAGGTTGATGCCCATTTGCAAATACAACGTGATTTCAACCTTATTTCAACGTCGAAATCGGACGTTGATACAACGTCGATACAACGTCAGAAACTGACCCGTGTGCCCACTGGGTAGCGCACCCCCAATACATCTGGGCACAAACCAGGCGAAAACGATCCAGTTTAATGAAATGGCGGACGGGTATTCCCATCAGGCACCAGTGATATGTTTTTTTAAAGAAAGTCTACTAATTTGATATGAAATGACATTTTGCAATAGCAAAGTCAAAATTAGGACTTGATGTCAATAATATGAAGGAAATACGTGACAGAGGCAAGGTGTGAAATACAAGTAGTGTTTGAAGTTACAATAACCTTTGATACCCGCCCTGACCTTCCATCATGGCGCCTTATTCGTCTTATGTATTTCTATTATGCTCTCAAGTAAAATAAAATACCAATCTGCACTAAGCAGACAGAATGTTACTTGGCTCCCAGCATGAATTATTGATTTTATACGGAGGTAAAGAAATCATGCACAGTTGACCACGACTATGTGCAAGCCACGCACCAATAATCCAAATATTTACGGTAAATCTGAATGATGGTCACATGTTGACATATCATGTGTTCGGGAATCACGTGGCAACATTTTAAGATTTCAGACTTGTTTACCAGTTAAATTGTCATTTGTATTATTGATTATTTATCTTTGTTAATTAATATATCTTTTAAATGCTGATAAATCGTGGTTGGCTGCACATATATCTGTTAAATTCAATGTTTTATGAATATAATTCTACCACGCAGAGGGGGTCACACAGCATAATTTCACACTACACGACTTAGCTAGATTTGGAGCTCTGCACTTCAAATTCACGTAAATTTCAAAGTTTATACACTTATTTTTTTGTTATAACAAACTGGTACACGAAATATACTAGCTTATTACCTATACAGAAAGGGGATTTATACACATTCACTCAGCAATTTGACATGCCTGGCGCATCAAGTCATTCTCTGTCTGCATAACTTTACTACCGCCCTCTATAACTCTGGGCACAAATTTAAATAACAATACGCTATTTACATATCAATGCGGCCTCGTGCTAATTAAAGCTGCCGCTTCCAGGAGTTCTTCTATGCTATTAACATGATTTCCCTATTAACATGATATCATCTTGAAAATGATAACCGTCGCCAACATAATGAACTATCAACGAATATACAATTAATATTTGCCCTGTAGTGAGGATGGACCCTTTTGTGAGTGTGAATCCGACTTTCGCGCGATGACGCGTTGTTTTGCTGGTAGGCCTATTATATAGAACATCTTCCAGAAAACATGCTTTAAAGTTTTCAGTTTCCTATACTTTTATGTACAAGAGACACTCTTAAAAAACGTTTTTTGGCTTTATTACATGAACAATATGGCTGATGTTGATATATGTGAAGTTAATAATTAGACAATGATTAACCTTTTTGTGCTTGGCATCCACTGCCTCCCCCACCCCACCCCACCAACCGGCAGGCACCCCACCATGGGCCTTGACAGTAGTTAGAATTTCAGGACGACAAACATTTTAGCAGATGTAGCACCCCAAAGGAGACCATTTTTGACATAAAAACCTTCAGCTTGACAGTAGTTAGAATTTCAGGACGACAAACATTTTAGCAGATGTAGCACCCCAAAGGAGACCATTTTTGACATAAAAACCTATACTTTTGTACATGAGAGACATTCTTCAAAGTGTTTTATTGGCCTAATAACATGGCCTACATGACCGTAATTGATATATATAATGCGCAATATAAAACAATGATTCATTAAATTTTTGACCCCCCCCCCTCAACTTCGAGTGTGTGGGAGGGGGCCACATGGGGGGGGGGGTATAGTGTGCATGAAGAATACATTGTATGATAAGATAATTTGTATAATTTGTTAAACATAGAGTGATGTCACTAGCACTACAAATTGGGGCTAAAATAGTAGGCCTATCCCAAGGGAAATACATAGGTCTACACACACTCACCCACCCCCAACCAACCTCCCCCACCCCCACCCCAAGTCCACCCCGACAGCCACATAAAGCCAAAGGATATAGCTAAAAGGTTCATATCAAACCTGTTGACCCAAGTTTGCTTCCATTTAAACTTAAACATGACTAGACTTGATATTAGAGTATACATAGGCCTATACGATCAGTCCAGCATCATCTCAAACGTCATCGTTCATTAATACACATTACATTCTTCTTACTTCTAGCTTGCAACTGCAGATGATTTGACATGAGGCTGACATCTTTATGTTTTATAATAGAGATAATTGTGTTGCGCATGACAGATGACAAGCTACTGCCTGTCAATCAAATTTGTTACCAAGCATCGGTAAACACATTTAACAATAGGAGATGACTGAAGGTGACAAAATAAGCTAAAATGGTCATTTTTACACCTTTTTTTGAATTTTTTTTTATTTCACATGATCGGTATGCATGTTTTCTTACGTGTAAGATGATAATATATTTTTTGAGCTGACAAAGCGTGAAAAGATATTGTTTAACCTTAAGCTTTCCTTTTAACATGATTTTCCTATTAACATCATATCATCTAGAAAATGATAACCGTCACCAACAGTATGAACTATCAACGAATATTAACTTGGCCTGCAGATGATGGTGAGGATGGACATTTTGGTGAGTGTGACAAAATTTCTCATAGGAGAAATATAAAGGAGAGTGTGGAGGTGAGTGTTTATTCGTTTGTCTGTTTGTTCGTTACGTGTGGATTTGTTTTGATGCAAGCATGCCTTGAAAGTTCATCAAGAGTGACTCCTCCTTCAAAAACCTGGACCCGCCCCTGACTGTAGGACATCGTATATTTACATGAACGTAACCCAAGACTTAAATGTTGCAGCAAAATCCTATTGCCTTGAAGTATTCTTTTTGTTTCATGCATTTGACGGAGATCCAAACATGTGATAATCAATAATTGTCATTATTCACCGAATTTCAAATTGAAACATGAAGATTGCAATATTGTTTCTGACCAACATGGTCCTAAATGGCCTTTTAGATTCAACATTTCCTGATTGGCAGGTGTTTACCAACAGCCCTTGGTCTTCCACTTCTCATGACATTTGGTCACAGAAAACAGTGAATATGTCATCGATATCATTGTTGCTTGACTGTTACTAATAATAGACAGTAGTATCAGTAATCAGTGTCGAGTGAAGTTTGGCCATTATCATCATTATCTCCTTCTTCATCCGCCTCCTCGATCCATGTCTACTGAAAGGTATATTCAATGCCACTTTTCATTTTCACATTAAAACGTGTAAGGCCTCCAAACGCTTCACGAACGGACTCAAACACTAATGTATCATACTACTCAGCACCTTGTACTGAATTATTGAATTCATTCTTGGGTACAGGACACAGATCCCCATTGAAACTGATAGCAACACCCTACTAAGCCTACTTCTTTGTGTTGTCAGGTCAAAGCTAGTTTGCATGGGTGCAAGCTGGTATTGGTATCTCTCCTCTCTATTTTGTATATATTTTCTTGTATAGATAATAGGCTGTGGAACCCTGACGGCTTTACCAACTGGCCATCCAGTATCATCTTTTTACACTGCATCTGGCATCATCACCAGCCATCCTGACCACGTCTTGCCGCTAAGTACAGATGATTCTGGACGAGAGAGTGATGTAGACGCTGCACAGCTTGCCCTCACTAAAATCCAATTCTTTTGTGCAAGTCATAAAAACGACACCTTTTGTGATACTCTGCTTTGATGACCTAAAGGACAAGGGGTTTTAACAACATTTTACATTTTACCAAAGCTTTGGATAGCCGTCTGGAATCCGAAATTATGATTTATGGTGAACTAGGCCGCAAACCATTATCCGTTGTAATTAATTCTAGAATGATTCAATATTGGTTCAAGATAGTCTCCGGTAATAACTCAAAGCTATTTTCTATTGTATACAGAGTCATGCTCAAGTCATGTCAAAGTCACATTCTTAATTGTAATTGGATCCAGAAAGTCAAATCTATTTTAAATAATATTGGTCTTGGATTTGTCTGGATGACTCAAGGTCATGGTGTAAATAAGTGTTGGTTGAAAATTAAGGTTTCTCAAATCCTAAACGATAGTTTTGTTCAAGAGTGGCAATCAAATATTTTTGATTCAAGCAAATGTTTTAATTATAGGGTGTTTAAAACTGAGTTGTGCTATGAAAATTATATCAATGATTTATCTCCAAAATTAAGAATTACTTTTACTAAATTTAGATGTAGAAATGTAAGTAAATTGCCTGTTGAAGTTGGATGCTATACAGACATTAGTTACTCGAATAGAATTTGTGACAAATGTGATCTCAATGACATATCATTATGTTTTATTATGCAATTTTTTTAATGAAAAAAGGAAAAAAGTCTTTCCAACTATTATCACAATTCACCATCTATGTTTAAATTTAACCAACTTATGAATTCAAAAGGAAATGACTTGGTTAGACTGTGCCAGTTTATTCTTTATATTATGCAAAATCTCTAAGTGATGTTCAAATGTAACATCTTCCTCATAAATATATTTTCTTTTCATTGAGTTGTAATTTTGTATACTAAACTGGAAAAATGTTTATTTACTTTAAAAATCACACTGTTGTTACTTTACATATGTTTTGTAAATGTGTTCGTATACCTTGATTTGTAAGGTTTTTGAACAATAAAGAAACTTGAAACTTGAAACCCTAGATTCAGATGATAGCCAAAATGTACGATCTTATAATATGAAATTGGTTAATTTTTTCAAACCTGATTTTTTTTGCATATTTGTAATGTTTACACATGTCCCAACTTGCACCTAAATGGAATCGGCCAAATGTGTTGTCTTTGTAGGTTAACAGAGCAAAGTTCGACATCAAGTCATAAATTCATGAAATTATGACTTAAAGCCTTAATGTACGATTTCCATCAAATTTTAATTTTGTTATTCTTTGTTCAAAATGTTGAAATAATATTAGTAATAACTGCTGGTAAGGGTAAATTCCATTTAGGTGCAAGTTGGGACATGTGTAAACATTACAAATGTGCAAAAAAATCAGGTTTGAAAAAAATTAAACAATTTCATATTATAAGACCGTACATTATGGCTTTAACGTCCTCCCATAGAACTGCATGTTAAATGGCCAAAATAACTAATGGGATTTCTTTCACTTTACCTTATTATTCGCCAGCGAAGTGTTACGTGTAATCCGATTATCACCATGTCAACTGGATCACGCTTTTGAGTTCTACACCACGATCGAAATGATCGCAACACAAAGTCTATGGCATGTACTATAAATTCCAAAAGGTGCGTGATCCAGTTACCAGGGCGTTACGCAACCACTTCGCTGGCGAATTTCAGCTTAATGTGGACAAGAACCCTTCCCGGCAGTTATTACTAATATCATATCAACATTTTGAATGAAGAATAACAAAATTAAAATTTGACTGAAATCGTACATTACGGCTTTAAGGAAGACAGGTCAGCTTTCAGGAATACTACCTATTCCACACAGCGCAAGACATTATTGGCTGTAGCAAACGCAAGCATCCAGATTGGTTTGATGAAAATGATTAGGAAATCAGAAAGCTTCTTGATGATAAACATCGCCTCCTCACAGAATACCGAAGTGACAACAATTCATTGTCAAAGAAGGCCGCCTTTTGTAAGGGAACAAACCAAAAGATCGATGACGTCATATAAACGAAACTAGTTTCGTTTAGGGGGAGGGGGTAAAAATACTCGATTACGTTTGTACAAAAACATCGGTCTGAAGAATGTGTCATTATTATTATTATGTCAACATTTTCAACATTTTTTATTACGTTTCTGGCAGGGAGGGAGGGGTCGGCTGATAAACGAAACTAGTTACGTTTATAGGACGTCGTCGATCTTTTGGTTTGTTCCCTAAAGTCCGCAATCATACTCAGTCCAAACTCCGTGAGATGAAAGATACTTGGCTCAAACATTTAACGCTAAGGAAATACAGAAACATGCAGTTACTAAAAACGACAAGTTGTTCAAAGCGGTGTAATGGACCACAACCCTCTGTTACTTGTCTACATCTGAGTACTGATGCATGATACTATACTGATCATTTAGAATGATGAGATTCTCAGCAGATGGGCAAAGCATTTCAACAAGATTCGCCATCAATTCCGCCATCAACAATGAAGCTATCGGCCGGCGGCCTCAGATTGATATCAATTCATGCACCTATACTTCAGAAGAAACATACCAGCTGAGATATCAAAAGCAGGAGGATCTTGTCTTGTTGAAAAGCTCACTACATGATGCAGTCATGTCTACAGTAGAAGTCATCTCGGCCTTTGCAGGATTAAACCCCATTAAAAGCTATTAAACCAAGATAACACTCATTGAAGCAGCTCAACTGATTAAATCAGTTCTTCTCTGGTTGTGATCAAGTGTCTGTTTTCAATGTGCGACATCGCAATAAAGCTGGTATTTATAGCTTCAGTTGGGTAACCGATTATAAAGGAAACGAAAGGAAACAATGGTATGTGCACTTTTGTTCACGAAATGAGACAAAGACCTGCTTTTTGTTAACCAGCATTCTTCAAAATGAGCAACATAATGATTGTTGACTTAACACGGTTTGGAAATAATTTCTTCATATTTTTGGTGTTATCTGTCGTTTACATATCCTTCCTAAAACACAAAAGTGCGACCCTCTCCAAACATCTAAATTAGCTAAAAATTTAGGACATGTTACAAAACTTAATTTTCTAGAACCTATTTAGAATAATTTAAATGTAGCTTTTACCGTGTTTTTTTTGTGGCATCCTTCAGAAGTGAGCGGTCCGATACCAATATTTTCGGTCAAATCTCCATTCAATTAACACGGGGAGTTGGCTAGCTATGCCTTGCCCTCACTCATATTTTACAAAAGTGCGACCATTTCTGAACATCTAACCTAGCTGTAATTTTAGGTCATGTTAGAGAAATATATTTGCTAGAAGTTTTGGAGAATAAATAAAATATTGGCTGGTTATTTTTCACACAGTGATGTTAACTAGGCAAGTGTCCATTCTCCCAACATACATCATTTGTAGAGTTCACGCGTCAATGGTGAGAGCACTGTGTATTGTGTATAGGAAAACGGACAGTAACTGCAGTATGAAATGCATTTGACAGTGTTAGCCGTGAAGGAGGACTTTCAAAGATCATGACAAAATTTGGTTGCCCTGATAAATTCGTCACCATTGTTCGTCAATTTCATTATGGAATGAATGCACAAGACCAAACTGAATCATCTGCCAAATTCTTTGTTTCAAATGCAGTCAAAGAACATCATGCAGTTATTGTTAACTACATGTATGCACACAGCACAGGGGCACTCACATAGGTAATTGACCCGTACTGGTAGCGATGAACTAGTTAGCGTCATATATCAAAAAGTATAAAAGCTCTGATTTAAGTACTTGCTCTATGTTTCAATTACTTATTCTTTTCAAAATATCTGAATTTTGAATCCGGTACAAGCTTTAATAACGGGGGACCATGCATTTGTATGAGAAAGGAAATCTACCATCTTATCCAAACTCCCGTGTTAATCGAATGCACATTTTGCTTCACCGGGCCGCCCTGACTTGGTCGCGTTTGGAAGAGGAGTGCCACCAAACCGTAATAGGTACACATTTAGTACTTTCTGTCAATTATATATGGTTTATTTTCTACATGTCAATCTTTAAATTATTAGCATAGTCCTTATAATAACGGTGGACCGCTTTGATGAGTATAAATGATAGCAAACCAGTGACAAATCCCCAAAACTCAGTCAGTGGAGCTCCGCCCGTACATGTCAATAGCGTCATTATCGATTGGATTAGTCGACCGTAGCGGACAATTCGATCGCTCATTGGATTAATATTATCACGTGGTAAGAAATGTGCATTGGACAATCGATTACTATAATGGTTTAGTACTGCACATTTCGGTTTAATCTTCACTAATCTGCCATGCTTCATGATGCCTTCAGCAAAGATTCTACTCGGTTCTTTGGCCAGAAGGGTCACGTCTACCTAAGAAGGGTACAAAATGAAATTGTTACCAGTATGTGGGTAACCCATGGGCATATGCAAAATGCATCATAGACATTCTAGATGGGAAGCTATCACCAACTAGGTGTCATCAAAGGTCATCAGCATATGTCATATAGGGCAAAAAAATAAAACTTCTCTGATCAATGTGAATTATATCCCAAATTTACTGTATCATCAAACTGATTTAAAAAGTGTATTGTCATGATTATATCTGATCCGTAGTTTGAAGGATACAGGGGGAAAGGTCAAAAGATCATAATGAATTATGTATAGACCACCATATCTCGATGGAGATGCGGTTTTCACCAAACTAAGGGTCATTGTTTTGTCATATGTTCATATGTAGAACATGTCATATTATGTAGGACATACTCTAAGCTCCACAGATCGATAATGATCGATATATGAAACAGAGAGAAGCAGAAGCTGTCTCTTGAGGAAGATGTCCCCAACCAGCCCAAGTTAACGCACGGATTCAAAAGTCTTAGTCTATGATAATATCGATAGATTAGAAGAAACTTTGAGTGGTGGAGAAACATCTCATCGTGTCAAATAGAGAAAGACAAAAAAAGATCAATTACCCTTTGCTGTTCTTACACTACAATGCTAGTGACAGATGTGGACCACCACCTGTAATGCCCCTTAAAGTAGACTCATCGCAAGATGAAAAGTGCTCGACAGCAAAAACCATTTGTGGTGTATATGGTGAAGCAACAAGAAAACAATAAGCAGGCTGTGATCTCATGGACAGTCTGTTTCAACATAATTGGTATGGAACCATGTTGCAGTTACGAAAGACACAAGTATTTGCCAACAAGGAACAATAGTTAACTTGTTCTGGGAATGGGAGCCTTTCGCAGGGCCGTTCCTACCATTAGGCCAGGTAAGGCGGTCGCCTAGGGCGGCAAATGCAGAGGGGCGCAAGAAAGGGTAAAAAATCGGGAATGGAGAAAGAAAAGGGGAGCAAAAAATGAGGGCGGATAAAAAGAACAAATGGGTGGAAAAATAAAAAGGGGGCGAAAAGAGAAACAGCAAACAGGGCGGAAAAGAAAATGGGGGACCTGAGAAAAAGAAAAGAAACGGGGCAGAGAAAAGGAAAGAAGACACGGGGCGGAGAAAAAGAAAGAAGAAACGGGCGGAGAAAAGGGAGATGAAAATGGGCGGTGAAATACAGAAAAGAAGGCAAACCATAGGCGTAGATCCCGGGAGATGGGGGTGGATAAATTCCCCTAAATATTTTGCCAGGGGAGATGATCCATGCAATCATTCCCCCTCCCCCAATGTTGACGCCTGTATGTGGGTTTCTGACAAATTAACCTCATACTTGGCCATTTTAGTCCCAATAGTGCATTTTTTTTCGCGCCTCGCGCGAATTTATTCCATTTTTGACGGTCTTGGGCAGTAGGCTTTTACAAATAGGTCAAAACTGATCAGTTTTTAAGGGGGTAACCCCCTTAACACTTTTTGGTATGCTTTGGTGGGGCGACAGGGAGAGGCTTTGCCTAGGGCGGCAAAATCCCTAGGAACGGCCCTGGCCTTTCGTACTCTTTCGAAAGGATCTTATGCAAGATATGTTGCACTCAATAACATTATTTATACTTTACTTTTGGGAGCCTTTCGTACTCTTTCGGGTGTGGACAAATGTGTCTCCCCGTATTATGTATAGGTTAATAAATGCGTATCACTTGTTGGGAGTGAAATTGTACAAAACAATGCACACGTACTGAGATATTGATGCGTCTAATGCACACATACTGCAGTTACTGTCCGTTTTCCTATACACAATATACAGTGCTCTCACCATTGACGCGTGACCTCTAAAAATGATGTACGTTGGAAGAATGGGCACGTGCCTAGTTAACATCACTGTGTGAAAAATAACCAGCCAATATTTTAGCTATTCTCCAAACTTCTAGCAAATATATTTCTCTAACATGACCTAAAATTACAGCTAGGTTAGATGTTCAAAAATAGTCGCACTTTTGTAAAATATGAGTGAGGGCAAGGCATAGCTAGCCAACTCCCCGTGTTAATTGAATGGAGATTTGACCGAAAATATTGGTATCGGACCGCTCACTTCTGAAGGATGCCACAAAAAAACGGTACAAGCTACATCTTAACTATTCTAAATAGGTTCTAGAAAATATAGTTTTGTAACATATGTCCTAAATTTTTAGCTAATTTAGATGTTTGGAGAGGGTCGCACTTTTGTGTTTTAGGAAGGATATGTAAACAACAGATAACACCAAAAATATGAAGAAATTATTTCCAAACCGTGTTAAGTCAACAATCATTATGTTGCTCCTTTTGAAGAATGCTGGTTAACAAAAAGCAGGTCTTTGTCTCATTTCGTAAACAAAGCTACACATACCATTGTTTCCTTTCGTTTCCTTTATAATCGATTGCGATGTCGCACATTGAAAACAGACACTTGTGCACAACCAGAGAAGATCTGATTTATTCAGTTGAGCTGCTTCAATGAGTGTTATCTTGGTTTAATAGCTTTTAATGGGGTTTAAGTCCTGCAAAGGTCGAGATGAATTCTACTGTAGACATGACTGCATCATGAAGCCCCGAAGTCGGGGCTTGTGCATTAGACGCATCAATATCTCAGTACGCATCAACATCTCAGTACAAGTGCAATATTTTGTACAATTTCTCGATCAACAGCTGATACGCATTTATTAACCTATTTCATACACGAGAAAAAATCTCGTGATTTTTGCTATTTTTATAGCAAAATTGCCACACAAAATGTTGGAAAAGGCAAGCAAATATAATTGCATCCACCCGCAATTAAAATGAACGCCTCCGAAAGCACCGCGCGTACTTATACAATATTTATGTACGGCTAGTAATTTACTAACGGAGGCTCTGATTGGTTCTCACTATCTAGGAGTGTATGAAAGCCTTTTAAAGGGTTTTTTATTAGAGCTGGTTAGAATAGGATATAATATTTAGCAGTAAACCTTTAACGAGCGTGTACTACCGTGATGTTGCAAAGTCAGAGCTAACAACGGGGCAAAGTTCATTCATAATTTTGTATTCGGCAACAGCAGATCGCCTCAGCAGCCAGTCAGAGAGAAGTGCGTTTCAAAGCAGTAAATACCCGATGTACGCTTAAATTACGCGCTCAACAAAGGTTCACTGCAAAATATTATAGTGATTTTTAAAGAAAGTTTCCATTGAACATGTTGAACATCTTACGTCGTAACATGCTTAATATTTACAAGTATCAAAAACATTCGGGCGTGGACGAATTATGTTTCCCCTTATTAGGCCAAATAAAAAAATAAACATGTTTCACGTCCCCTCCCGCTTCCTTTTTTGAGGTTTCCTCAAATATATTTTTATTTTTTGAAATTCAGTTATAACTTTTCAAAAAACATGTCTAGGAAGTTGGGATGCATTCTATAGCCTTGTTAAGATACAAGAAACACTTTAGGAAGGTTTGTGATCATTAGAGGGGGTGTAACTCTCAGAACAGCAAATAAAAAAGGGCCTCCTCCTTTTTCCAGGCATTATTGTATACGCTAAAACAGCTCTAAGTATGGGTATTTACACCAATTTTGCGATAAAAAATAGAAAATAAAAAGCCGCCTCTTCCTCCTTTTTTTTCGAAAACCCGGACGTGAAACATGTTTTATTTTTACTTGGCCTTATACCCTTAAAGGTCTCCTTTCCATTAATTATTTATTCAATACACGCGGTCAGAAAAACCGGACGCAGTTTGTCGGGATTGATTAATAATGATTTGAAATAGCAAGGCCAGGTTGAAAAATAATTATGCACTGCAATTAAAGCTGAAGGTCATTTGGTTCTGCATGATTAAGCGAAAGTATCGTAGAGATTCCAGGTCAATGATCAAGTGTAAACACCAGGTATATGCTACAACTAACCATTTGTGGCAAATGCAGTTGGTTGCGGGGAAGATATTAAAATTATTTTTTATAATTTAATACGTACAAGAGCTCTTTCGAACTCGCGTGTATTATACATATAGGACTGTGAGATTACACCTGATCCACTGAGCATGATACAGGACATATAGAGGTAAATCATCTTTAGATCGAATTTACGTTTCGTAAAGTGTAAAGGTAGGTGTGATTAATATCTTGCTTTAAGGGGGTATTACACCCCTGGCCAATTTTGTACCTATATTTGCATTTTTCTCAAAAATTATAGCACATAGGTGACAAGTAAAATATGTATATTATAGGGGCAAGGACTACAACTACTGTACTGAAAATTCAGCAACTAAAAGCAAGCAGTTATTGATTTATTGATCAAATATTGGTTTCCCTCATTTTTGACTGTAACTCCCCAAGTATTGTCTGTGCTGAAATAAAATTTCCAGTGCAGTAGTTGTAGTCCTTCCCCTATAATATACATATCTTACTTGTCCCCAATGCGCTATAACTTTTTAGAAAAGTGCAAAAATAGGCAAAAAAATTGGCAGGGGTGTAGTACCCCTTAACAGCTACCAAAAAGTATGCCAAATTTGGAATATCAATTCGAAACAGAATTTATTTCTGCGCATTATGACACCTCATTTGTTCCAATTAATGGTCCCAGTATTGATGCCGCAGCATACATTTTAATGAAAGTAACCCAAGATTTGAAAGTTGCAGCAAAATCCTATAGAGGCCTTGCATGTGACGTATCATCCCGTAAATATGCGGACTACTCAAATGCATTCAACAAAAGCATGATTGCAATCTACCGTGACAGTTCGTCTCACACACATAACCCTGCACTACGATCAAATAGGTTGATGACAACATTTGATTGAATGGACTGCACTTCGCCATAACTACGGTGAAGGACACCGGTTCAAATCCTTTGTTTGGAGCCAATCGATAAAAGAATGCAGGGCCTCTATTGTATTCAGTATCCATTGAATCTAATCAGCTCTCATTGGATTATTCTTTTTGTTTAATGCATTTGGAAGGGATCAAAACATGTCATAATCAATAACAATTGTCATTATTTACATCAGTGCTCATTATCCACGTAATGTCGAATTGAAACATGAAGATATCAATATTGTTTTCTGACTAACAAGGTCCTTTCAATGGTAAAGTTAGATTCAAAATTGATTGGGAGGTGGTCTTGGTCTTCCACTTCTGTGACCTTCTTGGTCACGGAAAACATTAAAATTGTAATGTTTTAATATGGGAAAAGGTAAACAATGACCACTGATGCAAACAATGACCACTGATGCAAATAATGACAATTTTTTTTTATTGATTATTATATGTTTTACCTCCTCCAAATTCACGACACAAGAAAATTAATTCACTGAGCGCAGAAAACACGGGAGAAACCATTTTCTTCCATGGACACTGAATACAAGGTAATAGGACTTTGCTGCAACTTTCAAATCTTGAGTTACTTTCATTTAAATGTACGCTGCGACATCAATATTGGGACCATTGCAACAAATGAGGTGTCATAATGATAATGCGCAGAAATAAATTCTACTTCGATTGCATATTCCAAATTAGGCATACTAGCAACCGTTTAGGAATAATGGTCATTATATAAAGGGGGTAATTACTTGTTGGTAGATGCTTATTTTGGATACATCATGCCAGCAGAAAAATTACAGAAACCAGGATATTCACGAGAATGGCGTATATTTGGAAGATTATTAGGTATTATTTGAGGAATAATTAAAAACTTCGGTCGAAGTTTTGCCAAAAGTTTAAAAAAATAACTGTTAGTTCATGAAAAAGAAGAAGTGAAATTTAGCAAAACGCGACGAGGTTTATTTGCCCGTATTAGAGCTCTATTGTTCCGCTATTGTATCCGCTATTGTATCCACTATTGTATTCTATTCATAAAAGCTACTGCAAGAATCGCGGCAATCCCTGATATTGCAGGTGTCTACCGACGGCGTTTCGCATTTATTAACATTCAAAATGATCCGATACTCTTACATTTATAGACTTATTACCGCTTTTTATATCATATTCAGAAATTGCAATTATGAAAACTACAAACTTTGAAAGTGAAATATATTTACCATCGAAAATATATCATACTTAAATTCTATAGATACCCAACCCAGAAGTGCCCATTTCTAAATTTTTGAGTGAACACGATAATGCGATTGATTTTCTTACACGTAAAATACGGCCAATTCAGAGAGAAAATCTTGTTTCACGTATAGGGCCAGCTAAGGGCCTACTATAGACATTTTCTTTTTGTTGGCTGGCCGCTGAGCTACATCTTTTTACTAATTATAGATACGTCAAAACGTGTTCCCATGTTGAAAGTGTACAAGCTATTTCTACTTGCTTTAGAGAGAGCACAATTGAATGAAGACGATTTATTTATGCCAGGATTTCATTTAATATAACTATTTTTTATTTTAATAATACCCCATACCTAACAAGAACATGCATAAGGAAATATTGTAAAGGCCATAAATATACGCACTCATGCAGAGGGAGACACACATGATAAAGTTAATCTGTTCTTTTCATTCTCGTTCATTAACCTTTGGAACATTTCACACTCCTCGGCAATCTAGGGCCATAGCAGAGAGTAGTTATTCTTGAGAGGGCACTCACCTCATTTGCATGGCAAAATTACCCGTCTCCTCTGCAGCCAATTTGGTTTCGCTCCATCGAAATCAAGCTGGTCACGGAGGAGACTACTTTCCTTTGTGTTTGTTCATTTGTGTATGGAGAGCCCTTCTTGGAGTCCGTTTGGACTCAGGCTATGCTCTCAGCTAGAGTCCGACGCTGCATTGTACTAGAAATACCTTCTCTGTGAACTCGCTAGAGCAAGGAAAATAAAAACTGGTTTCATTACTATCTGTTTTTGAGCTTTTTTGCAGGTCTGCGACCATGGTGTTACCACAACTGTCTTTGCGTCATTAACATGTGCTGGAGTCTAGCACAGGTCAACCAAAGTCCCGGATTTTAATAAGACAATAATGATTGACACACACACCAGGAAGTTTCTCATCCAAAAGAATGAGAAAATTTTAATTCTCACCATTTTGGCCGTTTCTCATCAAAATGTCCGTTTTCTCATCCAAAACTTCCTTTAGTGTATTAAGTTAGCTTAGGCCTATTGATCCTAAATTTGCTGGTAGGGTAAAACTCGTTTTAGCGGGGCGTTTAAAAATGTTGGCCACACATGCGTTTAGGCCTACATTATCATACTTGAGTGCCCCTCCCCCTCCCCGGTGAAATTTGAGACTCATTTGGTCACCGTCCTAAGCGTCCTTGCCCACACGAGTCGCCCAGGAGTAGGCCCTCCCCGGCATTATTAATTATTAGTGGTTAGCCTCCCTAAATACAGTCGCGTATCGTGTTGTCAATTATCGTTACTTGTGTCCATGGATATGACCCCATGTATAACTAGTCTTCATAGAATTCACACAGTCTATGCCATGTCATTTACGGATACAAAGAGGATAATAATGTTGAGGGCGCCCACAAAATCTTACACCGTCTTACACAATGTTCCAAGGCAAAGTTCAGTTTAATATTTACTCATCGTACAAATAGAGACGTTTTATTATGTGATGATGTTGTCTGGATGGGTGGACAGTTGTCACACTGTGGAAAAACAACAACCGGGAATCCGCATTCATTTACAAATAGCATTAAATTAGTATCACATAGTGGCCTCCGTGCAGTGGAAAACCTTAATTCTTTCATCAAAAAGAAATGAAAATGACAAAAAAAAACCGGATTCACCTGTACGCCTATAAAATGGGCACAGAAATTTGTCTCAAATATGAATGAATTTTAAGAAACATACGGGATATGATGAACCAATGACCTGACGCCATGATAGTAGGATCTATTAGTCGTTTTATATACAATGTATATACCGTGTTGTCATAATACCAATATTTGACATAATATATAACGAGTAATATTTAGTATTGTAAATATGCAGTTCATATGCACAAACGAACACTGATCTTTATGATATTCAGGTTGTTGTACATCTCATATAACATGTCATATAGGAGGTCATATGTGTTGACCTTCTCCTATTGTATTTGTTCATCTGTGTATGGAGAGGATTAGCGCCATTAAAACTCCATCAGTATTTGGGCGTAGTTCAGTGAACTCACCAGATTGCTATTCCAAGTACTTTGATAAATACAGATAATATGTATTAATGGGTCGAGGCGATTGCATTGAAAAACTAATAAATTATTCATAACAGTTACGTAATCAATCGATAGTGCGGACACTTTTCATTTACAAACCACCAAAATTCGTAATCTTTTAGCGTTGGAAAAGAAACCACGTGAATAGAGTGTCATAGCCCTGGCCATTCGCCACTTGCACGGTTCCGCCATTATGCACTATGTGCGGGAGAGCCTCGAACTGGCAGCATACATGAATGGGAATTGAACCAGTCATATAACATTCTGTGTAAGGTTACGTAATTCTTCCTTTCATGTATGCTGCCAGTTCGAGGCTCTCCCCGCATATAGTGCATAATGGCGGAACCGTGCAAGTGGCGAATAGGCCTATAGTAATTTAAATCGTGAAATGGCGCAACACGCAAATTAAAGCAGTCGCAGACAAACTCTTAGATATTAAATGAAATGCAAAGAAAGAGGAAGAGAGACTGATGAAAATAAAGGAACAAAGTCAAGAATGAACAAGAAAGAGAAAATAGAAAGAAAGAAAGAAAGAAAGAAAGAAAGAAAGAAAGAAAGAAAGAAAGAAAGAAAGAAAGAAAGAAAGAAAGAAAGAAAAAAAGAAAGGAGGAAAGAAAGAAAGGAAGGAAAAAGAAATGAGAAGAAAGAAATAAAGAAACGAAAAAGGAAAGGAAAGAATGAAAGTAGGCCTATGAAAGAAAGAAAATAAGAAAGAAAGAAAGAAAGAAAAAAGAAAGAAAAGAGGAAGAAAGAAAGAAAGAAAGAAAGAAGGAGAGAAAGAAAGGAAGGAAGAAAGAAAGAATGAAAGAAAGGAAAAGCAAGGAAGGAAAATGAAAAGAGAAGAAAGAAATAAAGAAAAGAAAAAGAACTAAAAAGGAAAGGAATAACGAAAGTAGGCCTATGAAAGAAAGAAAAGAAAAACGAAAGAAAGGAGGTAAGAAAGAAAGAGAGAAAGAAAGAAGGGGAGAAAGAAAGAAAGAGAGAAAGAAAGAAAGAGAGAAAGAAATTAATACAAAAAACTGCTATAATGGAAGCTAATGGAGAGAATGAAGATCTACCAAATGGGCAGGGCGTGACCAAAAGGAAATTAAAGTTTGAATGCAGAAAATTGGACATTAAGTCCGATGCTATCAGGGCCAACAAGGGTGCCGTAATGGCATATAGTATGTATATGAATGGATGAAATAAATTGATTGATTGATTGTATGTTGTTCCTTCAACCAACGCTAGTGATCTGAACCTGAGGTTTGGAGAAGGCCAGTGACTTTAAGATCAGACGGAATATGGGGAATCTCGTTGTAGTGGCGCGTGATGGGAGTGTCACCGTTGTTTTTGCTCACTTTGATAAAGTACTTTTGTACGAAAGTCAGTGTATAATTTTATATTAAAACATCGTTGAACAACACCATTTTGTTCAATTACTTTTCACTTTTTACCATGCGATGTTACGTGGGACTCTTAATTTTTTCTGCACCAAATAATGAGATTTATATATTTTCTAAGACATTAGATCTGTTTAATAATTTATTTGATTCAAAAAGAAAAACGTCAAGTGTTCAAACTTTAAAGCTCTTTTTCTCGAAACAGCGATTTTAATTTCAAGTTAGATCATTTTACCAAATCAGGGCCGAATTAGGCTGTTTAGCTTAATCCTGTGAAGTGACCTCTTGAAATGATATCAGACTGATCTTTATGTTATTACAGTGAGGCCCACATACAAAGTTCAACAAAAAGTGAACGATGTTATAGCTTGGAGGGCTAACAAACCAACACCGCCAAATTCGACTGACGTGTGTAGGCCTACAACGTGGGAAGCTATGGGGAAATTGAACACTCGTTGTCTGATCATGCATGTGTTTATGGTTATGGATAACGGTTACTTAGCAGCTCTCGTTCTGCTTGGGTTTATTGAATACACTCTATATATAGTCATCAATATGTCGTTTCCAGTCCCTCGCTGAACTATTGGGTTCAGCTATTAATTTTTTAATAATTCTTACCCCATGCAGCTGATGGGGTGATGACGGGTCGTCAAAACCACTAACCGCGAAATGAGGATATCGAACTAATTTGCCCCGCAGGGCTAAAAAGAACCACAAACCGCGAAATATGGATATCCAACTAGTTTGCCCTCGAAGCCTCAAAAACCACTCATCCAGAAATATGGATATCCAACTAGTTTGCCCTGCAGGGCTACAAAGAACCATTAACCGCGAAATATGGATATCCAACTAGTTCGCCTCGCATGGCTACAAAGAACCCACTTACTGCGCAATATTTTTTACCTCAAAAAAGAATTAATATCTACCAAAAAACGTTTCAAAACGTAAAAAGGGGCCAAAAGTTTAAAAAAATCTTTCCTGTGTGGCTTTTCACCCTTTTTTAAACTTGGTCCCATTTATGAAAGTTTCTAAAGACCCATATGAAGTCATCTTTAGGCTACTTGTTTGTTTTCTTAGTTGTCATTGTTCATTTTGTAGAGTTAATGAATTAATGTTCGTGCGTGATTGAAGTTTTTCCGTAAAGACGTTATAATGTATTTTGATTTAAGCAAAAGTAGCAAATACTCACTTTGTTAAATTCTTCATCGTCTTGTGCGATTCTGCGCCTCATGTACAGATGTAGGGCCTATATGCAAGTTGACAGACAGTCAATTTGCTAAGTATACAGCCTGTCTCAAAAAAAATTGTGCAAGTGAAAAGCGCCCTCTGTGGCGATTAGAAAATACCGTTGTGACATGATGCTTACATCAACGTCAAGGGCACAGTCTTAGCTCTCACATATCGTTTGTTCTGTTCAATTTGCTTGTTTCAATTTCGAGATATGTTTGTTTAACAACGAAAGGGTGAAATCACAATTGTGCCACTTTTACTAGGGAAAAGACCTGTACATGTAAATCAATGCCAGCTGATGTTGATGCGTTGTGCATTAGACGCATCAACATCAGCACGCGTGCATTATTGTGTCTAATTTCTCTCCCAAAAAGTAATACGCGTTGATTAACATATAAGTGTGCAATATTTGTTTGTCTTTTAACATGTCTTAAGTGACTAAGTGAACAGTATTTACCATGATAAAATCATTGACATGCACATGTATTTAATTTTACAGCAGAATGTGAAATATCTATTTATCATTTAATCTTTTTAAGTGGAAAAAGAGAATCATTATTCCTGCATCATGATAAAACAGTAAAAACAGTAAAAAAAATTTGTATTGTGTAATTCATGCATTCTTTTGATTTCGCGAAGGAACTCTTGATAAACTTGATGCTATCACTAATTTACATGTAAAGCCCTTTTCCCTAGTAAAAGTGGCACAATTGTGATTTTACCCTTTCGTCGTTAACTAAACATATCTCGAGATTAAATCAAGCAAATTTAACAGAACAAACGGCATTTGAGAGCTAAGACTACGCCCTTGACATTGATGTAAGCATCATGTCACAACGGTATTTTCTAATTGCCAAAGAGGGCGCTTTCCACTTGCACAATTTTTTTTGAGACAGGCTGTATATAATACTCTACTACTCTCTATGAACACGCAATATAATGAAACATAAACCTTCAAATGATTTTGATAATACATAGCCTATGCTTTTGAACAGTCTTAAACCTAATTGTAGAAATTACTACTATACTGAATGGGACCAAGTTTAAAAAAGGGTGAAAAGCACACAGGAAAGATTTTTAAACTTTGGCCCCTTTTTACGTTTTGAAACGTTTTTTGGTAGATAATAATAACAAAAAATAACTTCCGGGAAATAACTTGACTCGATTAGGCTTCAATATTCAGATCTGAACGTGCCTACTGTTTCGTGCTAATAGGACTACTAAAAAGAATATCCAAAGGCCTTTTATGAATTCATTCGACCTTGACCGACAAGGAGAGCGTTTAGAACGTTCCATTGAGTCCAACAGGGCCCAAACGTACGCTAGTAGAGTGAACACGATATTGATTTTCTTACACGTAAAAATGCGGCCATTCAGAAAAAATCTTGTTTAGGGTTTGTTGGGGGCTGACCTTTGTTTTTTCACTGACGTACGCCTATGCATTTTTTAATTATAGATACTTCATAACGTAGATATATTAATTTTAGATACTTCATGTTAAAAATTGACGATCTAATGATAACATGACACATCGCATACCATAGCCCGGTTAATAATTACATTATACAGCAGAGACACTGAAATGAATACCCGGGATCGATACACGTGAATGTGCTATGCACGATTTGAATGTTCAGACGATAAATCTTTGGATACCGGGGTAGAAAATGATGAATATCTCCCGTAATTTATTTAGTCTAAAGAAGCCAGATTTTGTTCCCTGCATGGCGTATACATGCTCACTCACACACAGAGAGGTCAATTGCCAAACTATTGTCAGTAGCCTTAGTCGGATGTCCCTCGGCTCATTATGCGTCTCAAAGGTCGGAACAAAATGGCCATGCGTGGCTGTGGATTCAACCTACCATGGCGATTTCTGCCATGAATATATCGGGGCGATGACACTGTGCATAGTCCACGCCAGGTAAAGAATTAGTTTGTATAGGCATCAAATCACGTGTCTTTATACTGCCCGACTGCTGAGAGTAGCTTCTATTACAAAATAATTGTATACTTATACTCCGCGCTCGGTGAGCGATTGGTTAAAAACCAATCATTGGCCAAAAACCAATCGCTAATAGCTCCGCGATGAAATTAATTCAGCTATGAGTTTTCTTTCAAAATGGCCAGGCTAAACCTATTGTCACTGCATTGTTGAAGGTCGAGTCTTCCAATGTCTGTATAGAATAGTAAACTCGGGGACATTAAGGGGGGTCGATCTTTTGTGCGTAATTATAGAGGGCCAGGGATTCACTCTATCATTAAAAAATTATTTGAAGAAGTCAAAGAGCCCTAGGAATAAAAATTGTAGTGTAATTCACGCCAGATACAATTTCTTTATACGACAAAAATTAACTTTTGTAATCGATCAAAAAACAAACGTTTTATATCAATTTTAAATTTAGCCTGAATCCGTAAATATGGTACCTCTCGCCCTTTTTTAGTTCAAGGCTATTTTTACCATTATGCAGCGAACCTTTGTTGAAGCTATTTCACATACATGTACAAAACATTCTAGAGAAAGAATGAGGATATATAGTGTTGAAATATCTTTTGTTGATTTCGAATGATAATGTCACGAAGTCGTAAATTTTAAGGTCAAATTCCTAAAACCAAAACAAAACATTGCGATGCAGATAATTCCCGACTTACGCAATTTCATCATCACATCAGTGTCTTTATTATTTGTTTGAAACCTTTTCCAAACGTTCGTGCTATTTATGCATAAAACGGCTAATCTATCTTTACAAAACGCGTCTTTTTTTAGTAAACAAAAGGCTAAAGATGGCATTATGAGATTTATATTTTATCATTACACCCATCCGCTCAACTGCCACGGTGGCCGAGTGGTAAAGCGCTAGACGCGTAATCGAAGGAAGTTTAGAATCGCTGGTTCGAGTCCCGACGAAGCCTGTGGAAACTTTTTTTCTTCAAAATTCATGATCGCATTCCGAAATGAGTCACTTGTCGGCAAATCATGTATCGTATCCTTAAGATCACATTCCTCCGTTGCATATTGACAAAACAGGCGAAAATAGTAACTAGCACAAGATTCGCAATTTAAAGATAATTGGCCATTGCTCATTAAAATGAAGCTAGTATATGGACAATATAAGTGTGCTCTTTTATTTTATAACATAAAGTTTGACAAATTCATTTAATAATATAAAATTAGAAACAATTGCCTTGGACGTGTGAAATTTCGCTAGCGTAGTAACCACAAATCGGTTGTTTTTTTCACGATTTCTTCGGAAATGTCAAGTTTCTATTATATGATACACACATCTCATTAACAATTGTTTTTCCAGAACAATACTGAGCATTGGGAACATTGTGGTAGTGCGTGCAGCAGCAGCTCGGTAGAATTAGCCCCAAAGACTTCGATCGCTGAAAATGGAGGGTTTTCAGGACAACATGCTGACTGCCGTTAACAAGGTATATAGGATGCACAACCGGCTACGTCCCTGACTTGGGCATATTGGGTGAAATAGGGGTGGTTATCTTATGCGTGAACTTTTTAATGGTAATTTTCATACAAAAAAAGGACACTACGCGCGATGGTCGTTCAATAACTTGATTGGTTGGTTTATACATTATTATACATTTAAATGTCACCTACAACTAAAGGTATATTGTATATTGATACCTTTTCCAGATTTTTGTAGGTGACCGCGGAACCAAAAATAAGATTTGATACAACGGAAACAGTAACAAAATCGTAACACATTTACATGAAAATATGTTTTAAAAAAAATTTTAAAAAAGCGCAGTGATTTATAGTGCGCTACGCACAGGCATAACGCCTAGACGTTGATCCACAAGCCTCAGCACACTTTACAGTGTCGCTGACCACTACGGCCCACATCATTCCACAAACCATTAAACAACAATTCAGGGACTTTGCTGCTTCAAGAGCGCACACCCTAGACATTCCACAAATAACCATTGCAACCAGGATCAGCTCCCCGAGTTTCGTACGGGTTACAACGAGACAAATTAGCAGTGAGTTCCTTGTCCAAGGGAATTTCAAGCTAACTCAATTTTTCCATGTGAGCGTATAGGCACCGACAGGGTTCGAACCCGCAACCTCTCTCGCACCATAGTCGAACGCCTTATCGATTGAGCTAACTTGACTCCTACGAGATTAGCTCGATATGCAAGTGTTATGATTTATGTTATGCTAACAGATTGTAACTGAAACAACATCAAATGTGTAAACAAACAGCAAAATGACCAATAATAAAAATGCATCTTAACCTTAAAAACACTCAATTTCTATTGTTATGTCTGATGGTCGTAAAAGCACGAGAATCTGCATGGTGGACCATCTGTATCAATTGACTTTTAAATTCTGTCTCAGAGCTGAAAGTTTCAAATAAAAATACCCAACCACTTTTTGTCACTTGCTAATTAGTGTCCTTGGTGTTCAATTACCAAATGCCATTTCCATAACATGTTTTTACGTTTTCAGTTTATAGTCCTTTTTTCTAATACAAACAATTTCTGCATTTAGGGCATTTTAATTTTATTACAGTTCTTATCTGGTCTATCTTTTCTTTGCTAACAAGCAGCAGTTTTTGTTAGATTGAAGCAGCTTTTTTGTCATTTAACATAATTTTCAATATTTTTCTTTATTGTCAGCTTCAATTACAGCTATCTAAAGTGACAAAACTGTATGTTATGGTCACTTTAATTTGGTCTACTTATGTCTTCTTTGTAGATATGTTAGATATGTGGACATGTTTTCTCAATTTTCGCAACTCAACACATGGAAAAAGATATTAAACCAGAAGTTTCTCTCAAGCTAGATAATATATATATAAGTATAATCTTTTCCTAGGTGGAGGATAGTCAGCTCGGTGTGAAGGAACTAGCGGTGCTCGCACCAGAGACCAAGAGGGGCGATGACGAACAGAATAGCGCCTCCGGGACCCATGTACCGTACATCGCCTGGGAAACCGATGTAAACTTAGGCGCCCCATTCACAAGTACAAAGAAACAGCAGGTTTGTTTTATTTACTATAGTATTAAAGTGAATGACTTTGAAATTTTTGAATTTGCAAAATAGTTACAACATGTAATATAAAATACAATTTTAAATTAATCTACTCTGAAGCAATAATTTGCTATTTGTTCACAGCGGCGCCCTCAATTTTTCTATAATTATGCACGATTGTAATACCCAATAATGTACTAGTAACCCTGCGAAAGAAAGTCTAGAATGCTTTTATACAGTAAATGTTTTATAATAAACGCACTGTTTTTAACATGCTGGTTTTTACTTTGAGCACGTTTAAAACTCCACTCCTATGTATGTATCGTACATAACCGAAGCGTCTAAGAGCTGGTCTACTGCTGGCAAGTCTCTTTATTGATTAACACGAAAGTATCATCCACATAACGAAGCCAAAGTTTGGGAAATTGGTCTTACAAATCTTACATAGAACTTTCATACGTTGTGTCGTGTCTTACAATACATAGGTACAGAAACCTGAACAAGAGGTTGGGATATTTTACAACTCTCTTCAATACACCCTGTACGAGACAGGATTTCCAGAAACAGTCGACCGGACGTCTACGCCTAGAGGGAAAATGAACAAAGAGCAAGTCGTCGTAGCAATGCTCTCGACACCCTATGATTGCATTGGAATGTTACTGGAATGTGAGTTGATTTCACTATTATCCACAGAAGCTTGTTTGGTGTAAATACTTTTGTTTGCGATGGATTTTGATTTTCAAGTCCACCGCTTTCAAAAACCTGTTTACTGGACCTCTATCAGCATTGCGCATTTTTTCAAAATTCGAAACTTCTCAAATGTTGTTGATAAGTTCACCAAATTTAAAACGAGGAAAACATCGGTTTTGGCAAAGTTGGTGCCCCATTCAGATACATGAAGCTAAATTTTGTACTTACATATTCATGTAAAATGTCTTTCAGCTTATTCACTTGCAGGCTATGTTAGCACATCTACTAACATGTGTGCTAAAATCTGGATTTTGATGGTTTTTACAATCCTCCGGATGAGCAAATCACTGAATAAGTCTTTAAATGGGACTACCATGTTGTGTCTTACAGGTGGACAACAGGTGTCTGACAGCATGCACCTAATATTCTCACAATCATGGGTGTCCAAGGAACCCTCCAAGGACCACCCGGGTATCTTCAACATGTACGTGCACAAGGCCATCACGTTCCACAGGGGCGGGCTCACGTACATTGACGAGTTCTCGCCACCCAGACGTGTGACCTACCTGGTGAACTTTTTCACCAATGCCATCACCCATGGCCTCGTGGATTGGGGCTCAGAGATGGAGGTAAGAAGGGAGTTTGTAAATAGTGAAAGGATACAAATGGGTCGAAATGAATAGATGGGTTTAAAATGGGTCAACATCAATCAATCCAAAATTACTCAAAAGGCCTTAATGTATCAAATGGGTCGTTCAAAAATACAATATAACCTACAAAATAAATGATATATGGCAGGAGCCATATGTGACCATCCACCACAACTGAGCCCGGATGTCGCCAGTGCCACTATTGAGATATGCTCCATTGAACTTAACAATAAACAATAGGAAACAACGGATTTATTGACTGTTTTATTGATTTTCACTTCTTAAATGTCAAAATCTTTTTAAAGCTAATTTCAAGCAGAATATTTTGGTTGAATATCTCATAAATGATGATTGGCGACTTCAGGGCTCAGTTGTGCTGGATGATCACATAATTTGTTTTGCAACTACAAAGACTCAAATGCGGCAAACTTAAGGGCCTTGTCCTGTAGATGTGTATCTTGCGTATTTTGGTCCCAGATGTCAAAGGTCATTGGTCCCAAGGCCTCAATTGTAGATATGCGGAACATGCCATTTTTAACTATACGTTCACAAATATACATAAGCCCAATGGGTCATCTAGTATGGGCCTCAAATATTAAATTTAAGAATCATTACATTGACCGTTGACATGGATAGCCCTATAACTACGAAGGTTCCATGGCCCATTATGTGGCATACTTATGGGTCATTCCACCTAGAATTGACATGTGGCCCCAGATGTCCAAGGTTAAGAGCCCCAGTGGCCCCAATAAGGCAAGGGACTTTAATTTGGTATATATACCAGGGCAGTTTATCTTGTGCTTCTACATGTTCTCTGTTAATATGTTTATCCAGTTGATTTACTGGTGGTCTGTTCATTTGTTATTTTCATTATTGTAAATCGATGAACTTACGTACATGACGATATATATAAGTCCCCTACGTTAGTTATAATTTATATATCTTAATATGTAAAATACCACGATCTACCATATTGGTGAGAAGTCTCCCTGACTTCAAGGATATATTTAAAACGAATTGAATTTAAAATGTACATCCTTGTTTCTTGCAGAGGAACTTGGACTGTCAGATGAGCAGCTCGATACCACTGTGTGATATGATACACGACAAACTCTGGACCCGCTACCTCATGTCCAAAGTTGGGATTGTCGTACCTGAGACACTAGCTTTTAAGACCGAAGACAAGCGCAAGGTACATCATAGCATTTAAACTGGTATTATATAAATAAAATGTAAATTTTTGTGTTTGTTTGTTGGTAGCAGTTGTGTTCACCCATGTATATCCTAAATAAAGACATATGTGTCAAAATTAAAAGGTCTGATTTAAGACCTTATTTGGTTAAATTGGTTGAAAATTATAGAAACGGTGATCCAAAACCTAATGAAGATACCCCGGGAAGATACGAAATAAAAAGTTGCACTTTTGTGTTCTAATCAATGAAAGCACGATGCTAGTTTTTCGTGGTAATCAATGAAAGCACGGCGCTATGAGTTCTCTTGTTCGCGAACGCTTTGTGTACAAATCAATAGGACATGCAATGTGGCAAACTGCAACTTTCATATTTGCATCTTCCTTGGGTTTTTGGATCGTCATGTCTTTATTTCTTGAACAATTTCAACGAATGAGGTCTTAAATTCGAGCTATTGGCTGATGGTTCAATTATGACACATCTGCCTTTGTTTAGGATACACAGGGGGTGAACGTAACTGGTACCTTAATTATTTGGCTTACTGTACATGTTAAAAAATAATAATTAGTAATTATTAATTATTAATGTGCCTTAAGTCTGACCATGTTTCAAACTGTTTGGTTAAGAAAGCCGCAAGTCATTTCGTCGAATTGGCGAATCAGCAACATGTAATGGCCGATATTAGTCGCAAATAACACAATTAAAAAACATTAGCGTAGCACTAACGCCGGTCAAAGAATTCACCGTTTTCTATGCATGTACCTCTCTCAGGTGCCCAACTCTGATGCCATCCGAGTGTGTGTGCTGGGCAAGTGTGCGAAAGCCGAGAACACCGACCAGTTGAACGCTGACAACCCGTGCGTGTATATCGGGAAAAGATCGAATATGGCAGTGTGTGTAAACATGCCATTTCCGTGGAGCAGGAAATCGCTACATTCCTTGGCAAATCTGGCATCAATGGCAAGAAGGTGAGTTGCTAGGGGGTTTTCGGGGGCAAAATTTGTCTCAATAACAAATGTATTGTTGCCTGAGAGGGGTTTTTTCCATCTCACATATGACTAAAATATTAAGCCATCAACATTTTCAATACTGACTTTAAGTATTATATATCAATAATATTAATGTTCTTACCAATAAGAAGCGTTTGGTCAAAAAGATCAAACGCCTTCAAGAAATCCACTTCTCCTATATATGTTGCAATTCCTCGCCGCTCCCTGGAATGTAAAACGAACATTACAATTGGCGTATGTCAATATGACTCTGATCATCATTTAGTAAATTAATGACGCGTTATAAAGCAATAACAACAACAACAATAATAACAATTTATAAAGCGCCAATATTCAAAAGTCAGTTCTTCAAAGGCGCTAAAAGGCATAACCATGAAATTAAATCTGATACGCTTGTTAGAGCAGATGGCTTTAATAACAGCTTCTTGCCAACAGTCTGAGCATTTCAAATATGGATGGGACGTTTGTTCCATTATTTTAGTCCAAAACATGAGAACGATCTGTCTGTGCCGAAATGACACACTATGGGTTCTGAGTTAAAGAAACTGAGGAGATGATGTTGACGACGAACCGGTTGTGGCTGAAGCAAATCAGAGATATCACAAGGAGACAGTTAGTGAGCAGTGTAGACCAAAAGGATGACTTTTGAAAATGATGCGTTGCTGTATGGGGAACCAGTGGAGAGCAACGAGTTCATGAGTGATCGAGTCAAAATTTCTACGCTTGGCGATTATCCTGGCTGAAGTGTGTCTGGAGATGAGAGATTTGCTAATGCCCGTCAAAAGGCTGTTGCAATAGTCCAATCTGCTGGGGACAAGAGTGTGTACTGCTAACTTAGCTGCTTCTGTCGTAAGCACTTTTCGAGCCCTACTAATGTTGTGGAGATGGTAATTGGCAGTCTTGATAACATTTGCAACATGGGAATTCAAAATGTGCTCTAAAACCGATCACCACAACTTTGGAAACTTTGGAAACACAGTCTTCAAGCTTTGACACAGCTTGTGTTACACCTTCCTCAAATGTTGGACACCGTATACATGGTATACAACTGTGTGACATCTACATAAAATTGCAGATCGAGTTCATACTGGCGGATGAGTTTCCCGAGAGGAAGCATATAAATGGCAAATAAAGTGGGTCCTAGAACAGATTCTTGTGGCACGCCATAGATCAAAGGTTGGCTAGAAGTTGATATGCCAGTAATGAGAAGGTGTTGAGATTGTCAGACAAATATGATCTTAATCAGGCCAGGGGATGCCATGCACACTCAACATATCTCCCAAGCGATGCAGTAACACTCCGTGATATATAGTGCCAAACGCACTTCTTAAGTCAAGAAGGACAAGAATGGTGATGCCAAAAAGTAGTTCGATGTGGGAGTTTGATTGACAGCGTCGTCAGGTGTGATCTAGTTTCTTTATTTCTGGATTTTATTATAACTATTGCTATTTTTTTCAGATTGTTGTGAAGCCGTCGGGCTCCGAGTTCAACGCCAGTATCGGTGTGACCATTCATCAGGCTGACAACCTCGGATCCATCTCCAACGCTGTCGAAGATCTACTTGAGAAAATGGACGGTGAGGATACCGTCCTCGTCGAGACGTTCGTGGAACCCATTTCTCCACTGCATATCGTCAATGGGAGCCAAGCGGTGGAGTTGTGGAAGGCTACTGAGAGACTCAGTTTTCGTGCCCGCACGACCGTCAGCAGAGATTTTGACGGCAAGCCTGTCACAACTTCGGTAATTACACACTAAATTAAAAGCATAATCATCATATTGAACAAATAAATATCTGCACTAACACAGTCTTTAAACTGCATAGCATGTTGAATCACAATGACTTTTAAACTAATCGGTTTATCAAAAAAAACAAGAAAAAAAAACATGCATCACAGATAATATTACGATTAAAATGTAATAGCATATGTTTGATTAATGTGTTAATCCTGTTTATAAAAGATACAAATGATGCAATTTGCAGGACAACTGCAAAATACGTTTCTGTATCGGAGAAAAAACAGGTGTGAAGGATTTGAAACAGGTGTGAAGGATTTCAAAACGTTGTTTCAAATCAAATTACAATCACCATAATCATTTTTAAACATGCTTATTTATGTCCTTTACAGATAAACTGTGGGCTATCGTCCAAGGACTCTTCAATCAGCAGAAACAACACTGTCCCACAGGGCCTCGACTCCACCCTACTAGCCTATGGCTTGACCGACCCCGCCATGAGGCGTGCCGTGGATCGTGACATCCGCAAGAAAGGCGAGGACCTGATGAGAATCCTCAGTGAGGAGGAACATAAACTGGACGAAGAACAGAGGGGTGGTCTTGGTGGTTACACCGATATTATTGGTACGTGATACGAATGTTGGCGGTAGATTAATTTGGGCTCTATTGGCACCAAAATTAATCTACGCGCCGTTATTATTCAATTGAGCATGTTGAGTAAGCACAATAAGAAGTATGTTACGACCAGTAGGCCTAGTTACTAAATAAAAGGAGATTGCCAAAAAAATTAAAAATTAAACAAAACATTGAAGCTAATCCGACTAAAGTATCTGCAACTCTGATTCACATTAATTCTTATTCTTTGTACGCGCCAGTGGTCATGAAAAGGATGTGGTATGTGAAGAGAGTACTCTTCAACAACAACAGTTGCTCAAGCATTGTTGCTTTCTCGTCTTGTGTATGAGCTTAATATACTCAATTGACCCCATTTTGCAGATGTTATCCATAGAGGTTATCCACGTTACTCATGTGTGACTTCTAACAAAAGGCGCTGCTTCCCGTAGTATTCCTCATTCAAACCAATTCAATGCATGACCTCGGAGTTACCTGCATGACTTTGGCGGGCTATTTTGAAACAGTCATGGTTGCACATGCAGGTACTTCTTTTGAAAGTCCTAAACAAGGTATAGCAGTCGCTGATAGGATATGCAGCTTATAGACGAATCCAACGATCCAAGTCATGTTCAGGATTTGGTCGGCCATATTTGGTTCCCCGCATGCACCAAACAGGTGTTGTGATTGCCCAATTGGGTGGATTAAACCCGCTTAAAATTCGATGTTAGATTCTTTTGTGTTGTAAACTGTCATCATTCTTTTGTCTACGTGTAACACGGGTGATAGAATGCAGTTTAAAATACCCTTCAAGGCCGCACCATTTCACATTTTAGGTGAGATAGCTGGGTCCCCGACGCGGCTATGGCTGCCATTGAGGGGTAGGAATGCGTGAAATTGGATTCGTTTATAGAACACGGATAACCTCTATTACCCAAATCTGTAAGTAGCCGAGGGATGAGCTACTTTGCAAAAACATTTGGCCAGAAATTTGAGGGGTCTGCCATGTTTACTATGAGATTTTGCCTATCAGATACAAAATTCATTGTGAAAGAGGAAAGTGTACAGATTAGTATTTTAGCCTGAACTCTTTTGTAAGCTCATGGGAAATTCATAAAATAGACTTGTATTATGTTGCATTCTGGTTCACACTTTTTGTTTTTAAGAAAAAAATTGCACGCATTTCACGTGATAGATTTTCAATAATTATTCATGTGTGTATCAAAAATCCGGAAGAGATAATTATGCTAGTTGTTTGCAGCTTCGGATAACTTGTTATTTTTACAAATATAGAATAGAAATGAATTAAGCTATGATTTAGCAAAGTTATTAACATTCATTCTTAAACACTTGAGAACGTTCCTGAAAACTTATTGGTTCTTACCCAGCTTTACCCGTGTGATATGACACGATATCACACGGGTTAGCGCGTGTGCGTCAACGCGATACGCATACTCGCTATTTGGACCAATCGGAGGCACACAGCAACAACGGAACTGATCGATTTTAAGCCCTAGGTAATTCCTTGCAAAATGTAGATTTAATTTGATTAAAATTTGTATAATATTTTTATGTGAATTGAAGTGTTTAAGAATGAGAATAAAGGTATTGTTTTTAGCCGCTGTCGTGCATCTATCGTCTCATATAACACGGGCGACATCATTATTTTTAAAATAATGATGTCGCCCGTGTTATATAAGACGATAGATGCACTCCAGCGGCTAAAACAATGCCTTTATTCTCTAATTGTTTCAGGCGTTGATTTCCTCCTTACCAACGAGGATGGTAAAATCATTCCCGTGGCCATCGAAGTGAACAGCCACGACTGCAGGGACAACTACCAGGTGGTCGATTTCATGTACCATCTGACCCAACAATGCACAACGATCGATACACAACTCAGCTACCAGGTGCGTCGATCTGATAAAGAGTACGACAGTGATACACCGCAAAACAAGACTCGATCCTCGGCCGCAGTGTCCGACCATGGGTCCGATCCATGATTCAGAGATCCCAGGACCACGTTCTTGACGGGAAACATATCCTGATTATTGGCGCTGGTGGATGCAGCAAGGGGTTCATCTGGACTGATGCAGCCACTTTGGGTGTTAAGATGATTCTAGTCGAGTCAAACCCAAACCACTTCGCAAAGGACAAGGTCAGTGTTGTGTTTAGAGAATAAAGGTATTGTTTTTAGCCCCTGGAGTGCATCTATCGTCCCATATAACACGGGCGACATCATTATTTTAAGTAAAACAACTTGGCGAAGCCGAGTTGTTTTACGCCAAAAATAATAATGTCGCCTGTGTTATATGAGACGATAGATGCACGACAGCGGCTAAAAACAATACCTTTATTCTCATTCTTAAACACTTCAATTCAAATAAAAATATCATACAAATTTTAATCAAATTAAATCCTACATTTTGCAAGGAATTACTTGGGGCTTAAAATCGATCAGTCCTGTTGTTGCTGTGCGCCTCCGATTGGTCCAAATAGCGAGTACGCGTATCGCGTCGACGCACACTCGCTGTCCCGTGTGATATCGTGTAATATCACACGGGTAAAGCTGCGTAAGAACCAATAAGATTGCAGGAACGTTCTCAAGTGTTTAAGAATTCTTTATATTGATGGTGTGTTTCTCCTATTAATATGAAAGCAGCGTGGCCCTGCACTTAAGGTCTTTGATTCTGATGAAAGAGATCCCCAGTTCAGTTCCCGGTGGTAGCAAAATATCAAAATTACTGTATTGTGGGGCAGATGCAGTGAATAACAAAGATCTCGCAGCCAATTCCGATCAGGGTAAGATCTGGCTGTCTGTGCATCCGACCCAAAAAGGACCCCCAAATGGAAATAAACTTCATATAGCTTTTGTGGGATATCCTAGACAAAGTAGGTAAAGAACAAATAAACACACTGTGAAACGATTGCTCGCTACAAGAGGAAACTGAATATAATTAATAAGAAAGAAAGAATAGTTTACCAACCCAAAGTGTTACAATTGAACAAAATTGCTGTCTTGTTTAATTGTAACAATTTGGGTTGGTAAAGTGTTCTTTCTTTCTTATTCTGGGCCATACGGTCCAAACAAAGCAAACGCATATATGGTAGAGCTGGAGATCTGACAGGTGTGCCCCATAGAACGTACGTGCGCGTAAATCCTATCAACCGAGTGCGGATCTAGTTCCTATGAAAAAGGACTAGGCCCTATAGTTCTTCACGTTTCGACCGTGACAGACTCGTGGTATGTTAAAATGCCATGGTGGTGGTGCTTATATACACCGGGTGTGCATTGAGGTTCATTTAAATGTGCTGATTTTGCATGATTTTATAGCGGTACGCTTCCGTGAGCAAATCATTAAGGTTCGAAAGTATTTTTGATTATATCTGAAGGATGCTGAACAAATTTGGCTTGGGCTGCACTCTTCAATATGTTAAAAGTTATGTCAATTTTTGGTTGGGTAAATTAAGGTTAAACATGTAAAATATCCCAGAAATCATTTTAAAAAAAGTTACAGAAACATTTATATACAAATATAATACTCTACAGGCCCAATAATATATTCTTATTATGCTTTAATACCGTTCACGGTTGTTTGATGGCATGTAAAACAGTCATTTTTAAGTAAAGATGAACAATGGTGGCGGTATTAATCTTAAATCTTGTTTGCAAGGGTAGACACTTTGCAAAAAAACTTTTTATCATGAAAATGTGAGGAACCACTCATATTATTTGGCTATTCTTTTTTGTTATATTTTTTAATAGCGCCCTCAATTATAAATAAAAAAAGGTATCCGACAGCCAATCACTTTTTAGCCCTTCCTCATTCTTCAGGCTCTGCAGTCTGTTGGGGGCTAATTTATAGTTCAAGGTTTTAATATTGTCTTTGAGCACTTTAAAAAAATGTTAATAAAGCAGAATTAACCCACAAAAATGGTTAACAGTTTTATCCAACCACGTGTTAAAATTTAGAACGATTAAACTTAAAAGAAAAGAAAGTTTTAAGTAACCCCTGTTTTGTAAAATAGAATTAATGAACAACATAACAAACCACATGTAAATGTTTAATGAACAACTGTTGGTTACGTTTTTAACCACCAAATGTGTGGTTCACCTGTTGGTTAATTGTTGATTATTTTAATGATGTTTAATAACAGGACAGAAAGGTTATAGCCATTAAGAGTACATGTTTAAGTTATCATTCCCAAAAAAGTTTGTCACCAATTTTGATGAACCAGAAATCCCTTTCGAATGCAGTTAAATTTTTATTTATATAAGACTTTTGAGCGATACAACCAAACTGAGTATTGTACAGCTTTTTCAAAGAACCCGGATGCAATGCAATATTGTTTTCAATATTGTATCGCCATCGCGAGTCATCATAGTCACATGACCTTCACAAGTCTGCTACTCGTACGATATTGTATCACAAAATTAATACTCACTAATATTGCTATTTTCTTCCAAACAATTTAATTTTATGGTTATGTCAGCCTTCCTAACAGAATTAATGCACACTAATATTCCTATTTTCTTCCAAACAATTTAATATTATGGTTATGTCAGTCAATTTAATTTATTAACACTAAGGGGTAAAATTGCTAAATTATCCATCTGGTACTGGTGATGGATGCCTTCCTAAAATAAAAATATTGACACGAAGGAATAAAATTGGTAACTTATTCATCGGGTACTGGTGAAGGTACCTTACTAAAAAAACATATTGACCCGGAGTTGTAATACTGGTATCTGGTGCTGGTGATTGATGCTTGCCTGATAAAAAAAAATTATTTAACGGGTACTGGTGAATACCTTCCTAAAACTGAAATAAAAAATACAGGTTTACAAGTTTATCAACCTGGACAACGAGGATCACACCAAGGATCATGCCAACGCCCTGGAGATCGTGAAGATTTTGCGGAAAAAAGGGATCACAGTCGATGGTTGTCTCACATTCTGGGAGTACTTTGGACCGCTGGCCGCATTGTGTGCTGAGCACTTGAAGACGAAAGGTATAGTCTTAGGGTCTCGGTAGACTAACAAAGCATGAAGAAATTTAGTCAATGTTTACAGGTGTTTCTTATGTTATGAGTCAGAAAGACTCACGGCCAAAATCACCTTCTACCTAAATTCACTTCAAAATACAAAACAAAATACACATCACATCCTCCACCTTGAAAGAAGAAAGTTTGCATGCAATGAAAACTTTCTTATGTATTCTTCTTGTACGTCACCAATATCAACCTTGAGTGTTTAACTCGTAATATTACAGAGTGACTACTTGTCACACACATGTTCCTTTCTTGTTTCTCAATTTTATGCAATTCTGGACATCAGCCTTGGCATTGTCTTTTCCTTTAATATGCTTTATGTCCATGTTGTACTTTTGCAAGGTCAAACTCCATCTCACCAGTCTCTGGTTTTTGTTCTTCATCTTCTGATGAAGGTGAGGGATTGTGATCTGTAAAATAATACAAGCACGGGGTATACTGTGGTACCCAAATACACGTCAAAATGCAGTTGTGCTATGCTAGCAATGTCAAACACTCCTTTGCAATTATGGAGTAATATCTGGTGCTTGTTAAATTTCCTTGTAAAGTAACATATAGGGTGATCAATTTGATCTTCATCCTCTTGCATCACAACACCTCCATGTCACTGGCATCAACAGTCTATTTGAAATGTTTCTAATAACCAGGCGCAATTAGCACTGGGGAACTCATGAGTATCGATTTCACCTTGTGAAAGTAAATTTCGCATTGCTCTGACAAAATGAATTTTGCATTCCTTTTTGGTGGATCGGTCAAAGAACTTGCTATATGTTTGTGGTATTATTCAATTGCTTCAACTTTGGCTTTGATAGGTTACTTATTTCCTAAGTATGTGACTGTGGCATCATGCATGGCAAAATCGCTTTTAAAGTTTTTACCAGATATACTGTCAAATTCGTTTCAGACAATTTCTGAAACAATTGATGGAACTGCCCCATGTGTTGTTCCCACGTTTGACTGTAGACAATCAAAATCATCAACCTCAAAACCAATTCTGACAATAGTGCTTCAGCCAGCTTCTTGAACAGTTGATGGAGTTGCTTCATTCTTTGGAAAGTTACAGGTGCATTGGTCAAACCAAATGGTATAACTTTGTACTGGTAAAGAACAAATGATGTATAAAAAGCAAAACTCTCTTTGGCATGTTTGGCACGGTCTGTTAAAGGAAACTGGCACGGTCTGTTAGAAGAACCTTTCAAAAGTAAAATTTGCTAACAAATTTTGCGTTCCCAATTTTGTCTGTGCAATTCTTGGAATATGATACGAGTCTGTCTTTGAATGAACATTTACAGTTCGCATATCCGCGACTAACCTGTACATGCTGTTGAACCATCAGGCTTAAGAACAAGGATACGTGGTGAATTCCATTCACTCTTACTTAGTTCTACAGGGTGTCCCAAAAAAAAGAGGCCCCACATTGCGCCCTCTTTTTCTCCTATTTCTCCTACGTTGATCAAATATATTTTGGTATGTAAAGAAACCCTAAATCGTTAGCTTTAATAAACCAAAACAATTCTTTCAATCGGCTCACAATTTTTGAAGATATGCCCTCTTTAAAAATGTACCCGTTTTTCACTCTGTCCACGGATGAGGTTTGGCTACATCAAAGATTTAAACGAAACACACGGTTAATGACATGGATAGATAATAGCATTAGTCTTGGGAAAGCATTCACTATAAGCGAGGATCACCAGATAGCTTCAAACATCTTCGCAACCCCGATTTACTGCTGCATTCGCAAGTATCCGGCGCACAAGGCCTTAAGGATGGTACGCAACACAATTAATGCAATGAGAACTAGGGCTGAAACCTGTATTCGTCACGGAGGCAACCAGGTAGAGGGCAGAGCAGCACAGTAAACTCACTTCAAAAGAACCAAAGACAAACTAAACAGCCCTTTTCAGGGCTACCTTTTATTCCAAAAAGAGAAATGACTTATGTTGTCAATAAAAAGAAAGCAAGAAACGAGAAAAACATAAGTAATTGCAAGTATAGCAAAAGAAGTCACATCCCACATCAATTTCGCCCAAATTAATGACACTTAACAAAATACATAACCCATAAGCCCACCGGTAAAGCCCATTCCCTTAAATAAAGTTGTTATTTTATAAAGTTATCATCGAGGGATGTTTTATATTCATGCATGGTATATGCACTTTTCAATCTTTGAAGTAGCCAAACCTCCTCCGTGGACAGAGTGAAAAACGGATACATATCTTTAAAAGGACATATCTTCAAAAGTTATGAGCCGATTGAAATAATTGTTTTGGTTTATTAAAGCTAACGATTGAAGGTTTCTTTACATACCAAAATATATTTGATCAACTTTTCAGAAATAGGAGAAAAAGAGGGCGCAATGTGGGGCCTCTTTTTTTGGGACACCCTGTATATGATATCATGTTTCATATGTTCCATTGTAAATGGTTTGACTCTGTTTGGATGCTGCTTGATTGATTTTGTATCACCAACATCTTTGGTTTTTTGTTCTTCATCCGCTGGCCGCACTGTGTGCTGATCACTTAAAGACGAAAGGTATAGTCTAGGGATTTCGGTAGACTAACAAAGCATGAAGAAATTTAGTCAATGTTTGCAGGTGTTTCTTATGTTACGAGTCGGAAAGACTCAAGGCCAAAATCACCTTCTAGCCGAATTCACTTCAAAATACACAATAAAATACAAATCACACCCTCTCCCTTAAAAAAAAGAAAGTTTGAATGCAACACCAACTTCAACTATGTTCTATGATATCATTTTTCAGATGTTCCATTGTAAATGGTTTGACTCTATTTGGATGCTGCTTGATTGATTTTGTATCACCAACATCTTTGGTTTTTTGTTCTTCAAAGCAGCTCTCCCTCAGCTGAAAATAGGGAAAATAATCTGTCCGGAACATATCTGTCCGCTTCACTGAACACGTACAGTAATTAAATGCAATTTTGATGGTTCCCAGCAGCGCGTGATTTCGACCACCCTTTCCCTGGTCAACGACATCCAGGTTATCACCGCCATCGACGCTAGATTAGAGAAAGCAATAGAACCGCACCATGGCCGAATACAAACTCATTTTTAAGCTCGACATCGTTCATCCTGGAGACTTATCAGCAACTCTAACACTTATAGCTTATGACTCTTTATTTTATATTTTTCTGCTGTACTATTATAGTTTTGCTTAATATTGTCATGTACACTGAAAGCCAAACTGGAGTCTAAATGACTCTAAAAGCAGAGTCCAGCCACTCTGCGACTCTATGTCTAAAGTGACTTTATATTGGGAGTCATTTGACTCCCTTGAAGAGCCATAAATTTCTTGACTCCGCTGAAGAGTCACTGTTGATGACTCTACACAGGAGTCATTTGACTCCCAATATAGAGTCATTTTAGACATAGAGTCTCGTAGTGGCTGGACTCTCCTCCTAGAGTAACCCAGACTCTATTAATAGAGTCACTCTGACTCCATTACAGAGTCACTTCGACAGTCCGAAGAAGGGCAAAACAATGATACACATAGATGTACATCAAGATAAAAATTCAAAGAATAGACCTACCGGAATAGGAGACTTTACTCTGAGTTTCACGCCATAGGCGATTGTCAGATGACACGATAGAGAAAATTTGTCTTGCCCCCCATCCTCTTGGAATGGGAGAATATACATTCCATGGTGTCAAGAGCCAAGCCATTACAGAGGCTGACTCCCTTGAAGAGTCATAAATCTATTGACTCCGTCGACGACTCCGAATGTAGAGTCAATTGATCCCACATGTAGAGTCAACTGACTCTCCTGTGATAATCAGGTGACTCCTTTGGAGAGTCAGTGCTAGTTTACTCCACTTATAGAGTCATTTGACTCCATTCTGGCTATCTGTGTAGCCTATATTACTTTATTATATGGTTATTATCGCCCTTCCACAGTTTTTGTATAGTCTACAAGGTTCTGTCAGATGTTGTATCTCCTTTTAAATAAATAAATAAATGTAGACATTTATAAAGCGCTTTATGCCGTAAACAGCCTCAAAGCGCTTTACATTTATTCCGCCGTCAATAGAATATGTCGGAACCACGTTTGCAGCCTACAAGTGGCGCAGGGTCCATCAGTACAACGACTGTGACTACTCCTAACAGCTTCCCATTGCACCTGGGTGGGGTGAGGCAAGCGAGGCAAAGCGCCTTGCCCAAGGGCGCAACACGGTAGGCCTACTGGGACGGGGAATCGAACCCACGCATGTCGAGCAAGCTTTCAGATTATGAGTCCAAGGCCGTAACCACTGAGCCACCGTGCCCTCGTTTTCCTTGGTTCGTGTTTTCTCCCTCTTAGTATGAAAGCGGTTGATCTTGATCAACGGGTTTTTTTCCTTCTCTTTGTTATTCAGTCTTGCATTATTCTTAGAACAACAAAGTGTTGATGTTTTACAGTACATCCTCTCTTTTTGTTTTGTTTTTTTAGTGAAACAAATTACCCCATGCATAATTTGATCACTTTTGAATACAGTTACGATGGTTCTACCGTACTTGCAACTTTTGGCCCGTCGCTCGTGATTGAGGCCGATCCGCTTGATGTGTTATGAACGTCTCGTGCGCCATTTACGAGCAGTTGTATGAATACCGTGTACGCCTTGTACGTACAAACATACGCAAGATCGGCTTATAATTTGATCGTATGAATTAATCAGCTTGTTCAGTCATTTTATTAAAATTAATCTTGACACAATTACGGGAGTTGAAACCTTGAAGGCCCGTAATTGCTATTTCTTGAAATTGCGCTATAGGGCCTATACACGCCGCACGCACGCTGTTGTTAGGCATTTGTTACGTCAAACAATGTTTATCTGTCTGATTCCAGGTGCAAGCTATGCGGCAGCCTGTATCGGAAAGAAGAAGAGCTACACGCAGGCCGCCATACATACACGTAACGCGGATATCCCGCACTGGCCCATTACCAGTCTGTACTCCGCTGCGTCCTGTCACATCGCTTCTGAGGCCGATATTGAACAAGCTTGCAAGATGTGAGTAATATTAATTAACTTTTGTTGAACTTTATTAAAGGAGGATTTCTAGCATCCTCTTTTTATGACATTTTCAGTAGATATCCACGAAAAAAGCTTATTTCCAAAATTTCAGTTGATTCCGATTTTGCGTTTGCGAGTTATGCATGATTATGTGTATTACACTGCTCCATAGACAATGTGTTGTAATTTCGTTCTGGTGCACCAGAACGAAATTCAAATTTAACGATATTTTTGCTAAACGAATTAATCTGCAAGAAATATTTGGTACATAAACATTATGTAGCCAGAGGTATCCAGTGGTGTAAAAATCTCAACTTTTTTGGGAAAAGTGGGGGATGAGGCTGTGGATCACGAAATGCCCCTTTAAGTCTTTAATCCCTAAGTGCCCTCAATACTAATGCTACAGCACAAGGCGACTGTAAGTCATATGAAAAGGTTTGACTACAAAAACCATTCTCTTATAAATGCATCTACGCACACATTCCACCTCGATACACCCGAGTTATACTACACGGTTGAGTGCATAGCATCATAAGAGCTGTGTGAGATCTTGTGAAAATAGACATATGTGATTGGTTTTTTGTCAAAACCTCAAGCGTTCCCTTCATCCAATCAGAAATCACTTGTCTTTTGGCTCCCTTGATACCTTTGCGGAACCAATTGGAAGACCAAGATTTTAACCCCGTCTCAAATTCCAACCACCTATGACTCGATAATCCATTCATTTGACCAAAGGTTAAATTCCGGTCAGATAAGCCAGTTTTCCGCTACCACCAAATTTAACATCAGTTGGCATTGGTCGCAGGCCACCAGTGCATCATAATGTATTAAATCGTTAGAATTGCACTTTTCTTGATAAAATATTCACCACCACGGTTAAATATTCAACCCTGACTATATATTTGTCTATATTTTTAACTTACATAAGCTTACATACTTGAGTTTTTTGTTGTGTTAGCAAATGAAGAAGACATTATCGTATAACTTTTAGTCTACTTTTTATTCTTTATCCACAGTGTCAGCTTCCCAGCGATCCTCAAACTCGAGTACGCTTCCGCCGCCGTCGGTGTGAACATGTGCAGGAACGAGGACGACGTCCGTAATGCGTACACCGCTCTCAAGAATAGTCTCGCCACCATGGAAGCAGAGTACCGTAATATCGGACTCGGTTATCATGATGGCAACACCATGTTATTAATGGAATACCTCGACGGCTCGGAGCATGATATCGACGTCATCATCTTCGAAAGGAAACTGGTTGCAGCCTTTGTCACCGACAATGGCCTGACTAACTATCCAGCTTATACTGGTACGTGCCATAAAATGAACAATGTAGGCCTAATGATAAAAATGAGTATGACTTTTAAAAAGCTATAGGAGGGGTTACTCATACGACCATAGGGGATGTGCCATAAACCACGTCTGTTTGACCTCGCAATCCGGGCTCGCAATAAAACCTTATTTGAACCCATTTCAATGTCAGTCAGTGTTGCCGATACCCTATAGCATAAAGGCGTAGGTGAATCAACAATCGACCTCCCAATCCGCGCCAAATATCCCCGAGTTTAAAAAAAAATTGTTGTGTTTTGCCAACGGAGGAACACTTCATTGAAAAACAATTGAATAAATATCCAAAACCGGGATCAAATGTTAAATATATTTTGTTGACGCCCGGAGTGAAGCTGTGGTAAACGATCTTATGCTATATTAGTAAACTGAACTAGCGCAAGTAGGTGGCTTAACCGCGGCGTTGGCAATATTGTACAGGTATAGCTTTTGTTCTCGATCGATCAAGATCACAGTTGTAAACTTAACTGACACTCCGTGTTCATCCACACCAAGCATTTAACAAGTGAATAGTATTTTTATAGGCCTCTGGATAGAAAGTCGAACATAGATTGAATAGCTTCACCAGGATTTGACGGATGAAGGGATAGAATGAATAACTAGAGGCCTTTTTTGCAAACAAATACGGCTATGTTTAAGTGTCCCGAAGAAGCTGCTTTTGATTAAACATTTGGGTCTCTGGGTCTCTATAATATTGATCTATGAAGATCATGTCCACACTCAAAGCAGCCAAAAAAATCGATTTTCATTATCTAAATCAATAAATATAATATTGAAAATAAAAACACTTTGATGTTTTGCAAAAGTTCATTCTACCAATCATATAATTTGAAAACTTGCTTGATTCATTGTTGTTAATGAGTTATGTACGTTTTACAAAAGTGTTGTTGTTTCAGCCCTCTTTACAACATAACTCAAGAACCACAGGACCTACAAAAGTATATCTGTGATATTTGAATTCTTCTACACACTCGCTATGATATGATCAATGCAATTTTTGCCAAAGCTCACTACCATTCGCAAGATGCTGTGAACTACCAAATCGTAACAGTTTAAAATAGTTGCTAACCTTAAGGTATAGTTGACATTTGCCAATGTACTTACTACGTAGTGAATTATATATTTTACAGAGACGGTAGCCCTGATGCCTTCAAACCTGCCCTCGGATAAACAAGCCCAGCTGGTGACAGCTGCTTACCAGTGCTGTAATGAGATAGGTATGAGTTCAGTATTCACCATACTTTCATTGAAACAATTGAATATATGAATACAAAAGCTACCTAAGTCCATACTTAAACCAAATTGAGTTAAGCATGGGAAAGTGTTGCTTTACATAGGCCTGTCATATGTATGAAAGAACAACTCAAATTCATCCTCTGTGTCTATTGAGCATGTGAAAAATAGCATGTATGAAAGAATCACCCAATTCCATGATTTGAGTTTTGTAACACATTGATTAAAATCCAGTATGTATAAAAGTCCACTTGTAACACATTCATTGCTAGAGAGTGACTTTTGAAAAAAAAATGGGTTTAATAAAAGAAAGTGTGTGGTTTATATTACATGGCAGAATGCTTATCAACATTATACATACTTGTGCGCTTTATTTTGTATTATCTTACTAGTGGTAATATCATTCTAACATTGTTGTCTTTGTATATGATTCAAAAACCACCTAAGTCCAAAATTTAAAATGAACCCCACGAAGTCCCTGAAATGCTAATCGTCATACCTAATACAGGTTAATCCACTCATTTGCACGTAAAACTTACCATATTGACCAGGTAAATCTAACTGAAGGAATTGAAATGATACACAGGTTTTTCTCTCAAAATCACTTCCCATGGACTTAGGTGGCTTTTGTATTCATGTATTCAATTATATTCAACATTTAACACGTGCTCTGGCTAAATTATCTAGCGGAAATCAAAAGTGTGTCATTGGTCATTTGCGATCAATATCGAATAAGCTTGCACGTGATGCGCAGTCTGATCCCATTCTATATTCTGACCAGAGACTACTACAGACCATTCACAACCAGTCAAAGTCTCAGCATCACCCGATAATGAGGGCCGATTGTTCCATGAAATTCGACAGGCAAAACTGCTACGCATGTGTCGCGTATTTTACGGTCTTTCGCGTAAACGCGAAGACACTCGAAGCTCTATCGCGTATGCGCGAAGGCAAGCAACGCTGTCGTGATTGTTAGATACGGCACGAAGGCCCGGGGGGGCACTTCAATATGAAATGGATATAGGTGTAGGGCTAGCACTTTCGCAGTAAGGGCATTCGGTGAGAGCAAAATGTAAAAAATATGGGGTCATTGGGTGAGAACATGACAAAAAACAGCGTCAAAAAACCTCGAAAATCGAATTTTTAGTTCAAAAAGGCTTCAAATTTCTTTGTTTTTTCAAAAATAGGTAACAAAATCAGTGATAAATGAAAGTTGCTGTTCAAATTGAAAAATAAGGGTCTTTGGGTGACAGATCAAATAGAAAAATAAGGGGTCTTCGGGTGACAGAACATGTGTTCGTAAAAAATATGGGGTCTTTGGGTGAGAGCGACGCTAAAAAGGGGTCTTAACAGCCCTACATACGCGTCACCTCCAAAGTGGGAGTGCCCCCGGGCACGATGGAACAATCGGCCCTCGTGAATATGCGAGAATTCACAGCATACAAAACACGGGGACTTTGACTGGTTGCAAATGGTCTGTAGTAGTCTGTGATTCTGACAAAATATTATGAATCATGAATCATGCCAGCAATGCCTATTTAGATCAGCCCGAGTCTGGTCGCCCTAAAGACAGGCTCCCCCGTGGCGCTGTTCAGGCGAAGAACAATCCTAGCCAAAAGTCTTGGGATACCTTTGATAGCGCATTGTAAAAAAGCCATAACACACTCCCTCGATCAATGTTGAACCCCACGTTTTTGGTCAAAATGCTTAAAAATTTCTTTCAAGCAATACTAAAGCTCGTTTCCAAAGGTTTTAACTGACTTTAATACCGCACAACAAAATTCACCTACCATGAATTTTGACTTTTTCATCGGAAGTAGTCCCCGGAAGTAGTCCTATAATGTTAACTGGATTTACCCCTTCGTTGATCATTGACGACCTTTGGTCGAATAAGGGCGTTGTGTAAGGGCAAGTCCATTTTAACATCATAGGACTACTTCTGATAAAGATGTGTGTCACACATCGAAAAATTCAAGGTTAGTTGAATTTTGTTGTTCTGAATGTCAGTTTAAATTCACCAGCACGCATAAACTTACATAGATATTCTCGACTAAACTACAATCACTTTGTATTATATTCTAGGTCTCTCCAACGGTGTGTACAATGTTGAGATGAAGATGACTGCCACTGGACCCAAACTGATTGAAATCAACGCCCGGATGGGTGGCGCGTACATCTGCAACTGGATCAAACGTCTGTATGGCGTAGATCTCATGAAGTGCGCTATGCTGATCTCATGCGGCATCAAGCCCTACGTCCCAAAATTGCCACCGGGGGAGTTTTTCATGGGCGTGAATCTGATTCTGTCAGAACACTTTTGTATCATGACCAACAGCAACCTGCGTAAGGTTCTTGACGATCTGCAAGCTAGCGGTGACGTGAACTTCATAATGATGGAGGATGAAGCTAAACTCAAAAACGATGCGAAGACCGAGCAATATGGAAAGCCGTTTGCGCAAATCGGTGTCAAGGGTCGCAATGTCGACGAGTGTCGACAGAAACTGAGCGAAGTGTGTGGCAAGCTGAATATTGAAACGAAAAACTATCGTGTCTCGGAGTTTATGAAATATATCAAATAATGTAATCATGGTATTCAGCTGTTTTTGGTTGTCTGTCGTCGTGACATCAATAGGGAATTTTCGATTTCCACAATGGATAGTTCTACGACGCAACGGTAAAACACCAAACGTTGTCGTCGTCGACTTTGTAATGCATCGTCGTCCAAACTCTACAACACTCTAAGAGCCTGACAACCGTCACGACGCGTGTTGGCGACGACGACAACGTTTGATGTTTTACCGTCACAGAACCATCCGTCGTAGAAATCGAAAATTTCCTAATATTAAGCTACCATGGCGTACCACAAGGCTCCGTGTGTGGCGCACATATCTTCACACATTACACCGCCCTTCTCGGCCAAGTAATTAATTAGTTATTCACTTGCGTGTATTCACTCTTGACCATTGTTTTCCAAATGGTTAATAAATAACGCAAATTTGAATTTATAAGAGTTGAATTTATAAATGACTGTTGACGCTATGGACTAAACCATGAAATTTATATCTTTATAATATTTATATCAGACATTTGAAGGACCTAGTAACGGTGCATTTGGTACTAACTATTGTGGGTAGGTCACAATGCGCATACTCTGGCACTGTGTGTAATAAACATTTGTCCCATTGTTATTCAAATAGTATATTATTATTGAAATGATCCCGTGACCCTACTAGAGGGCACTAAATATGTCTGCAGACAGAGCGTGGCTCGAAAGTACTCTCCCGACGAAATGTCTTTCCGCACCCCCTATAACCGCAGAAAATGTTAAATTGTAATGATACTACAAATGGAAAACGTATCAAATCTAACTGTCACTAAAATATAAACCCTTTAATCAATAACAGTCATAATTGCAGGAACCTGGAACCCTCATTTATTACAAAAATTAAGAAAGAAAAAATATCCTTATTTTGCGGTAAATTACACAGTAAAATTCCATTGGAAAAAGTGGCGGCGCTGTTTAATGAGGCTCATTATGACGTCAATACCCTGTTTCTTTCAAAAAGTTATCATGATCGACTTGCAGTTATCCCGACTGCACTGCTGGTCATCATCAACAATGTTTGATACAAACGCTCTTTGGGTTTGGTTGTTATTATTTATATTATCTTGGCGTTGTTTTTTTCGGCCGTCCAGATTTCGGGCGATTGTCCATTGAGCCATGAATCTCAATTTTTCTCAAATTATATCGATCAGATCCCTCGTCAATATTCAATAATCTTGCAAATTCACGGTTATATTTCACTATGATATGCTTCTATCATTCCCTTCTTATCTGGTGATCGGTAATTTTTGGCATTTTGAGCCTGATCTGATGTTAAAACTGAATAATTTTGGAAGTCGAAATTAAACTATAATGCGCTGCTAGATAGGAAATCCCTGTAGTGAGGCTGCATGATATTAACTGAATGGAAGTTATCTCTTTTGGATCGTGGCAAATAACATAATCACATAACAATTACTAATCCGTTGTAATCGGGGGATACCTTTATTCCTCTAGTATCGTAATTCATAACCTTGATCATTTGTTATGCATCACATGTTTTAAAAAAGAGTTCAAATACCCCGGGCGTCATCTGTTGTTATGGTGGTCGTCAAGGACTGACGTCATAATTAGCTAATTAAGCACAGCGCCGCCACTTTTCCTATGGGGATTTTGTCAAGGTTTTTCATGAGATCATAAGAAAGTTTGTTTCGTTATTTTCCAGCAATGTTTTGATGTTGAAAAGTTGATTAAAACTGATTAAAGGTATTATAGATGATATTGAAGTAAATAAATAGGTTTCAAATTATAGTATTATTTACTAAAAATTCAACAATTGTTACTGCGGAAAGACATTTCGTCGGGAGAGTATGCATATGACATCCCGTATTTTCAAATACTATACGCTGGCGAAATGATGTAATAATAGGATTAACAGCAATAGATAAAAACAGTTTTTGAATATACCCTGCTGCACTGGTACGTTCACGCGATACTTCTGCATTGAGCCATATCATGCTGATCACTCGCACCTGTAAGATTAGTATCTTTGAAAAGACAGGTATCGTATTCAATAATCTATGATTGCAGACATACACAGGTGATGAGTGCAACCTGCTTGTAGTGAAGCGCGATGTATTCAAATATTGTTTTCACCTATTGCTATGGTAGCTGATCCAATTATTACATCACTTCGCCAGCGTATCTATTATGTTGGGTTAATAGTTAAATAGCTGTTAATGATCGCTTTTCCATAAGGTACATTGTATACAATTTCGTTACAAAATAAATGTATTCAATTGTTCAATTTATTGCTTGTAATCTTTGAAGTTTACATGACTTTTTTAGCATCTAAAGTACATAGCTGGAGTGAAAACTATTCGGCGCGGCACCTCGACTGCATGAGAGAATTGTATTCAAACATTTATTGAATTATAACTTCAGATGCAGCAATTATGCAGCAAACACCGTTTGCCTGCATCTAAAAAGTATGTTAGTTAAACAATATAAATAATTGAGTATACAAATGACAATTAATTAAGGAAGCCAACCTTTAATCTTAAAATGCTGACCCACGTGATTTACCGAGCACGTGATATGTCAACATGTGACCGGGCATGTGATCTGTCAGACTTTACCAATTTTGGATGCCAGGCGTCAAATACCGTTTATGTCTGATTAGTGCACATTGATATTAGATGACATGAATACGAACACACAGACAAATATTGACCTTTTTCCCTTTATCCCACAATGCACTATTCCAGGGGGGTATGACGTAGTTTATCAACCTCATAGATCGTGTGCATCCGATGGTCTTTTCCAGGCCTTTGCAATTATTTTGTCTTAATATGGGCATACTGATTCCATATATGCGGATTATCGTAAAGGCCATCGATGTTACTAATTATGCAATTATTGAATACACGAGTGATGCAGTTACGGAGCGATGCAGAACATCTGTGTAAGAGATTTTGTTTACGTTTTATTTTCATCTCCAAAAAATGTGAAACGGACGCCGACAAAATATCACTGCGTGTCCCGTCATTAGTTTTTCACCATTAGGTCTATAAAATGTATACAAAGTTAGGTTTCAATAACAGGAAAAAAACCTTTTTTGGGCGACGCGACCATGTCAAAAAGGCATAGAAATGATGTTTTTTGCCCCCAAAAGGTAATAGTGATCGCGCGCCATTATCATGATTATCGGGGATTCCTTTTTTGTGATGAAGGCACCAGCCGAAATGTCCGTATTCCAGAATGTAATGAACATAACTCTGTACTCCCCCGGGGAGATGATGTATTTTGCGACACTCATACCCGAATAGTGCATGATGGGAAAGAGGGAAAAGGGTCTATAGCGCCATGACGGAAGGTCGGATGAGGTGTAAAGATCGTTACGTCAAATACTACTTTATCTGATACCTGTCGATCACGCATTTCCTAATTCGTATTGTTGACAGCATGTCCTAATTTCGTTATTATGCATGGTGTCATAGAATTGACACGTTTCCGGTATCCCGTGACCTTGCTAGAGGGCGTTTTACTCTCATCAGTAGGTATATTAAATATTCGATGCACTAACGATACCTTTTATGAGGTGACCTCAGTGGCGTAACTAGGGGGCAGGGGGGAGCAACGTGCCCCGGACGCCACCCTTAGGGGGGGGCGCCAAATTGACCAATTCAGCATCGATTCTGCGCCCCTCCAAGCAATGAAAAATTTAATTAGTGGTAGGCCTTATTTGTCCAAAATTTCGCGGAGAGCGCCCAATTGTTTCAAGAATTGGGGGGGGGGGGGCGTCTAAGATATTCTCGGGTGGGGGTAGGGGCGCCAATTTTGTTTCTTTCCCCGGGCGCTACCAACCCTATTTACGCCACTGGGTGACCTCAATACCTCAATATAAGGACCGAATTAGAGCTCAGTGTGAACTATTCAGAACCGATCGATACCTTGCGTCACTTTGAAACGGAATTTCTCATAGGTTTGCGTTGGTTGGTTAAAGAACAACCGTGAATTTGGTGTTACTTACTGCTTACTGCTCCCATAACCGGCTTGGTCGTCGGGGCACCACTGATGACATCTTAACAATCTCTCTCCATCTGTTCCTGTCTTCCACTGCCCTCTGTGAGGTGGCAAAGTTCAGGCCAGTCCATTCTCTTATGTTGTCTTCCCATCTCTTTTTCTGTCTTCCTCTTCTTCTTGAACCGTTCACTGTACCCTGTAGGACTGTTTTTGCTAACCCCCTGTAGGACTGTTTTTGCTAACCCAGAGGAGCGAGAGATGTGGCCGTACCAACGTAGTTTACGTTGCCGGACTGTTGTTAATAGGTCATCATAGGGACCAATAGCTTGCTTCACTCTGGTCCGCACCTCCTCGTTGGTCACATGGTCTTTATATGAGATGTTAAGGATCTTCCGGAAACATCTCAACTCCAGTGCTTGTATTCTCCTTTCCAAGTCAGCTGTCAGTGTCCATGTTTCACAGGCATACAGGAAGATGGATATGGCGAGGGTGCGCATTAGCTTGATTTTGGAACCCAGTGAGATATTCTTGTCATTCCATAATGGCTTTAATTTTGCCATGGCACTGGTTGTTTGTGCAATCCTGGAAAGCACTTCAGGTTTTGACCCTTCATCTGATATAATCGCACCAAGATATTTGAAGCTGGTTACTGTGCCTAACCTTTGATCACTTAATTCCACTGTTTCACGGATTCCTGTTGGGTTGTTCGTCATCAGCTTGGTCTTTTCTGCACTTATTTCCATTCCATACCTCTGTGATGTTTGATGGAGGTTGTTAATCAGCGACTTGAGTTCTTTCTCACTGTCAGCTAAGCCATCTATATCATCAGCGAAACGAAGATTAGATACTGCTCTGCCTCCGATGCTAACAGTTCCCTCATGGTTCTCTAGTGCATCAGCCATAATTCTTTCCAGAAATATGTTGAAAAGTGTTGGTGATAGCAGGCAACCTTGTCTCACACCGACTGATGTTTGAAACCAATCGCCTATGCTTCCATTTGCCAGCACAGCACTCATGGCGTTACTGTATAGCTGTTCAATAGTACGCACTAGTGTTGGGTTGATGTTATACGTTCTCATGGTGTTCCAAAGTGCAGCGTGCCACACCCTGTCGAATGTCTTCTTAAAGTCGATAGACATGGTATAGGTCCTGCTGATGTTGGTGATGTTTTTCACACAGTATTCTAAGGTTAAATATCTGTTCTGTGGTACTCCTTCCTGCTCTGAAGCCCGCCTGCTCTTCAGCAATGATGTTCTCCGCCAGAGGTTTCAATCTGTTTAAGATGAGTCTGAGCATTATTTTGCTTGGGTGGCTGATGAGGCTGATTGTGCGGTAGTTCTGACAAAGCTGGAGATTTCCTTTCTTGGGGAGTGTAATCACAAGTGACTGTGTCCAAGGTGTAGGCCATTTGCCTGTCTTCCAAATGTTGTTACATATCTTTGTAAGCACATCAATAGCTGCATCACCTGCTGCTTGAACAAGCTCACCTGGAATGTTATCTATGCTTGGTGACTTGCCCTTTTTCAATGCTTTCACAGCGGCTTCTACCTCTTCTCGCAGGATAGGCTGACTTTCCTCATTATCTGGGTAGGACTGTGGGCAGTCTAGGATTGATGGATCACCTTGCAGTTCGTAGTTGTACAAGTCAGAGCAGTACTCCGTCCACCTACTAAGAATCTCTTTTTCTTCCACTAAACACTTCCCATTCTTGTCCTGTATAGTTGCAGATCTGCTGTTCTTTACAGTGGTTAAATTCTTTACCAGTTGGTATGCCTTTCTACTATTGCTGTTGTTCAGACTTGACTCCACCTCTTCACATTGCTGTCCAATCCAGTTTTCCTTCGCTTCCTTAATGCCGTTCTTAACCAACTTGTTGGCCTCCCTATATTCTCTAGCTCCATCTGGATTGTTCCGTTTACCTTTCAACTCTCTTCTCCTATCGCAGAGCTCAAGCACTTCCTTTGTGATCCATGGCTTCTTCACATGGCGGTGTTTGCCTAAAAGCTCAGAGGCAGTCTCAGTGAGAGCTGTATTAAAGGTGTCAGTGAGGGAGTCCAAATCCAGATCTGTATCATTCATGCGGATCAGTGGGGCAAATTTTCCTCCGATGTTGGCTGAAAATTCTCTTGCCACATCTGGGTCCCTCAGTTTCTCGAGGTCAAACTTTACTCTCAGTTGTTTGGGTTTCTTGATTACTTTCAATCTCACTCTGAAGCTCATCATCACAAGATCATGGTCGCTTCCTACGTCAGCACCTGGAAAGCTGCGGGTTCTTGCAACATTAACACCAGAGCGAAAGCGCTTTTTGATCAAGATGTAATCAATCTGGTTATGATGGTTTCCATCAGGGCTGTGCCATGTCCATCTTCTAGAAGCCTTATGTTTCCCAAGGGTGTTGGCTAGCACAAGGTTGTTGTATGTAGCAAAATCCAACAATCTGAGGCCTCTGTCATTTGTTTCCGGGTTACAGTAAGGGCCACACACTTCCTTCCAGTCTGGCTGGGCATCCTCTCCTACTTTGGAGTTCCAGTCTCCCAATACCACTAGGATGTCCTTCTTTGGTGTTTCATCCACGAGTGTCTGAACTTGGCTGTAGAATGATTCCATTTCATCATCTCCATGACTTGTAGTCGGAGCATACACCTGAATGATGGTGATATTAAAGGGGGAAGCTCTCATACGAAGAGTGATGAGCCTTTCTGAAACTGGTTTGCAGCCCATGACGGCATTTACAGTATCTTTGTGGATGATAAACCCCACTCCATACTCATGCTTCGTTTTTATTCCCCTGGTAAGGCTTTGCACCACCAGCTAATTTGCGTGGGCCGTCAACTTACGTACAGATACGGCATAATATATTTTGGAGAAAGAGACGGAAATTAACAGACTGCTAACGGGTCCAGAGGCTGTTTTGGTATGTTTTCATACCTTTTGGGGGTAAAAGTAGGACTATCAAAGGTTGCCTTACAAAATGCGTTTCCTGATAGAAGGTATGAAAATACCAACATGAACCTTCTCGATCATCCCACACCCCACATGAGAAATTGAAAGATACTGTATTCCTTCAACTTTATTTCTATCTGTCTTGAGTAGATAGCAAGCTTCTCAAAGTTTGATAATAGTATTAAAATACCAAAATGAACTTTTCCTGGTCACGCATCCCCAACCACAAAACACATTTCCCCTCACACCAAAAGACCATTATTTCGGTTCTACTCCCCATTCCAGAAAAATACAGCACTAATTTTTTGGGATTAAAAAAATATTATCAAGTTCTGCCAAATGAAACATAGCTCAATCCTAATCATTCATTTAGTCCTAACTGGAGATAAAAGAAAAAGTTCACTATTTTACTAATTCCTTGAAAAAAGAGCCAAAAACATGCATTTTCGGCATGTTTTCTGACAATCGAGTCACAAAAATCACAGACTTGGAACAAGTCTAAGGATTCAAAATCTTGAGTATAATGCCGAAAGTTTGATCTAATTTTCACTTTTTTGTGTTACTTTAATTAAATGGTTGGTTATAAGAATGAAACATGTCTTTCCCAAAATTTATAATGCATAAACTGAAATTAGTTTTAGTACAAGTGTTTGGGTTTGATTGTCACTACATACCGGTACGGAAAACACCCTAAAAACGCATGTTTTGGCCATTATTTCCAAAAATTGGCTTAATATTAAAATTTGACTTTTATTGCCAGTTAGGACTAACTAAAGGATTAGGATTTAGCTATGTTTCATTTGACAAAACAGGATAATTTTTTTTTATTCAAAAAAATTAGTTCTGTATTTTTCTGGAATAGGGAGTAATTCACGAAATTGAAGGAAACCGATTATGTTAATTTTTTTCCTATCTTCAGTAGATAGCATTATTATTATAAAATAAAGTTGATAAAAGGTATGAAAATACTAAAACAAACTTTCTTGATCATCGCCCATTTGAGAATTTGAAAAGAGTTTCAATTTTATTTTCTGCTATCTTGAGTAGATAGCATGCTTCATAATTAAAGTAGGGATGACCAATGAACCATCAACTTGATTAGAACACTCCCATAGACATGCAGGGAGCTCAACGGTGCACTGCTTGCACAGACATTTCTAAATTGAGCTCATTCTTTTATTTTTCATACTTTTTCTGTAAAAATTGGGGATGTTAATGCCAATTATGTTTTGTAACTATCTTGCAAATTACAGCAACATAACTTATTTCATTTTCCTGTAAGTGCGAGTCAAAATTGGTCCATCGCCACAGTGCGCTTATAATTGCCAGTGGCTGAGTTCAGCACTGCTCAAGAATGGCACAAAATATTCATGTCAATAAGATCAGGTGAACAACGTGGCCTACTGAGCTGTAATTTGGCAAAGTTGCCAGTAATGCCTCTATCATACCCTCTGTAAAAAGGTTAAAAAATTGAACAAGTAGATCTCGAGTTACAAATTAAATCACCAGCTTCCCTTTGGAATTTCCATACTCCTTTCGAATCATGCTAAGAAGACACCTTTCTGAACATAAATGTGAAGTTTCGTGCTCATTCGATGTATTGTTCACCTGATTTCAACCCTAAACGTTTTCTTATATTTAGGCCTATACCATCTACAACTTGCTGCTGGCTATACCTTGTTTAGAACTTTCAAAAGAAGTACCTGAATGTGCAACCATAACTGTTTCAAAATAGTACTTGTTCACCTGATTTCAACCCTAAACGTTTTCTTATATTTAGGCCTATACCATCTACAACTTGCTGCTGGCTATACCTTGTTTAGAACTTTCAAAAGAAGTACCTGAAACCATAACTGTTTCAAAATAGCCCGCGAAAGTCATGCAGCTAACTTCGAGGTCATGCATTGAATTGTATTGAATAAGTAATACTACCAGCACCTTTTGTTAGAAGTCACACATGAGCATGATGAGTGAAGTGGATAACCTCTATTGTTGTGAATGAGTCAATGACCTTCAATGACACTTAAGATTTTCTTTGCATACACCTACTAATTGATCATATTAAACCCAATAACATTGAAATTTTTGGTTGTGAAAAAAAAGTTCACCTGTACTTAGTGCAATTTTGATTTTGTGCCATATCGGCCATCTTGGATGATTTTTGCCAATTGTTCTCTAAATGCATGATTTCAATGCCTCGGTTTGAAAAAATAATTTATGCCATTGACTAGTAAAGTGCCATTTCATAAGAAACCCTTTGATACTTTCACAATATGCTTGTTTCATGTTTGCATATTATGTTAAAATAAAGAAATATATAAAGGTAAATATATGATTATGCCAATTTTGCTCCCAATTGCTATTTTTGGACCTTGTCATTTCATTTCGTTCCAATGACCGGTCAGAATGGGAAACTTTGAAAATTCATAATTCGAAAAGTTTTTGACCGATTTTGACCATTTAACCACCAAAATTCTTCTATTGATGAGTTCTATCCAGAAAACGATCTTTTGTAGCAATAGGGGCAACATGAAATTTTGATGGTTATCCCTAATTAAAGGTTTCCAAAAAGGTTTGTATGAAAGTTATGAAAATACCAAAATAAACTATCTTTGGTCTCGCACCAAACATCCCCACACAAGCCCCTACACATCACATCAAAAGAAGACCATAATATGTCAGTTTTAATTCAAGAAATCTGAGAAAACCAATTATTAATGCATATTATTTTATCTGCTATCTTCGGTAGACAGCAAGGGGTTTTCCAAAAGATGTGAAATACCAAAACAAACTTTCCTGTTCACGCCCCCGCCCCTTTTTCTGAGAAATTGAAAAAGACATTGCCTATTTTATGTCTAGTCCAACTTCGAGAAATCAAAAAATGGTCCTTTTCCTTTAAGAGGAACTTAATTCATTTCAGAAATTGAAAATGAACTTTTCCGTTTAATATAAGGGAACTTTATTCATTTTAGAACAAAATAAAGTTAAAAAAGATTTTATTACATACCGGAAAAAGTTAAAGGTATAAAGTCGGTCCTAAGTCTACAATGTACCACATCCATTTTTCCTGCACCAGAATAATTAAATTTCAACGCGGAATAAAGGACATTTTATGCCTAGGCTTAATAATAATAGTGTTTACCATCCCCTGCATCGTATGGACGTTTTTCATAGCGCCATCTAGAGCCCATGGCAGCGTTTGGAATAACAATAATTGGATTCTTGCCCGCATCGCATATCGCCATAGGCGGCAGTGTTTTAAGAAAAGAGTTGGATAAAACTTGAGTAAAACGAAAATGCCGTTCCAAATATTCAATACACGAATTAAAGAAATTGTACTTTAATTGGGCACTTTAAAAGCAAAGAAAGGATACCTTAATTGACCCTATAAGCTCCTATAGGACTCCATCCTTTGATCTTTTACAGGCCCAGTAAGTATTTTTACTTTTACGGGGCCATATAACCATAATCCTAGCAAATACCACATGTTGGGTGTCACAGTACCCCCCACCCTTTAGCGGGGCTTATACCGACATCGCCTAGCTAATAATTACTTCGTACAGCAGAGATAGATACTAAAATAAATACCCGGGATCGATACACGTGAATGTGCTATGCACGATTTGATATTCAGACGATAAATCTTTGGATACCGGGGTAGAAAATGATGAATATCTCCCGTAATTTTTTTGTTCTAAAGAAGCCATATTTAGATCCTTGCAGTTGAACATATGTGTTGAAAGGATATGATAGGCCTAGTCATTAGCTTGAGTATTGAGAAAGAAGCGTGCGTCTTGAACTCAAAAACTGACCAAAATTCTGATTTCATATTGCGTTGGTCCTGTATGGACTACAGCGTGTAGGCGCTAGATGCACTCACTACTCCCGTGGAGGCAGTATAAAAGTCGATGACCATTGACCTCAATGGCGTATACAAGCTTACTCACACACAGAGAGATCAATACCAGGCTATTGTCAGTAGCCTTAGTCATGTCCCTCGGCTCATTATGCGTCTCAAAGGTCGGAACAAAATGGCCATGCGTGGCTGTGGATTCAACCTACCATGGCGATTTCTGCCATGAAGATATCGGGGCGATGACACTGTGGGGCGGGCGAACAATACGGGCCACCTACGATATATCTTTTCTTAGCTTTTTGCGAATCCCTCCATGATGATCCAATATTCGACAAATGTTCGAGGAGGGAAAGTGGTCGATGCAAGCACAACCCCCATTACCATGATTACTGCAAATGATGCTAATGTTTCTGGTCAATATCAAATCAAGCTCATATTTTAAATTTTTGCTCGCTTCTCGCGCATTCGCTCCTTGAAATATTATTTGTACCACTTTAGCTTGAAAATAACAATTTTTCGTGCACTTCCAATAAAATACTTGTTTTGGCCGGCACCTTCTCATTTTTTGGCCGATTTTGGATGAAAAAGGTGTCAAATTGCTCAGGAGATCATGCCGCATCAAATAGTTTCAGGGGTGAAAACGCTACTTTTGGCTCCACTTTAACATGTGTTCGGCAATCCTACCTCCACCCCCGGGCCTCCACCCCCTCCCCGACACTCCGCGACAGAAATATTGGAACAACATTTTGCGATTTGTATCTTCCTTTTGGTCTATAGACCCCAAAATGGCTCATTTTGGTCCATTTAGCATTAATATTCCAAATTTTCGCGCGCTTCGCGAGCATTTCCAGTGAAGCCATTATTCTGAGAGCAGATAAATGTGACGGCATCTTGGAAATTCATGTTTTCATAATAACCGACAATAACTAAACGTTTTCTGTAAAACCTTTTGTGTTTGCTGTGTAGGCCCTATTGCACATAACCTCAATAACTGCATCTTAAAAATTATATTTTTAAAAGTATAAACTGTCAACGAATATAGGGCCTACGAATTCAATATTTGCCCCCGATGAACCTCCGAGGATCCAAATTTGTCCTCAACATATTTTTTTTTCGTGATTTTTTTTTCGTTAATAGGCCTAACTACTTTTACATTAATAATATTGTACATGTATCAACAGCCCACGTTGTAATTTGCCGACAATCCTATGCTTTTGCCGACAACACTCACTTTTTGCTGACAAAATTAAGAATTGGGGTGGGGTGTCTCACCCCCCCCCCCATGCCCCCTCTACCGGCGGCCCTGTCTGACCCTAACACTAACCCTAACTCAAATCATAACTTAAATCATGCATATTCGTATGAGGCCCTTACCAAAGTTATAGCCGCAAGTATGTTTCGTTGATTTTGATGTCTTTGGGTAAAAAAAATTGCATTTCGCATTAAGAACAAAATCGCATACCGCTCGTAGTTCTGAGAGCTCAATTCAACCAAAGATACAGTATCTTTGATTCAACGTAATAACCATTCTGTGAGGAGTAAAGAGAATAGACGAATGTTCGTAACTATCACAGCTGATGCCAATGATATTAAAATGTCCGCCTCCCCATAAAAATGAATGGCCTACCAATAAATTGAATTTGCTCCTCTCTTGTCATGATCATGGTCGGTCCCAATTTGTTAAAAACTTGAGCGAAAATACAGAAGTCATAGGATAGAATATTGACCTAATATAGTAGCGCAAAATCATTAATATCAATCATTTGAAACATTTGAATTAAATCAGAAGAAAAATTGATGATGCGCGAAATATGTGCGTCATTCGCTCGCATACTCGCATGACTCATTTTTAGGGTCCAACGATTGTCGAGGTAAAAAATCCCGCGACGCGTCTTTTCATTTCTACGTTTGATTGGTTCCGTGTAATTTGATTTTACACAATGATTCAATTTTTATTTTATACAAAATGTCTACAAAAGATATGCCGTTTGCTCATAAAAAAAACTTGAAATGGATTTGCCATTTTAATGTTCATCGTGAAAAGCTTATCACTTTTCCTCGGTTCATGTACAAGTTAAATGAATGAATTTTAAATAAATTAGTAATAGTATGATGTTGTATAAAAGCTCCGCGCAAATCCCCCGAAATTAAGCATTTTCTACGTAATTTACCCCCCCCCCCCTGGCCCCCTTCGCGCGATATAGGGCCTACAATTTATTTGTCGCACAATCCCCGGCAAATTATATATTTTTCCGCATGCGCAATTTGCAATCTTTTTCAAGCAAACCATAGGGCCCTGATCTAGCAGTATACTACACGCAGTGTCGGCAATCTGCACCAAACTTTTGAATTCATTTTGATTTGTGTCAAATTTGAACGGTTTGACAGGGAAGATATTCCTCATTCCTCCCTCCAGTATCTTTAACCAATTAAACTCAATTTTATATCCTTGGATGAACTTGTCGAATGTGAATTAGTGCGTTTCGGATTATGAAAAGAGGTTAATGTCCTAGTTAAGTTAGTTTAGTGGAGTGAACATAATTAATATGCTATAGTTTGACCTGTATAAATTTGTTAATTAACTTACTAATTAAGGTTCAAAATATTAAACATTTTATTAAGCAAAAATTGGGGCAAAGATCTTGCATACGGTTTGAAGAAGAGTGGATTTCTAATAACCCTTAAATAAGGTCGTTTATCAAAATCCGTTATTGCTTCCACAGAATGTTCATGATGTTCCTAAAACCAAAACAGGGAAGATTGTACAACATAATTTACAAAATGAAACGTCAAAAACTGGTTGATACCTTAATTATTTTCATGGTTATATAACTTGTTTTATGTTTTTTCAGATTTACATTTTCTGTCATAATATTATGATAGGCATACAGGAGGTATCTATATAATCAGATGGGCATATTACCATGATTACTGGATGGGTTAAAAGTGCCCCAGCGGAAACGTATGCAGTAGTCAACGGAATTCTTGACCCTACCCTCCTCATGCCTTTGCCATTTCGTTGGTGAAAATGCGTCTTGCTGGACAAAACCAGTGTGAATCTTGATCCAATGAGTTCTTAGATGCGGTGAATCTTCAACCAAACAAAAATTGGCAAAAGTGAATCTTTGACTAATCTAATTCAGTATAGATTATTAAATGTTTATAAACAGAACCAGCACTCGCAGATCAGGTGACTCTTGACCTAATAATTAATTGCTTTCTTGTGGTGAATCTTGAACTGATATTTTTGGACAGAAGGTGAATCTTTGCCTGGAAAGAATTTTGCAGAGTGAATCAATGTGAAGGGCTTGAGGAGGGTAGGTTCAACTTCACTCCCTATTATGCCTGCATTAATGAAGCCGTCAAAGGGAGTCTTGAATGACCCCCTCAAGCCCTTCACATTGATTCACTCTTCAAAAATTATTTTAAGGCAAAGATTCACCTTCTGTGCAAAATATTAGTTCCAGATTCACCACAAGAAAATAAATATTAGGCCAAGATCTACAAACTCATTGGTTCAAGATTCACCCTATGGTTTTGTCCAACAAGGTAAAGATTAGACGCATTTTCACCAACGACATGGTGAAGTCTTGAGGAAAGTAGGGTTGATTCCTGCATAAGTGGAAATGAACTTCTTCGTCTCGTAAGCATGGTCATTGGTCGTTGCCATAATATTTCGGATCGACCAACCAGCGCAACCCCGTCTAGCTCAGTGATATGTCCATGCAGAGATGATCATTTGGAAATGTAAGATCATCAGACGAAATTTAATGCATTATTGTTTTAATTGATGACCACCGAGTCAAGGACATCATTATTGTCTACAAAATTATCACAAATGATCATAAAAATGGACATACGAAGATGATTCAGAATACCAGTTTGAGCAAAATTAACTGTGACTAGTCTTTTGATCATTTTTTAAATTATGCTTTCAGAGGTCACTGTCGTGAAATTGAAATGCAGACTGGTATAATATTTAATTGTTTTCATTCTTTTTCTGAGTCACACCATAATAATTACTTCTGGTATTCTATTCGATGATATATTATCTTGATTATGAATTAATAAACTAGGTATAGCTATCAAGCTTGACATGTTCATACCAACCAAAAGGGCAAGTCAGCACGTCATATTATGCCCTTTTTGTCTATAGACCCCCCCCATTATTGTTTTTTCGTCGGGAGGGTCTTTAAAAATCTTGTGGTCAGTAATTCTTTAAATACTCGAGGCTCAACAACAAGTGCATATAATAATTATAATTTTCACGTACCCCAAGACTATGAAGAAAAAAGCCATGTTATTATAGGCCTAATCTCTCTGAATTCTTAAGATTAATCCAATAAATTATAATTGAACTATATATCTGAATTACATATACCATTTTTAATATAATAGATTGAAATTCAAATCCATTAGATTGAAATTTTAATCTTAATTGGGATTAAGTCTTGGATTAGTGTCTATTTTAATTGAAGATTAATCCACGCTCTGATTTAAAAAGTAAATATGATGGATTTGGATTTTAATATATAAGATTAAAAACAGTAATTTGATTCAGATTAGTTCTATTTTAATCTATTAAATTAAGATGTTTTAATCTAAACTTGGATTTGTCCCTCATCGCATCGAATAGATTAATTTTTTTAATTTTAGGAATTTAGAGTGTGAACTGTAAAGGCGATATATACATTTTTTTGATATTTTTTCCTTCTGTTCTCACTTTCTGAATTAAAAACAAAACAAAAGAAACTACCAGATACGTACAACGTGCATGTATAGTGCGTGCAGTCCTAGATGTTGGTTTTGTACCCAGACCTCAAAATTGCACTGTTGAGTGGTCCGATTGCAACATAAAGATGTTTTTTACCTCATAGGCTCATCGCCCAAACATTCTTATTTGAAGGTTTGTGTTAAAATGCTCCAACAATACGTATTCTAAAGTACTAAGAACAACAACTCAGCACTTGCAGGATCATCGAAATTATAAATACCATACTTTGATTTTGAATTTCAGTTTTGGTCTTTCAGTACCAACAAATTGCTTTTCATCATTCCTGTTAGCTGTTTTCCATTTGGTATTCCTGTTCCATAAATGCAAAAAATCCTCATTTTAATCAATTTTAAATGACGTTCTTGACTATAGTTGGTGGTTAGGCATGCATGCATGCATACAATTAAACAAAATTTCTATTTGACGCAAAACGAAATAACGCACAACTGTAAAATAAGAAAATAGTAAGAGACCGTTCACAAACACTTGTTAGGGGGGGCCTGATCGCGAAAAAATTTTCGCCCCCCCCCCCCTTTCAGATCTCGAAACTTTCAGCCCCCTTCCTTTTTTTTTTTTTGACATGAAAATTATGGGTCAATCCCATAAAAGCATATAAACTCAATTTTCCCGGGAAAATTTGTGGTCAATATTTATTGATTTTTTCTTCAGGGCTCCCCTTAGGAGGGTCAAAACTTTTAATGCCCCCTGTTTGTGAACGGTCCCTAAAATACTCTTTATAAAAGTCGACACCCATTTCCACATTAAACATGTTAAACAATAAAACTGATCACCCTAACGGAAGACAATGACCTTTGTAAAAAGAATGGTAATAATTATATCAAATGATTATCCTTCATGCTCATCTGTTTCCGGTTCATTTACCAATAAATAAATATGAACTTTGTCTTTCTGCTAACCAATAATTTCAAGTTCAAGTTATATATTCGTAATTATTACTACCGGTAGTACCAAACATGTGATAACCATTATCTAATAGAGTTGATTGTTTGCGCGCTGCTACAATGGCGACGCTACCAAAATTAACCCAATTTTTAAATTCTTTATTAAAAACATTAAAACATAATAAAGAATTAACAGCTGCCCGAAACTAGGCGTGATTGTACTCATTTGATTGCATTTTTTACATGAAGATTTCAAAATATTTTAAAATATAAATTTCTGAATTTTTTTAAAAATTTTGAAATTGTTGTACTAACCGACTTCATATATCGGAGTGGTAAGGATAAATGATCATATCATCATCGGTGAAGATGCTCAAAGCAGCGATGCATTGCTCCTACGTAGTATACTGCTGTTGATAATTTTACATGGTGATGATGTTTTAAGCATTCCTGGACAAATACTAGTCATGATTGTTCTCTTTTTGAACATTATTTGAAAATCATGTTGCAGAGGAATTAACTTTAAAATTCGTCAAATTATAGAACTAAGTTTCTGATATAAACTGATGTCGATTCCTGGAGCTTCCTGTATGCCAGACATGGCAGAGCGAGAGTTTTAGTTATGTGATTTCATAAGAAAATGAGAAACTTAATTACAAACATGACAGAATAGATATTAATCAACCATCAGCTGACTATGGATATAGATGATCAAGGAGATATCGTTGTACAACTCAAACTACAGTTCTATATGTAAAAGCTTTTTATTGAACTTTGGATCAGAAAAAAGGTAAGACCGCTATCCAATGTCAATATTTATAATGTAGAAAAGCACTTTTCGAATATTTGCATTCATACGTCATTTCGATGTAAAACGGAATACATTACGCAATATGCTACTTTTTACATTTTTTACTTTACAACGAAGTTGAACATGTATTCCAAAGTATATAAAAAAATGAATGTAATAAGAATATTTTAACAATATAAATAACAAAAAAGTCAAATTTTTAGACGTGTCATGAAGTTTAAAGATTCAAATAGATACTGTAGTTGGTCGCAAAAATGGCGGAATGCACTGCAAAAACAAGTGTTTATATTTAAACACCATATTGTGTTTATTAGAGCAACACTTAATAAACACATAATTCATGTTATGGTCCAACACTAATGTTAATGGTTCTAACACTAATGTTCATAAATTAACACTTGGTGTTATATTACAAACACTAATGTTTGTAATATAACACCAAGTGTTAATTTATGAACATTAGTGTTAGACCATTAACATGAATTATGTGTTTATTAAGTGTTGCTCTAATAAACACAATATGGTGTTTAAATATAAACACTTGTTTTTGCAGTGTGTTCATTAGAAGCATACCAATATCTCTAACACCGACACTGTACAATTTTTTTAAACACTTCAACGCGTTTATTTCCGTACTTTACACGTAAAAGTATAGGAGGTATTGCTTACGATTAACGCTAGGCGTTTAAAGGATATTTTAATAACAATAATTAACACACCAACATTTTTATATTGTTGCTATAAATCATGCATGTATGGAGTGTTTTGAAATAATAAGGAAGATACAATTGTAGTGTTAATTTTAAGGAACGCCTCCTATACTTTTACTTAGTACGCGTTGAAGTGTTAGAAAAGTGTTATCCGGACATTTTTTACAGTGTACACACCAGTGTATTCCAGAGAAAATATAACACGTGCACCATGCACCACATAGGTTGATCCCATCATTTTATTGAATAGACTAGGCCTACATTACAGCATGGACGCTAGTTCGAATCCTTTTTTTTTTCAATGATACAGCCACGCAGACATGACAGATAAAGATGCATGTTGGTGTTTTCTTGTACAATTAGGCCTACTTATTCCTTATCTGGCGACATTTCATATTCATTTTTGGTATATTATAATAATATTGTAGATGTAAACCTCGTGGGTCAGATAAACCATGTAAACAGTACCATGCATGATTTTTGCGCACCCTGTATATATATTCGCCTGATACTCAAAATAAACGCAACAGAATATGGTATTCTCATTATCAGAACTGCCAAACTAAATTGACGTCTCTCCAGCTAATCATTACTGTATTATGGATATGTTATGTTTTGCTATAGTTCAATGTGGGATAATTTTACCATGTTTACGTCATTTAATTATTGTTACATAACATATTGTTATATATTTTTACATAACTTTTTTTCTTGAAATTTAGTATTGCGCATATTGATCTTGTTAATCCCGCGGGCCAACTTTCGGGGTGGGGGGGGGGGTCGTGTGGTTAAAGCCAGACACATTCACATGATTTTGTAGGGGTGATACATTGCGGGATTTTCAGTACACAAAAAAATCACTGAAAATCCCACAATGTGTTAAACTTAGTTAATGTTTCACACTTCCCTTAAATTTGAACATGTATTCATTAACACATGTTCGTTAAAATCATTCAAATTTGAACACGTTAAAATTTTATTGTGAAATAAGTGTTAAAGTGTAACATGAGTGTTAACAAATTAAGGGGGTACTACACCCCTCGATAAATTTGTGTCTATTTTTGCATTTTTCTCAAAAACTAATAACACAGTGGTAACAAACGTTATGTATATTATAGGGGCAAGGAATCCAATTACTACACTGAAATTTCAGTGACCCAAGACAAGCGGTTTGTTATTTATGACCAGAAATAAGGTACAGTTAGGATGTACCTCGTTTCCTATCATATATACTGAACCGCCTGTCTTGAGTCACTGAAATTTCAGTGTAGTAATTGGATTCCTTGCCCCAATAATATATATAACTTTTTTGTTACCACTGTGTCATTAGTTTTTGAGAAAAATGCAAAAATAGTCACAAATTTACCACATGGGTGTAGTTTGTGTAAAAATTGTTAAGTGTTACAGTAACGGAATAATGTGTTAATAATAATGACAACAAAATAATAATAATAATAATAATGAAATTCTTATCAAGGTTCGTGCGTGTTTCCACACGGAAGGAGAAACAATGCAGTGATTTTTTTTTGCGACGTGTGTCACCGAATAGCTATATCATCGCATCATTAATAGTATCATCTTCATCACATATGACCTGAAAATATTTGCTAGTCTCATTAATCATTTGGCTAATTATTGCAATGTTCCTTTCAGCATTTTTTTCTGGCCTATTTCAATATTTTGCAGGCATCAATGTTTGTTGAAAGATAGTGCATGGGTCAGAAAACACCCGTAGACAAGGTAAAACACCACATTTTGATAGTCCTCATTCAAGTCGAATGTGGCACCACCATACCACCACCAACTGAGATATCAGTGCTCTATCTGAAGAAAGCACAAAATTAAATTTTTCTTACCCCCTTCAAGCCAACTTTGGATATAAGGTAAACAAGTTTGATTCCTGTAGGCCTAGCGCATTTCGATTTTTGGAGCAATGGCATGGCACTGCACCGTATTTTCGTGGAGAAAATAAATGTCAAAAAACTTGTCAAAAAATAATATAAAATCAATACAAATCTACAGATAGTACATTCAAATAATTAAAATGTGCAAACAATTAAGACACACACGTAAATAAACAAACACAATTCAAATGTGTATTGAACTAAAATATTGTTCACACTTTTTTTTTCATCTATTTTGTTTTGGTTATCAGAAGTTTGGAATCATTACGTAAAACCCGTTTAAAAAGATCACATTGAACATGTTGAATGACATTTTGCCATGTTACAGAATGTTGTCCAGTGTCTCTATTATAATCATAATACTGCATATCCTTGTTCTATAGGTGCTGTTTACTCCATTTTCCTTCACCAGAATACCTGCACGGAAAATGGAAATCGGAAAAATGAAAACAGCGCAGAAATGTACTAATGAAACATGTTAATCATAATGGGATTAACAAACAATGAAAGTACACGTATCAAGTTCATAAAGCCAAAATGTTACCAAATTTAATAATGTCAATGTGACAGTGTACTTCATCATTATAGCGACATGTATAATGTCAAACCAAATGACACAAAGGAGTTAATTGTCAACGTACTGTGAACTTCACGCTCTATTGCTTTTTAACCCTTTATGTGAGTAAATGTAGTGCAGTGAATCTCCAGGTAAAATATTAATATTGAATTTCAGAATTAAATATTATCGTATACATTGTACTAGCCTAGTACATATTTTGGAGAATAATTATATGTAAAATGTATTCAAATAAGTACAAACAGGTCTGGTACTAAATGACTTTTGAGATAGTCCTAATATCTAAACACGCTGTTATGTTATTTATTATTTTATATGAACCACAATAGCCTCATCCCAATGGCATAGTTTAAAAACCTCAAGCAATCATAGTGCAAAATTTAACCTCAACTTGCAGAGTATGAGTTTTTGTACCCAGATTTTCAAAGGTCATTGAATGTACAAATGTATTCGGGATAAAGAACTTTGGCCTGATAGATGTTGTGGATCCTTATATGATCGATGTGGTCGAAACTCGAACATTTGTCGAAAGTGTCATTTGGGATCGTAGGAAATTTTGAAATGAAATACAAAGGAAATCGTATTTTTGGGGTTGGGTTTCATGCGAGGGGAGCGAAGGTATGGGAGGGGCGAGGGGGTGTAGTCGAACCTCTAAATTCAAATTTACTAGTAGACTGTTGGCTAATTATGTGCATAGAGCGTGTTAATGCTTCTTAACGCACTGTTGCCTCATTCATTTATCATTAAGGGGTGGGGTATGAACGTTTGGACAGTATTTATTGTGGGACATTAGAGCACATCAGACATATCGAATTGCATTCTGAATACGAAGAATGTCCTTCTGATATCAAATAATTTTGATTTTTTGAAATTCGCAATGTAATACACATTTTATGGCAAATCATTAAAATTGATATTTTTGATATTTAACAGTACTTGAAGTAAACTTTATAAATCTGATGATTTATACTTAAAGTGTATGTAGGTGGGATGAAAAGCCGACGATCAATTGGAAATTTTGACCTTTCGTATTGTAGATATGGAATTTTTTCCCAAAACACCAAAAAAAAAATAGGTCTTTTTGGGAAAAAAATCCATATCTTCAATATAAAAGGTCAACATTTTCAATTGATCGTCGGCTTTTCATCCCAGCTACAAACACAATAATATATCATTAGATTTTTAAAATTTATTTCGAGGACTGTTATATATCAAAATTTGAAAAATATCAAATTTTAATAATTTGTCATAAAATTTGTATTATATCGTGAATTTCAAAAATGAAAATTATTTGATATCAGAAAGACATGCTTCGTATTCAGAATGCAATTCGATACGTCTGAGGTGCTCTCATGTCCCACAAAAAATACTGTCGAAACGCCATAAACGCTCATTCTAGATCCCTTAAGTGAAATACAAGTTTTCACAAACAGCGCTTTTTAACAAAGACAAAATTACTTTTGTGTTTACGTCTAATTCAACAGCATTTTTCCACGTCAAATAAGTAGTGCGTGTCAATATTTAATATTTTTGTTGTAAATAATTGGTTTGATTATTCATATTTACAAGTGACATTTGTAACTAAACTTTCTCCCTTAAAAGGATTCCCAGTTTGGACCAATATCGAGATGTTATAAAAAATGATGAACACTAATACATTATTTGTGTATCTCCCCACTTATTTTTTTGGAGAATTTTTTATCACTTAATTAATGTCTATATATGCCTACATTGATATGATACAAAAACAATAATAATTGACAAAGACAATTTTCCCTCTCTCTTGTACGAAAGTTCAAAATTCATATGATGGTCGGCTTTTCCTCCCAGCTACATACACAAATATCATTAGATTTAAAAAAGTTTATTTCGAGGACTGTTAAATGTCTTTTTAATAATTTGCCATAAATTTGTATAATATCGCGATTTTTTTTTAACAAATCAAAATTATTTGATACCAGCAGGACATTCCTCGTATTCAGAATGCAAGTTAGTGTGCCTAATGTGCTCTCAGGTCCCACAAAAAATACTGTGCAAAGGTGGGTGACCAATCCCTTAAGTATGATGACAACAAAATTTGCATGAGCCTACTCCCATCCCATTTAAAGGCTTAATGTACGATTTCCTTCAAATTTTAAATTTGTCATTATATACTCAAAATGCTGAAATAAAACTAGTAATAATGATCAGGAATGGTTTCTGTCCATTTTGTGCTGAAATAACGAGGTAACGTGAAAGAAACACTGCTTGTTATTTTGGCCGTTTAACACGCAGTTATATGGGCGGACATAAAGTCATAATTCTTGAATTATGACTTTATGTCGAACTTTGCTCTGTTTACCTACAAACACAACAAATTTGGCTGATTCCATTTAGGTGCAAGTTGTGACATGTGTAAACATTATAAATATGCAAAAAAAATCAGGTTTGAAAAAAATTATATTATAAGATCGTACATTATGACTTTAAATTGAGCCGCCATCAGTATTTATACTATAGTTGATAAACAAAATACATGTACTTTGTACATGAATCTCAAACATCATGCAGGCTCTGAGTTATGGTTTTATTTATTTTAAAAAGGAAATTGCAACTGTGTGCCGTGTTTTGAATGGCTATACTATACATTTTGCATGCATACAACAAAACACAATGCTTAAGGGGTGGGGTATGAACGTTTGGACAGTATTTATTGTGGGACATATGGCAAATGATTAAAAATTGATATTTTTGATATTTAACAGTACTCGAAGTAAACTTTATAAATCTGATGATTTATACTTAAAGTGTATGTAGGTGGAATGAAAACCCGACGATCAATTGAAAATTTTGACCTTTCGTATTGAAGATACGGATTTTTTTCCCAAAACACCAAAACAAATTAGGTCTTTTTGGGAAAAAAATCCATATCTTCAATATGAAATGTCAAAATTTTCAATTGATCGTCGGCTTTTCCTCCCAGCTACATACACTTTAAGAATATGTCATTAGATTCATAAAATTTACTTCCAGGACTGTTATATATCAAAAATGTGAAAAATATCAAATTTTAATAATTTGTCATAAAATTTCTTTTATATCGTGAATTTCAAAAAATTAAATTATTTGATATCAGAAAGACATTCTTCGTATTCAGAATGCAATTCGATATGTCTGAGGTGCTCTCATGTCTCACAAAAAATACTGTCGAAACGCCATAAACGCTCATTCTAGATCCCTTAAGGTTGGGCCTAAAATATGTAGACCCAAAGATGACAATCATGACATTCTCTTTGATTCTTATCAAAATCAAAGTGCAACCAAAGGTTGGCACTTCTTCCAAACCGCCAAAACCGCCATATCGTTTTACTGTGATTTCGACCACTAATTAGTAATAATAACCCACTGTTTTGGTCCAATTGTCATTTGGTCCAAACCCACTTAGTCCATAACCATTTCGTCCAGTGTCCATTTCGTCCAATTGCAATTTGGACCATTTTTGATCTATTAATCCATAGCTATTTCGTCCAATTGTCATTTTTACCACTACGTGTGTGATGCTATTGAAAAATCTGCCAAAAATTTGATGATTTTTTTTGCAAACACATTTTGACAAATGTTCTGAATTGTTTTTAAAAATTTCAGTCAAAATCAATACATTTTGACCAAAAAACGGCTGATTTTACATGATAAAAAGAAAATCTCTCAAAACACAAAATCTGGGTCGGTAGGACCAGTAAAACAGTATTTTTTTTGTCGTTGCCTAAAAAGCATGATCTACACTGGACATTGAACACTATACAGTGAGGCAAACTGGCAAAGGAGTATTTAAAAATTGGATTGGATTTTTTTGTCATTATTGGCATTGTGTTTTTAGATAAGGCCCTTCACATTTGATTCTTAGTTTCCTGTTTCATGGTTGAAAACAAGGGATGAGGCGACTTTAATTATTAATTATTAATTATCTATTATTTTCTTTATTTCAAAACAAGTGGTTGCAACCTACATCAACCCGTTTTGACTAGAACCATGCATTTAATTATTTTACAACTATGTTTGATTTTATAATAAGTAATCGTATAGAGTTAATTGTTCTTTGTTTATTCATCATTATAGTTGATATGAGCAAAGTCAGAAAGAGCAAAGGAAGTCATTAAACTGTTATTTTAAAAGAGAAAATCCAAAATAAAAATAAAATAATTAAATATTTTGCAATTCCCTACTTTGGACGCGGGCGGGAAACAGGAAACTAAGCATTAATTGTAAAGGGCCTAAAAGAAATTTGGTAGTCTCCTTCCCCGTCCGTTTCTGTTGTTTGCAATTGAATCCAATGAAGTCTGGGACCGAGACTAATGAATAGACAGTGATTTGGTCATCTAATTAACGACCGCGACCAAATCCAATGTTTGCATGGCAACCGTTCCAGTATTCATAAAAAAAACACAATAATATTATTTACTGACAAGAAGTATAGACAAACCTCAGCGTTGACATTGATGTCCAATATGACAAATTGGTGTGATTAACATCACATTTAAGGTTGGGGCGGGGGCGGGTGTACAATAAAGGAAACATCGCTTTTGGGCATACACAAAATCGGTTTTGAATTAACCTCGGATTGCAAGCGCAGATGATGAGGTTACCATAGTTACATGAGAAAAGAAGAGAGTTTGTGAAAAAATTTAAAACATTTACGAAGAATTTTATAGACCTATATGCATATGCCTATTATAGTAATTATGTTTTACAGAATTAAATCGATTTAATTTGGTCAATTCCCCTAATTATGATGGAATATACGGAAGAGATACAAAATGTGGGTTTAAAAAAATCACTGAACAGTATCGGCACGGGTATGACGGGTCATGCGATAATAGGGTTGGCAAAATCTCCAGCAGATGTTCTCTTTGTGTTGTGATGAACTTGACAGTTATGAGTTTTGTGGGAAAAGTCAGATTTTCTCTTTCAAATAATCCTATATCCACATTATTTACTCTGTACGATATGTAAAATAAATGACAGTGAACAAAGGGAAAAATACAAGCCTGTGCGGTCGGAGCTACCAGCTAGTTGACGAGCACGTTTCGAAAGTGATTTTATTTTAAAAATATGACTTGATTTTTGCCGAAACTAATGCCTTATGTCATGTGTGCCGTGAAATTCATTAAGAAAACTGAACAAACATATTTTGGTTCAACATGTTCCATCATAGCAATGAAGTGCCAAAATCAGCTGTTTTATAGTGGTTAATAAGAGCTCGTGCGTGGTGCATCTGCACTACAGAAATTTCAGTTATATGGAACTCTGCACTGCCGCGCCGCTTATACGCGATTTAGTATTCACATATATGATGTGAAGCAGCCTGTGCCCCCTTCCCCCCCAGCCTCCCCCACCCTCATGCCAGAGGGCTTGAGGAACTGATGACAAAGAATGTCTGTAAATTATGTATCAACAATATAATAGGGAAGAGAATGTCGATTGCCGATACTTTCCTTTGATTTGGGCACACTGGAAAATGATAGGAAAATTCAATGATAACTATAGCTGAAGGTGTTTCTACTATAGTCTAAAGGGTGCAGATGCATGTTTCTCCACAGTTAGGCGACCCATATTATTCCGGCATTCAGAAACATGGTACATGCCTATAGGTAGACATTTCTTATAAACCATGTGCAATTTTCCCCCTTAAGGGTAGACGAGGTATTGTTGGTCGAAGCAACCTAAAAATCGATTTTCATTATTTAGATCAATATATTATTGAAAATTAACACCTTGATAGTTTGCAAAAGTTCATTCTACAAATCGTATACTTTGCAAACTGGCTTAATTTATTGTTGTTAATGAGTTATGTACGTTTTACAAAAGTGTTGTTGTTTCAGCCCTCTTTACAACTCAAGAACCGCAGCACCTATAAAAGTATATCTGTGATATTTTAATTCTTCTACACGCTCGCTATGAATTGAGCAATGCAGTTATTGCCAAAGCTCACTACCATTCGTATGATGCTGTTAACTACCAAATCACAACAGTTTAAAATAATTAATAACCTTAATATCAGTCCGATGCCCATATCAACAAACAAGGAATCAAGTGATGCTTCTTGTATAAATTCGGGTTTCCAGCTGATTTCAAAATTTGTCAATATTTGTGAACATTTTCTCGAAAATTGTCTGTCCATTGCTATATCGCTGTCTGCTAGATAAAATTTGGGCATACCTTTAGGCCGTATAAAATTAATGTTTTGGTTCTCGTCCCCTCCCTCCTCAATTTCTGGGATTTGTCAGATTTTTTTTTTTTTTTTTAGATTTTTCATTTATTTTAGACTTTGGAATGATTTATGAATTTTTCATACATATAAATAAGTTTATTAGAGAACAGGGACCACTTCCAAGTCTTTTTGTGGTACTCTAGGGGGGTTTATCCCTCAGAATCTCAAAAAAAAAAAAAAAAGTGCCTCATCGTTTCCTCGAGCACTGTTGGAAAAGACCGAAAACTACAGACAATGCTGATTTTACACTGAAAAAAACCACACAAAAAACACCTCCCTCCCTCATCAATTCATGAAAATCCTCTGGACGAGAACCAAAATATTAATTTTATACGGCCTTATCACCGGGTTTATCAGCTGTTTCCGGTCAATCTAATCACATTTCCCCTTACATTTATATAATACGGTGTATAATTTGTCGATCTATTTTCATATCATGACATAATTATTACAATAAATATTTAAAGATCAAACTATTTAAAGATATCATTTAATTTTGCACGTGATCAATGTTTATACCGGTGAAATAATCTCATACAGTAGTTTTACCAAGACTAATTCACATATACGCCCTCAAAATGAAGACCAACATAGGATACCTGAGTAAGAGATTGACGCGTGCGCATGATAATGGGACTTCCGCTGTAAATTGGTGAATGACTTTCGTAGTCTCAGTAACATTATTCACGAGGGTAGCCTATTACGCATTAACTGAAGCCTGCACGTGAGACTACAATTTGAGATGTTCTGCAGACAGTCTCTGTTCAATTTGAGTTTAGTTTAGTAAAGGTAGTCTGTCTTATCAGAGAGTGGGTTTATTATCGCTGCTGGGTGAGGGACCAGTCATGCCAGTGCCCACTTAATCATGTTAATATAAGAAAGGACAACTTCCTTTTCTGACGACCATTGTGATAAAGAAGTGTCAACTTTTGCACCCTGAAGTTTTTGTTCCTTGATAAACCAACATGACCAAATGGAATACCAGTAGGTCTTACACTATACCGCCAGCTCAATTCGACCGAGAAGATGTTTTCTGGCTGAGGTAAAACCTTTATAAGAATACCTTTTACTCATCGACCGCAGTATGAACTTGGATTGGTGCCTGCTTCGACTTTGGAAATGGAATTATCATTTATACTTAAAATGTCTTGGAATCCATGGATCATATCGTATAGCAGTCAGCAGCTAGCTCTTTATGGATGATTATTTACACAATTTCTGGATATAATATAGGCCTACGATATCTTCATTTTTGTCTGGAATGACTGATAGTGGAAATATACTTTATAATTGATTCATGCTACCAAAACGACAGTTCATGTTTTGATTTGTAAGAGTAGTGTGATTGGACTTATTGCCATACATGTAAGTACACATTTATCATTATTTTCGAATTGCAAGCTATTGCAGGGGTATTGATTGATTCGTCTTATAAATTTTAATAGGGGTTGGAAATGCACCACGATTATGATGGGGGAGGTCCATGGGTTTAATAGAGTGTCACTCACCACTGTCAAAAAATGGTCAGACTTCGATTCTAGCAAAATGGATGCGATATATTTTTCCTTCAGACGTTGGGTATTAAATTTTTAACAGATTTTCTAGAATCTGTCGGAAACTTGATACCAAAGGTAGCACCGTACGACAGACAATCCTGTCATTAAATGTCATAAATGATAAAATAGAATGAACGAACCACCGTTTATTAACCTCTCATAAATAAGCTTCATCAAGTTCATGGCTTGTTAAATGTCATTTCCAATTAATTTGAAGATGATGTTTGATGATGAAGTGTATGATTCTATACAATGAATAAACAGTGGCGGCGGCACGGGGGAGGGGGCAAATACAAATGACCCCAGTCAGAACTCTTTGCCCCCTGTTCCCCCCCCCCCACACACACACACACACACACGTAAAAAACCCAAAATTACGAAAACCTCCACTTTTTGCGAAAAATTTGTTGATTTTGCCCCCCCCTGAAATTCACCTTTCCTCCAATGCCCGCCTCCTCCCCCGAAAAAACATTTCTTGGTGCCGCCACTGTGTATAAATCATGAATACATGGTATATGGAAAAACTACACAACATGTCCATTTTTATGTGTGGAAAAAAATCTATCGTGGGATTTTGGTGCCAGTTTTTTATGGATTTTAAAACCAGACAACAAGACAGTTTCTGTACCAGAGGTTTTACTTCAAGGATCTATAGCTAAACACATTCCCCTATTAATTTCCATAAAACCACACACACATTAATACTACATCATGTTAATGACGTCACAGACCCCCAGGGTCTAAATGATCATATCATAATTATGGAATTTGTTTGATCATGGACTGTAGGTTTTATCTGATAGCCAGGGGAATAAAAAGGCATTTTTTTTAAATTTTAATAAACTTTCGGTATTTATCACTAGCATGGTGTCAAAATTTGAGCAAATTGGGGAAAAAATACGGTGTTGGAAATAGACCTAAATAGTATCAGTACTACTTGTATGGTGCAATCATTCAAGCACATGTTTTAAAGGGCCTTGTTTTAAAGGAAAATACATAAGTTTTAATGGTATAAAGGGGGTAGTTTTTATAGGAAATTTAGGAATATTGTCCAAACATTATGCTTATTTAGGCCTATTCGGTTTATCACTGAGTTTGATAGTTTGATTTTATAATGGTATAGCAATGGGAGAAACATCTTTATATATTTCTTGCTCAACGATACATGTACAGGGTGTCCCAGAATGATCTGTACCGGGAAAGATGGAATTTTTTAGGTATGAAGGGCATGTTGAATGGTCATATTGTCTTGCATTTTTAGTTCTACATATATTTAGCTTTCTCAGATTTTTTAGATTTTAAAATTGGACGTTTCTAGTAGAAGTTATAGAAGATTGCGTAAAATGGTGAATTCTAAGTTTTGACAACGCAACCTATTTTGAAAATCTGTAACATTACTAACCGTTCAGCACAAAGTTATTTGGAAAAAGTTATGCAGGTATTTTAGTTGTGCCCTGTTCATATTTCCACTAAATAGCCGATATCTATCTATTATTTATGACGTTACGAAGCAATCATCATATGGAATTAAGGATTTGTGGCCTAATCCCATTCTCTCTTTGGCGGTAGTTTTAAATATAGTTAATGTGGTGTGAGGTCCATGTCATTTGAAATGCTTGCAGAGATCAAACTGGTTGTGGTACAGAAAAGACGGCTCCTCAATTTACTGTACAGTAGCGTGGATTTCTTTCATAAACTTACTGGCAAACCGGCAGCTATGTTGAGACGCAAAGAAGATTCATTAGACGATAGTGTATAAGGTAAAGAAGTTTGACGAGCACGGAATTGTCAGGAATCGGCAGAGTGAAGCTTCAGGTGCTCGTAAGACTGTAAGAACTAGAGCGAACATTGCAGCTGTCCGGCAAGCTTTAAGGCGTGACCCCAACAGTAGTTGTCGTCGTCGAAATGCTGTGCCAAACATCCCACGTTCTTCATTTAATCGTATCGTGCCATTTTTCAAAGGTATGCGAGTCGTTTTTCATCGATTTTACATTATTGCATGGCACGCCAAAACAAATAAAGGTAGCGTGCTGAAATTAACAGAATAAGGGTCGGTTCATAGTGAATATTCGAAGGCGAATATTCGGCTTCGAATACGTTTTGGGCGTCAAAATATATGCGGCTTCGAATATAAAACTATGAACCGGAGAAAGATATATTTCTACAATTCACAGCGTTGCCCTACTGTTAACAAGTATTGCCCGTTGACCAAGGTAAGCAAAATTTAGAGAATTTCCTTAACGAAGTAAATAAAATCATAATAGGTAAACTCCATTAAACTATTGTCATGATTTAATGTCTATATAAATGGGTCTAAATAGGAGCAGTGGCGTAACCAGTGGGGGCCGGGGGGATGCAAGCTGCCTCCCGGAAAAAAAACCCTGGAAGAGGCAAAAAGTGGGAAGGGGAAAAGGGGGAAAGAGAGAAAAAGAGGGAAGGGAAGAGAAAGGGAAAGAAGAGAAAAAAGGGAAGGAGAAGAGAAAATGGGAAAGAAAGAGGGAAGAGAAAGGGAAAGAAGAAAAGAAAAAGAGGGAAGAAAAGGGGAAGGAGAAGAGAAAAGGGAAGGGACTCAAGGGAGAAGAGAAAAGGGAAAGAAAGAGAGAAGAAGATCTATAGGCCTACTACTTTCATTGTGAAATTTGTACTCTGAAACACTGATATTTTCTAATATGCCAAAAACCAGGAGCTTCATGGCGCTCAGCCCCCGGCCCCTTGACCCCCGACTGGGCTTTGCCCCTGGACCCCCGTAGTAGACCCCACCGACTCCACCCGTTTAACGCTTTTCGGGGCATTTATGACCTGCCTGTAACAGGCGCGGAGGTTGACCCATACCTTCTTGTATGTTTCAACTGCAAAGCAAATCAAGAAATTAATGAGTCAATAGATATAAATAAATAAAAATAAATAAATAAGTCAATAAATACATAAATAATTAAATAAATAAATAATTAAATAAATAAATAAATAAATAAATAAATAAATAAATAAATAAATAAATAAATAAATAAATAAATAAATAAATAAATAAATAAATAGGCCTAAATATAAATAAATAAATAAATATATCAATATCATAAGATATGATTGAAGCGACGACAAATATGACAGCCCTCACAAGTGTTATATATGAGACCACCCACGGTGACCAACCAAATATATATCTGGCGAGTTCAACAAAATTCAACTCCTACAAATATATTTCAGGTGAATACTTTTTTCATTGGCTGATATCCACTTGAGATCGGTATCATCAAAGTAGTATTGCTCTCATTTCATGATTCATTGAGCAATCAATTTTGGCATTTGACCGAAATACGCGTCAAAAGATAAAAGGTCTCGTTCCGAACTTGTGTAGGCCTACATTGCTAGGGCCTAAATGTGTTTTAATGCCTGATTCACAAATTATAGAAATAAACAAGAATTTATTTTAAAAGAACACGCAATGATATGGTACCAACGCTCGTGGTTTTGGTTGTTCTGCATAGTTTATGAAGATATTCATTGCAAAGCGCTATATATCCATTCCTACATATTACTTATTTTGCCCTCTTAATTATTAATTATAATTATGAATTTGACTGATAACAACGCATTACATCTTTATTCCGCCCAAAATAACATCATTTATAGGTGCCAAAAACGTCAAGAATTCCGCTAGTGCGGAAAAGATGACAAAAATGGGTGAACCTCCATGGCAAATGCATTTTATATCAATAACCAATGATTTACCACCCCCCCAGACCCTCACACATCCTCTGCCAGGGACAGATGCATATGGGGACCTAGAACTGGGGCCAAACATTATTTATGTAAAACCGGGGTGAAGGCATAAATCTGAATTTGGAGTTAGACTTTTTTTCTGCATCAGTCGATTTAAATGGAGCTACGTTAGTATGGAAACATTCACTTGTACATTTAGGTTATGTTTGTAAGCCTAAATATCATATTATTTGCATAAAACATTACTTACCATCACTACAGCATTGGAATGCTATTGCCTGCCAGGCATTTTCCTTTATTTTCATATCATATAAAAATGGGTATGCTTGTACTGCACTAATAAGGGGCACACCACTAAATCAATGCGCCATTTGTGTAACCCTAATGAGTTCCGGTAAAATACAGAAACTATTTGAGGCTTTAGACTTATTAATCAGAAAGAGTGGCGAATTATAGCTTAAATAAAAGTGGAAAGCCTATACATAAATTTGAGTCACCAAAAAAGTCGCATTTTTATCATTATTGAGAAAATAGGTCCGCGAATTAAAAAATGGCAGAATCGGGTTTGCAGTCTTGAGAGCATGTCAAAACACCAAAAAAATTACGTCTTTTGGGGAAAAAAATCCATATCTTCAATATGAAAGGGCAAAATGTTCAATTGATCGTCGGCTTTTCCTCCCAGCTACATACACTTTAAGAAAATATCATTAGATTTATAATATTTACTTCGAGGACTGTTATATATCAATATGTGAAAAATATCAAATTTTAATAATTTGTCATGAAATTTGTATTATATCGTGAATTTCAAAAAATGAAAATTATTTGATATCAGAAAGACATTCTTCGTATTCATAATGTAATTCGATATGTCTGATGTGCTCTCATGTCCCACAAAAATACTGTCGAAACGCTCAAAACGCTCATTCCAGATGCCTTAATTTTCATTGGGGATTTTTGAAATCATCGTTCGTTGAACGATATTCAGGTGACCTCGAGCCTTTCATTTAAATCAACAGTATCTCACTATCAGTTGCGCGATATTTAATCCGGTTCAACTCGGCGTGTCATCATATTTTATTCGTTGCCGTATATATTTTGACGTCACAAAAAGTATTCGAAGCCGAATATTCGCCTTCGAATATTCACTTTGAACCAGCCTTTAGTAGGAGACATGTCCAACATTATAATGCTGGTATCAAAAATAGATACACTGCCCGTCTTCTATTTTTAGTTATTTTTGCAAACACGGTACAAATCATTCTGGGACACCCTGTATACTAGTAGAGTAAAAGTTCAAGGCTTAAATTTGACAGAGCATTTACTCACACATAACCATGTGGTAAGACCTCACCCATTAGGATGACAGGAATATAAAGTTACGCCTCCGGTCTCTGTCTCAAAACATTGATGAAACATTGACATTTCAGCAGAGCCAAAAAAGCATGAAATAGTATCTCGTATATTTTTAACCCAAACGGTTTTGATTTTGACCTTTTCCCAGGGATGCTAAATATTTAGGTGAATTATATTAGTTTTTGGTCTCTGAGGTTACCCAGACCACAGAATTGTATCAAATTGTCAGTATCAAAAAGTAACTTTATCAATTTTTTGGTCATCTTTTATTTGTGACTGGAAAATCAAGTCATTGATGAAATTATCGTTAATGTTAGTAAAACCTTTAAAAAAACATTTTAAGAATATTTCTGTGTTTGCTGGGTGCAAATATTTTAACATAGGCCCTAATGTTATTTAAGTGTTTGACAAAATATTTGGCAAAATATGTTTGCAAAAATAGTTTACAATGACATTTTTGAAAACATTTTGTTGTAGTGTGTTTTCATACAAAACGTTTTAAAACGTTTTCATGAACTTTATATAACCCGACATTTTAATGTTATTAAAACGTTTTTATGTAAACCAAAAGCCAAAATATAACTTATTAAAAAGGTTTTTAAAACGTTTTTGTGTTTGCTGGGATGTTACTAAAGATGTAGGCCTACTTATTATATATTCTAATACATTTGTTTTTGTATATAGGCCTACATTGAATGATAAATTACAAATTGCGGTTTGTTAACCTTTCATCCGTGTTTTTTTCGCGGTTTCTTTGTTTGCAATAATTATGCATACTGTTCTTGATATCAACAGACTGTTGATATCAAGAACTAAATTTCAACCTGGTGGACTTGCTTTTGTATCAATTACAAAGTCCTCTTTTTTTTATAGTTTTTTTTTTTAGTTTTATAAGTTTTTTCTATTATTTCATTAGCTGTTTAGGATAACTATATTGCGTTTCCTGATAAATAAAATCTTTAAAAAATTATAAAGAATTAAATTTAGAAATTGGTAGGCATAGCCTATAGGCCTACACGGCAAAAAAAAGGTTGGGTCATTTACAATCAATTACCAAGTTTTGGGTAAAATTTTACCAACATTGTGTATAGATAATAAATACTAAAGTACCATGCCCAACAATATAGACAATGTTGAATTGTCCATATTATACATCAAAATTGATACAGACACTAGAACACGTAATACTAGTAGTAGAAAAGAATTGGTGGTTGGAGCTTTTTATTTTAATAGTAAAATATAGACCTACATGTACACGTAAAACCATAGATCATCTAAATACAAAATTACTATGGTAAAACCCTCTGGGTAAAACCAGGGATATCCCTGGTAAAACACAGCAAAACCAAGGAATCTTTTCGCCACGTGCAGTACGAATTAAAAATATAAGCTCATCTGAAAGAACTAGTGCATGATACGTTTTGCAGATGGGTCGAATTAGGGCAACCGTCCTTTGCACAATATAATAATAGCGCATTGTTTTAGTGACCCTGATGAGCTCCGATGACAGTAGCGGAATCGTTCACTTAGCACAGCAAGGCTGCAAGCGTCTGCTACTCTATCTCACTATATGGACCACAATGGCCTCATCCGAGTGCTATAGTTCAATAACCTCAATTAAATCACAGTGCAAAATTTGACCTCAAGTTGCAGAGTATGAGTTTTTGTACCCAAATTTTCAAAGGTCATTCATTGAATGTGCAAATGTGTTGGGGTTAAAGAAATGTGCCCTGATAGATGAGCATGTTGTGGATCCTATAGTGCTTGTTTTCTAGAATCCGTGTTCTGAGTTTGTAGACCTATATACTAGTATTTCGATGTGAAAACTGCTCAACATTTGAGTGAAAATGTAGAAAAAGACTTAGAGGATACCTGGGATGTGTCTACTCTAAAATATCCCTGCTCAAACGAACATAAACCATTTCCCATTTTATGTACATGCTTATCATTACTTTTGAAGATTCACACGGGTGACGAATATATGTTCACACAGGAAGAGTGTCTGATCGGGGTGCGTGTGTATATGGTGTTTCTTACAATATATATATTTAAAACAAATAGGGCCTATTTCTATATTGATCCCAGCGCAAGTGTAAAAAAATTAAAATTGTTTATAAATTGCTTAAAAGTGAAGGATAAGTCATTCAAATTGTCATTTGGTATTTTTGAAATGACAAATTTGGCAAAAAATGAAGAAAACAGCAGTACTGACGAAGTTGAAGCCCCTTTCAAATACATGTAGCTAATTTAGATACATGTACTGCCAGTATCTAAATTACAGATTTGTGTAAAATGTCTTCTTTTGTCTTAAATGCACGTTTGGCTGAACCACTCGCAGGATATGTTTGCACATCAATGACAATGACAAAGGTACCAACATTTGAATTTTGATGGTTTTTACGATTGTCCGGATGAGCAAATCACTGAATGGGCCTTTAATAGCCCGCTGCTTGCCCCAAAGTGTAAAATCGCTGACTCTTAGGCCTATATGATCTGAGGTAAAATCAAATAGAATTCTTAAATAACGAGCTCAAAATTAATAAATTGTAAAATTAACGTATGTTATTATTGTTACCTTTCGTGGACCTTTTAGAAAGAAGTTAGATAGACTTTAGGCCTATCAAAATACCCTACTTTATATATTACGGCAAAAGCAACGTATAACATAATACCATACGTTTAATATATTTTATATTATTGGCACGGTATGGGACTCCGGAATTTTATCGTATTGAGTTAGCTTGAAATTCCCCTGGACAAGGAACTTACTTCTTATTGTCTCGTTGTAACACGTACGAAACTCGGGGAGCTGATCCTGGTTGCGATGGTTATTTGTGGAAAGTCTAGGGTGTGCGCTCTTGAAGCAGCAAAGTCCCCGAATTGTTGTTAAATGGTTTATGGAATGATGTGGGGCCGTAGTGGTCAGGGACAACCTGTAAAGTGTGCTGCTGAGGCTTGTGGATCAACGTCTAGGCGTTGTCCCTGTGCGGACATATAGCGCACAATAAATCACTGCGATTTTTTTTTTTTACAATTCTTTTTTTCAAATGGTGTATAATTGTTGAATTCAGGTTACCTATTGGACACAGTTCCTAAACAACAACAAGGAAGGTGTTCAGATGACTCATTGTTAATCTGGGTTATTAATTAGCACGTAAACTAAGTCATTGTCTGTAGACCATCCGTACAGAATCCCATTGTATTGAGTGATCTGTATAATACAACGTCATGGGTGCATGGCACGGCTAAATACTAATATTGAAAAGTTCTTCGAGCTTCGGGCTTTTGCTGATATCTTTGTTTTATGGGTTCATCTGCAATATCCTGCAAGGATAAATTACAGAATTATCTGCCATTTTTATTCATTTAGTATCTTCTTTGATGTGTTTGATTGATCATCCACATGCGTGCATGATTTATGCTACATTTTTCCAATTAACGTGCGATTACTCCCCATTCCAGAATATTTTGAGATTGAAAAAGTATTGTTATCAACTTCTGCCAAATGAAACACAGCTCTACTAGTCCGAAAGGGTTCGAGATAGGTAGTTTCGGACTAGCGTAGTGGACCCTATTTTTGTTTCGGACTATAGTGATCCTGAGGACTAGCAATCCTGAAGACTATAAACAACCTTAGTTTTCTTTCGGACTAGCGACCCTTATTTTTCTTTCGGACTAGTTTAAGGGATCTAGAATGAGCGTTTATGACGTTTCGACAGTATTTTTGTGGGACATGAGAGCACCTCAGACGTATCGAATTGCATTCTGAATACGAAGCATGTCTTTCTGATATCAAATAATTTTCATTTTTGAAATTCACGATATAATACAAATTTTATGACAAATTATTAAAATTTGATATTTTTCAAATTTTTGATATATAACAGTCCTCGAAATAAATTTTATAAATCTAATGACATATTCTTAAAGTGTATGTAGCTGGGAGGAAAAGCCGACGATCAATTTAAAATGTTGACCTTTTATATTGAAGATATTGATTTTTTTCCCCAAAATTGATCGTCGGCTTTTCATCCCACCTACATACACTTTAAGTATAAATCATCAGATTTATAAAGTTTACTTCAAGTATTGTTAAATATCAAAACTATCAATTTTTAATGATTTGCCATAAAATGTGTATTACATTGCGAATTTCAAAAAATCAAAATTGTTTTATATCAGAAGGACATTCTTCGTATTCAGAATGCAATTCGATATGTCTGATGTGCTCTAATGTCCCACAATAAATACTGTCCAAACGTTCATACCCCACCCCTTAAGACTACCGACTTTTTATTTGTTGAAGACACGTCTACTCAGTTGCAAGACAATATCACCAGCTCAATGTCAGTCTGCATTCGGCTTTATATACTTCCTTTGGTGACATTAATTATGTCTTTGAAAATTACCACATATATAGGAGAGTTCCGTAATAAATGATCCTCTTCAACTAATGCCATGCAACATAGAGCCTACAGTCTCATGCAAAAGATATATCCGGACCATTACTAAGACTACTATGGAGTCTATGGTACATTTTATCAATTCTTCGAAACACAAGCTAATTGTTCCATTGTTTTTATGTAATTAAATGTGGAACTGCTTCCTATTGGATTAATAATACTTATTATATTCATTTGGAATGGATTCACAAGAGCTAATTATCAACGCCATTTCAGATACCATTCATTGCATTAATACAGAACTCACTTTTATTAAGTTATAAACTTGATCAATGTTATTGAATTTTCTAATAAATGAAATTGCGTGCGACGATCTCAACCAGCACGCACAAACTCGTAAATATTGTCCGGTGTGGCGTGCCATTGATCTGTACCGGGTTACAAAATGTACCGCAAAAAGCTGCAAAATCACACTATATAATGTGCATTATTGTTGCATGTAATCCATAGTCTTACAATATTAGACAACGAACTACTTATGTGAGCTTATGTCGCGCCTAAACTCAGACGAACATGTACCCTTAAAAGAGGTATGAATTGAACATGGCATATTATAAATTTTATATATGCATTTTCAATTATGTTCGCAATTTATTTATACAATTTCAATACCATAATTCGTCATATTCTGTCCTGCATAGTGCCGAATCCGGATAACTATTATAAATTAGCCCTTGTGTATATAGTACTAGAGGCCCTGCATGCCTTCATCGATTGGCTCCAAGTAAAGGATTTGAACCGGTGTCCTTCACCCTAATCATGGCGTAGTGCAGTCCATTCAAGCAAATGTTGTCATCAACATCGTAGTGCATTTTACATCGTAGTGCATTTTGTTATATGTGTAAGACGAACTGTCGCGGTAAATTGCAATCATGTTTTTGTTGAATGCATTTGAGTGGGCCGCCATATTTACGGTATGATACGTCATTATGCACAACATCTATACTGCATGACTATTGAGAGGAATGTTATCGATTTTTTCCATGTGCCAATCCGATTTTACCATTGTCGCTGCCAGCGCTCGGCGATTCGCTTATAGGACCGCGCTTCATTCACGTTTTATAGTAGAGGCGATTTATAGTAGTAATCTCTGGCATTCGTCATTATGAGGAATTCATACCGATTATTATCTGCAGCATCCTACTTTTGACAAGGGAGTGGCCTCCTGTTCCTCAATTATCTTCTATCAAATTCTTCAATTGCATTACATTCACTGCGGGCTCTTTTAGCCAAGCACATCATTATTTTGCTCGCGAAGTTAGCATGGTTGATAGCAAGCAACAAGTTTTTTTAGCCATGAATATACATACCGTATACGTATAAGTAACAGCTATACAGCAGGAATGCCAAATGTTATAGGACATAATCTTTAATATTTAAGAATTGCATATTTTGCATTTCCCTTGTTTGTATTTATATATTAACTCTGTTTGACATTAATCCGGTCTGTGATATTACCATTATAATACATCTGTGGTTGAAAGTAATTTTTTTACAAACATTCATGGCATAGACTATTAGTCATTAATACCTTACATTACAAATATTGTGGGTTATATACCATCAATTGTTTCATATGATTTTAACATTGAACAAAGCAACCTATTATATATAAATAGTAACTCTGACAAAAAGTTCTTTATTTTTTTTATTATTATGGTCATAAGGGTATCATACTCGTAAGTAATATTAAAAGGGGAGATAATTTCCTTAGCGCACGCGTCGCGTCTTCATTCATATACTGAGTGTTTTGTTTTTCTGACAATGGACGTACAACTTTGGGAAATTTCAATTAGGGTGATAATTGTATCCGACTTCCTATTCCCAATTTGTTCAAAATCGGTTCTGCATGTATGTAGGTTAGGTTACTTAGGTACGAGTATTATAATTTATAGTATACGAACAATGTGCGTGCCTAAATACCGTGAGTTATAAACGATATATGTGCAAACAAATTTTAGTACCGGTACATTTTGTAGCCACATGAAAGAAAAGACATTTAGAGTGATAATTTCACTCTGGAAGTACATGTACCTAATAATTATTACGAGGAACCACTCGCCAAAGAGTAACAAATTCAAGAAGTAGAGTAACAAGAACTCCATTTTGAGTGTTTAAGTATTTCAGAGTGCGATTATTAACTTAGTGCACGTATCCAATGGTTACTGGTAGGCTCATACACACCTATTCCGAATTATGATATGCCATAATTTATGTTTTGTGTTGTGATCATTTCGATCAGTGGTTCATAACAGTCATATTCTAACGTGCACTACGCTAGCGAAATTGGGATGAAAGTGTAACATTTTATTCTGGGGGGGGGGGGGTGTATTTTGGATTTGAAATATGTAGGAGTAGAGGTTTTTGAATTTACCAGCAATATCTAGAAAATGTGGGCTCTTAATTTTCAGTTGGTAATAAACATGTTCATGTGTTTAAAAAATACAGAAATATAAACATTTTTATTTTATACATGATTTTGATACAATTCGCTTGCCATAAGGCTGCGATCACATATACGGTATTCGCTATACGATATACGCTCATTCGATCAGGCTGAGTTCACATAGGAGTATACTGAGTTCAGGCTATGTGAACTCAGTCGGATCGAATGAGCGTATATCGTATAGCGAATACCGTATACAGTATATACTTCTATGTGATCGCAGCCTAGGCCCTATACGGCATTTGACATTATCTGATCATATTTTCTTTCGTGTCATCAGTTTTGTTCAAGTTCTGTGGATCACTCATTTATATAACTTCATTTTATTTGTTTATATGAAAATGATACATGTGCAATGTTTGTTATGTTTTGCCTTCCGTTTATTTTCACATTGCGATGTGCAATATCATAGCCCAAATATAGAGCATTGACCAAATGCAAGATTGATGTACATGATAGTCCATCGGTATATAGGCCCTATTGCCTCATCGAAGGTAGATTTGATATATTAGTGGAGTATTTCGTGATCCTAGCATCCTCTTTTTTGACATGTTTTAGTAGATGTCCACGAAAAAAGCTATATTCCCGGAAAAAGTTTAGTTGATTCCGATTTTGCGTTTGCGAGTTGATCATGACTTACATTGCTCCTGTTCCACTCTGCTGTAATTTTGTTCTGGTGTACCAGAACGTAATTCAAATTTGGCGAGAAATTTTTTGAGAAAAGTGTGGATCACGAAATGCCCCCTTAATACACCAGTAATTTGTCTCTATATTTATATAGATGTGATGCCCCGGGTGTGATGCAATTAATACCATAGAATAAGCAAACAAATTCCATTTAGCGCTTTCGCGAAAGGCGCTGTATAAATACCAACATTTATTTATTTCCATAATTATGAAAAATGAACAGAAAATGATATACCGGGACGAGATAGAAAAGGGGTACTTCCAGTGGCGGCACCAGGAATTGCATTTTTAAGGGGTGGGGGCATGGGAGGAAAGTGAATTTCAGGAGGTATTTTGTGCACAAAATTGCCGCCAAAAGTGTAATTTTTTGTAATTTTTAATGAGTTAAAAAATACACACGCCTTTTTAAAATGGTACAATTAAAAGGTTCATAATGTAGGCCTATTATAACGTTTTTTAACGCATCGTAATATCAAAATTACATATAAGTTCCATTACACACTTCATGCACATTATTTTCTTAATTAATCCCATCTGCACTTGAAGAACACACATCCTATAGGCAAGAGGGTCGTTCAAAAAGTTGTGCTTCAACTCTCTGCTTTAGCAACATGGTTACAACAGGACAAGTGTATAGCAGTATGCCTTTCTTTATATCCAGGAGAACAGCAGCATATAGCTCAACAGACTTAACTGTACTGAATAATGCCGTTGATACCTAAATGTTAATAAGTTCATTTGTTTTACCTTTTTTGGTACCCGTACGAAATTCAGTAGGGCCTATTCATTCTCAGCTTCTGACAGAAATTCTTTACTTGGTATTAATATAAATGTTCTCTCATATAAATATATAGGCCTAGGCCTACACACTATCCAGCAAACACAAAAAAATTTTTAAAACGTTTAGTCAAAAGTTTTGATATTAAATGTCAGGTTATAAAGGTAATGAAATGTTTTTAAAACATTGTTGCAAAATATTTTGGTCAAATGTTTGTCAACACTGAATTAACATTTTGTTTAGAATGTTTTGCATCAAGTTTTTGAACGTTATTAAAACGTTTTTATACCCTTTATATAACCTGACATTTAAACGTTTTATGTTTGCTGGGTATTATTCAAACGTAATTTCAAGAGGCTACCATGAACTAAAGTTATGAGATATGCATATTGCATAACTTTTGAACGACCCTCAAGTCTATAGAAAGGTAATAGACCTATAATAGCAGCGTTGCTGCATAGCTATTCTGGAAATGTTTCATTATTATGATGATAATTATGTCAGTGTTGGTTTGAGGTCGTTGTCTAGTGGCCTCTGTAATGATCTTTCCAGATGTATGCAGCTTGGAGTCATTTGCAACCAAAGGCCAACGACAAGGAGTGTACGAGATGCACTTGCACTTGACATTACAGCAGATAGGCCTGTATATCCCGCTGTATGTATCTGTAGTTAAATGTGAATTATAAATAATATGGTAAATGTAAATCATTTGAACAAATGACATCGCGTAATTTTCTTGAGATGCATTAACTTTAGGCCCGTATTCTCACTGAGCTTTATGAATATATCATGCATATTTATTATTTATTTATTTATTTATTTATTTATTTATTTATTTATTTATTTATTTATTTATTTATTTATTTATTTATTTATTTATTTATTTATTCATTTATTTATGCGTGAAATATGAATGTCAAAATTGTATGATTTATGCAATATTTATATGATAGGGCCTATACCTGATTATAATAGGCCTAATGTTATACATAATTATAAGGTGTGCTAAATGTAGGCTTATTACCATAATTACACTAATAGTTAGACCTTTTTAGTGCATTATAAATCATCATAGCTCAAGAATAAACTATTTAAATGAAATTGCATACAAACTATCTGCACGGCCACAATCACCAAGAACGGAAAAACAAAGTTTGTTTTTCATAATTAGTTTATATAGGCTTAGGACCTATAATTATAGGCTATAATTATTGAAGGGCTTAAAACTATAATATATAGGCCTATAAGAATTATACCTGACAAACAAATAAAATGGGGGGGGGGCTACAAAATAGTTGACATCGGCAATAAAGTCATTGACCCTTCAATGGTGCTCCTTGACTTTCATTCATTAAAGGTCTTCTTGTAAGATAGAATACCGCCCATCACGATGATGGAACTTCAAGTTGCCTGGAGAACTTGGTCATGGACGCCAGGCATTGGCGCAACATCAATCAATTCTTCATGTATAATAGCAGAAAATCGGAACAGTCCCATCCTTTTCTGCATCTGCATAATCCATCATTCTTTAAATGCCAACGAACTGCTCCAAATTCCTAGAACAGAGTAAAATTTCCAGTGAGGCTGTTACTGTTAGCCTGTTCGGCTGTCGAAAGAGTTTTCAACATCAATAAAGTATCGTAAACTTATCCATGTTTTTGTTTCCCTTCTTAGGTCTGCCTTAGGGCGGTAACCTTTGAAAATCCATCAAGATCTCTATAAAGAATGCTTCCACTTGAACTCATCATGCCCATCACTATAGCATCTCCAGCTCCAACATGCTCGTCATTCAGGCCACTGTTCTTTAACCATGTTAACCTCAAATGTGTTGGGTACGCAAATACATACACGCGTCTTACAACATGAGGTCAACTATCACTATCACTGATGAATGGATATTATTGAACTACGCCATTGTGATTGAGGTCATTTTAGCGCATCATCCTCTTGACAAAGTTACAATATGACAAAGTGTGGTATGTCTTGTATATCTATCATGGAATAAATTCTAGATTAAACTTGTCAAACTAGAAAATGTTAAATAGGTTGTGACTTTTGTGTAAAGTCTATTTCAGATTATCTTAGATTTAGTCGTTTTTTTTCTGAACATGTTGACAATTAATTAACCCCACTTAAGGTTAATTTTAGTAAGCTATTTTACTTTATACCTTTTATATATAGGCTATAGATGTAGAGTTTAATATGTTTACTTAAGTTTAAAACTCGGATAAAAACAATAATTAAGCAGAAGAAAGTAGGCCTACTATGAGACTATTTTCAAAGGGTACGATCATTTTGTTCTCACGGTTGTGCTAATGAGATCAGTATATAGGCGGATCAGAGGGGAACATGGCATAGCGGTGTTTGTGCACTCAAAAATTAAGATAAATAAAGCTGTCACACAAGAGAAAAACCACGGCATTCGATGATTCCATTATCAAGATCAATCCTCGTTTGTTAAAATACCTTGAAATTTTTATCTGTCAACATGTCGGTAATTTTCATTCGGGCTACTAATTCAAGTTTATTTGAAATTATGAAAGAAAAATTACTCAAATAATTACAAAATAAATATAATCTTCAACAATGGAATTGAAACAACGAAAGAAAAGTATTTGACTGGTATTATGAGGCCTAAAAGTCACAAAAACAGTCACGTGTATACTTCTGACAATTTACAATTTAGGCCTACAAATCAGAATACATTTGATTTGAACTTCTAATGCAGAATATTGATGAGGATGTTTCATTTCTGGATTCCGAAATGTGTTGAGTCGACCCACACAGTCTCTGTCGGGTTAGAAACTTTCTAAATTTAACTCTTTCCCCACGGGTGTCGACGACAAGTTTCATTTTTTTAATTCAAACATTTCAGAATTGTAAATTTTCACGACGATATTTGTAATCAGCATGAAAAATGCATTATAATGAGTACAAACAAGCCTAGTATTGGTTCAGTGGTTTTTATGATACAAGCTCTTGATATTTTGAGAAAATATGGCCAGCACGCAGCGCATTAAAGTTTCATTTTCAAGCCTGCACTTTTGTTCCGGAATTTGTCAACAGATATTTTTTAATTTAAAATTTTGAAACTTATTTATAGGTCTTTTAGAAATTACCATTATGTAATAATTTAATGTTTCAATTTAAAAGACTTTAGCTTTTTAAGGAAAATAATGTTTTGACAAATCAAGTAAAATCTTGATTACAAATTCATATATTATCTGGTGACAAAGAAAGAGAGTTGGAAAATGACGTTACAACATTATTGCCATATTTACACCTTCCTAAATTACCTAGAAAATGTTATGTGGGTAATTTGAAGTATGCAATAATAGGAAGTTTTCCAACATAACGGCTAATTAATCTCGTGAACCTGTTTTAGCAAATTGGTAAACTAGGCTTAATTAACCAGACTGTCCACTGTTGGTTAATTAGCTCTGATGGACGCAAATTAAAACTTTGGCGATATATAATACGGTGCAATTATTCCGTAACTTTGTACAACCACAATAATGCTATATACTAGTATAGTTACTACCAATTAAAATATTAAGGTTATTAATTATTTTAAACTGTTGTGATTTGGTAGTTCACAGCATCTTACGAATGGTAGTGAGCTTTAGCCAAAACTGCATTGCTCAATTCATAGCGAGCGTGTAGAAGAATTAAAATATCACAGATATACTTTTACATGTATAGGTGATGCGGTTCTTGAGTTACGTTGTATAGAGTGCTGAAACAACAACACCTTTGTAAAACGTACATAACTCATTTAAGGTTGGTCTGAACCTGGAATTATGGAAACTTTCGGGCCTCATAACTTCTAAATTGTTGGTCTAAAGTATATAAAAGTATACATATTTAGAATGGCAAAGACTTGATAAGTTCAACTGAGAAAACAAAATTGGGCCAAAATGGCACTTTTGGCCCAAAATCCAAAAAATAACGGTTTTTGGCCCACTTCTTTTTTGTGCACCGTAACAAAAAAATTCTTGGGCCAAAATTTTTTTGAAACTAATTTTTAAAAACTAGATCAAAATATCTAGGACCCGTTTTTTCATTTTTTTGAATTTTGACCAATTTCACCAAAAATATTTGAAATTTGTGCCAAAATCGGGCTTTTTATGATTTTTTGAAAAATCAGCATTTTTGACCATTTTTGGCGCAAATTTCTCAAAGTTAGTCGAAATTCAAAAAAATGAAAAAACGCGTCCCAGATATTTTGATCTAGTTTTTAAAAATTAGTTTCAAAAAAATTTTGGCCCAAGAATTTTTTTGTTACGGTGCACAAAAAAGAAGTGGGCCAAAAACCATTATTTTGGGGATTTTGGGCCAAAAGTGCCATTTTGGCCCAAATTTGACCTCTCAGATGAACTTATCAAGTCTTTGCCATTCTAAATATGTATACTTTTATATACTTTAGACCAACAATTTAGAAGTTATGAGGCCCAAAAGTTTCCATAATTCCAGGGTTCAGACCAACCTTAACAACAATAAATTAAGCAAGTTTGCAAAGTAGTACGATTTGTAGAATGAACTTTTGCAAAACATCATGGTGTTAATTTTCAATAATATATTGATTTTTAGGTTGCTTCGACCAACAATACCTTGTCTACCCTTAACGTTGCAACTTAACCAACAAAATGAGTCAATTGAACCATGGAAATAAGAGAATAAACTCAATTATGATAAAAAATTGGATCGATTGAGACCATAATTATTTATTGCTGGTCGATCTATATAATATAAAATATTCCAATATTCCGATTCTAATATTCGATGCGATTCCAATATTTTAAAACTCATAACGAGACCAATTAAAGGCACATTCAGTGATCCCAGCGCTAGTGTGAAAAAATTCAAATTGCATAAAAATGGAAGGATAAGTCATTCAAATTGTCATTTGTATTATTTGAAAGAAAAAATTTGGCAAAAAAAAACAAAACAAAAAAAACCCGAAGAAAACAGCAGTATTGACGAAGTTGAAGTCCCATTCAAATACATATAGCTAATTTATAATACTGTCAGTATATAAATTTACATGTAAATGCCTTATATTTTGTCTTTTAAAAATGCACGGCTTTCGGCTGAACCACTAGCACTCTAGCAGTCTATGTTAGCACATCTATACAAGGACAGAGGTACCAAAATCTGAAGTTTGATGATTTTTACGATCATCCGGATGAGCAAATCACTGAACGGGACTTTAAATATTGGGCGTAAAGCATCCAATTAATCTTATCATTAAAATGTTTTGGATCCAATATTTTCACACACTTGGATTCATCAAAACACAATATTAATAATTCATTAAAATAATTGTAGACCCTACTCAAATTAAGTACAATTCCAATCATTGGGATTGCCCTGTTACCTTTTTACTCAAAAGGTGTAGTATTCCGGGGGGGGGGGCACTTCAATATGAAATGGATATAGGTGTTGTAGAGCTGGCACTTTCGCACTAAGGGGCATTCGGTGAGAGCAAAATGTAAAAAATAAGGGGTCATTGGGTGAGAGCATGATTTTTGGCATTCGGTGAGAGCAAAATGTAAAAAATATGGGGTCATTGGGTGAGAACATTACCTTTTTTTAAATGGGATCTTTGGGTGAGAGCCGAAACAACGCCACAGAAACCGCGAAAATCGAATTTCTAGTATAAATGGCTTCAAATCTCGTTGTTTTGTCAAAAGAAGTAACAAAATCAGTGATAAATGAAAGTTGCTGTTCAAATTGAACTTGTAAGGGTCTTTGGGTGACAGATCAAATGGAAATGTGTTCGTAAAAACATATGGGGTCTTTGGGTGACAGCGATGCTGAAAAGGGGTCTTAACAGCCCTACATACGCGTCACCTCCAAAGTTGAGTGCCCCCGGGGGTAGTATTATCACGTTTTATTCACCAAGCATATCGTTCGCTAAATATTAATTTCTTATGCATGTATTAATAATATATGTAACCCATATAATTAATGGCTCATTCATGATTTGCTATCTGGTCACTGATTTATGACTGCAATACGTTTAACGTGACATTAGGGAATTCATATAAGATGCTATGCTTAGCCTATATATAATTTTGAATAATTCCGTTTTTTAAAGTTGCAAATCTTTTAAAAACTAGATTGTCTCAGCAGCAGGGGACATTAGGCTGTCATGTGCATCTAGGTGTAGAGGCTTATCCTCTTATTCCCACTTGAGCATTCTCAAGTACACTTAAAGTGTTTTGGTCTCCTGGTCAAGTCAGTTTTAATTTAGGGGTTGTTGTTATGTTGTTATAGCAACAAGCTCAGTTTTTCTGTCCAGTCAGCTGTCACTTTAGTGGTGTGCAGCCATTCAGGTCTCCGTCTTATTTTTTAATTCCTTTGTTATGTCCATAGTTCTCCTAGTGATGCACTTGCAATTGTTCCTTCGATCTTGATGGACCAAAAATCCCACCCACCCTCCCAAAAGCTGGAAGGGTGATTCAGTAACTAAATATGGTTAAAGATACTCCAATAAAATGGTATGTCCAAATATGCTGCTTTATGCTTAAAAATAGAGGCTTTGTATGGAATTTCTTGAAATCTTGAAGAATATCATTAGTAGATTGTCTCCACTTTCTACTGCGTTTTATAGAAGGGGAATGAATGCTTTGTATGGAGTTTCTTCAAAACCTGAAGAATCTCGTCTGTAGATTGTCTCCACTTTCTACTGCGTTTTATGGTGTTTGAATGTGTTACGGAGTTTCTTCGAAACCTGAAGAATCTCGTCTGTAGATTGTCTCCACTTTCTACTGCGTTTTATGGTGTTTGAATGTGTTATGGAGTTTCTTCAAAACCTGAAGAATCTCGTCGGTAGATTGTCTCCACTTTCTACTGCGTTTTATGGTGCTTGGATGTGTTAAGGATTTTCTTCAAAACCTGAAGAATCTCGTCTGTAGATTGTCTCCACTTTCTACTGCGTTTTATGGTGTTTGAATGTGTTACGGAGTTTCTTCGAAACCTGAAGAATCTCGTCAGTAGATTGTCTCCACTTTCTACTGCGTTTAATGGTGCCTGGATGTGTTAAGGATTTTCTTCAAAACCTGAAGAATCTCGTCTGTAGATTGTCTCCACTTTCTACTGCGTTTTATGGTGTTTGAATGTGTTACGGAGTTTCTTCGAAACCTGAAGAATCTCGTCTGTAGATTGTCTCCACTTTCTACTGCGTTTTATGGTGTTTGAATGTGTTATGGAGTTTCTTCAAAACCTGAAGAATCTCGTCGGTAGATTGTCTCCACTTTCTACTGCGTCTTATGGTGCTTGGATGTGTTAAGGATTTTCTTCAAAACCTGAAGAATCTCGTCTGTAGATTGTCTCCACTTTCTACTGCGTTTTATGGTGTTTGAATGTGTTACGGAGTTTCTTCGAAACCTGAAGAATCTCGTCAGTAGATTGTCTCCACTTTCTACTGCGTTTAATGGTGCCTGGATATGTTAAGGATTTTCTTCAAAACCTGAAGAATCTCGTCTGTAGATTGTCTCCACTTTCTACTGCGTTTTATCGTGTTTGAATGTGTTACGGAGTTTCTTCGAAACCTGAAGAATCTCGTCGGTAGATTGTCTCCACTTTCTACTGCGTTTTATGGTGTTTGAATGTGTTACGGAGTTTCTTCGAAACCTGAAGAATCTCGTCAGTAGATTGTCTCCACTTTCTACTGCGTTTAATGGTGCCTGGATGTGTTAAGGATTTTCTTCAAAACCTGAAGAATCTCGTCTGTAGATTGTCTCCACTTTCTACTGCGTTTTATGGTGTTTGAATGTGTTACGGAGTTTCTTCGAAACCTGAAGAATCTCGTCGGTAGATTGTCTCCACTTTCTACTGCGTTTTATGGTGTTTGAATGTGTTACGGAGTTTCTTCGAAACCTGAAGAATCTCGTCAGTAGATTGTCTCCACTTTCTACTGCGTTTTATAGTGGGCTATTGGTTGCCTTCATGCTTTCCTCCCTTTCTGCTGCGTTTTTATACCAGGGTTATAAATGCTTTGTTGCTTATTTGGAGTATCTTTATTTACTTGGTTGTCAATACCAGTGGATTATATATCAGTAAATGGTTTAAGCATTGATGCCGTATCTTGCTGAATGCAAAATGTTCGTTTGCTAGTGTTGGCATTGTTTATTCTTTTGGAGATTTCTAATTATTTAATTGCGGTTAAAAATGCTGTTTTCCAATCCAATCCTCTGTTTGATCCAAAGATGTATCTGTTTAAGATATGCTTAAGATTTGCTTAAGATGAAATTTGGTTAAATGTGATTCAGAAGTCAACTTTTGTTTGTCCAGCCTGTATGGTTGGCTTGTACACATTTTTCCAATAATTTGTGTATTTATTGATTTATATGAAGATGATAAATAATTCCAAATGCTTGCTGCAATTAATCATCTCAATGTATATAATTTGTTTAATTGATATGAAATCTGTTATTATCTCAATATAGTCTTAATTTCTATGAGATTGTGAAATTATTATAAATAAGCTTATGTGTATTAAATGGTCCTCATGATCGTGGGGGCAATGCGGAGTCTATTCTTTGCGTTGTTGTGCTTTCCTGCTGTCTCGAGACAATTTACTGCCAATTAAATATAATATCAATTGATGCAATTATAGACACATTTATAGCAGGTATAATTCAACTGATTATGGTGTAGTATATTGAATTGACTACAGCAAATCATATATCTAATTACTGAAATAGATTGTTAACACAATTTGAAATAAATAAACAACAGAATCGTTGAGATAGAAAACTCATTTGAAGGGATTTGCCAAATCAACTTAGAGAATCAATAAATATAAAAATTGGCCTGAAGAAAACACACTATACTAGTACTCACTTCATTAATTTGACAACTTATACATGTATGACCTTTTAAGGATGTTGCACTTTGTGACGTTTCTAAATTTATTTCATATGTAGTGCAATCACCCGTATATATTAATGGTAATAATGCAGGGAAATCACTTACGTAATACGAACATTGTAGGTTCCGATATGTAAACGCTCTACGTGTTGTTTTAATGTTTTTATGACCAATCTCTTTAATTAGCCAGGGTTCTCCATGCCAAATTAAGAATAGTCACAGCTGGTGAAGTTGTTGAACATTTAATACGGTTTATTATAAGAAATATTCATGCTTTATTTAAAAATGTATATTTCATAATTAAAATAAAAATAATAATCCAAGAAAGGTTGAAACCATGGACATGGTAAAGTGCTCAACCAAGAAGGGAGCTTTGCACAAAGTTTTTGAGGAGTGAGGGCTACGGCCCTTACGAAACAGTTCTGTCAAACTAACGGTCATCTAAGTTTTATTATGTATTTCATAATTATGTATATTTGTTAACTGATTTTAACGTATATTGTGCTTTTCAGCAGTTTGTATTTTCCACGCTGCAAAAACAAGTGTTTATATTTAAACACCATATTGTGTTTATCAGAGCAACACTTAATAAACACATAATTCATGTTAATGGTCTAACACTAATGTTAATTTTTCTAACACTAATGTTCATAAATTAACACTTGGTGTTATATTACAAACATTAGTGTTTGTAATATAACACCAAGTGTTAATTTATGAACATTAGTGTTAGACCATTAACATGAATTATGTGTTTATTAAGTGTTGCTCGGATAAACACAATATGGTGTTTAAATATAAACACTTGTTTTTGCAGTGTGAGCAAAAAAACAAACGAATTATATTAAAGCTGTATAGGCAACATGGCGTATGTCCTTTAGAGCATAATGTTTGATTTCGGTCAAATTTTAACTTTATTATTCTTTGCCAAAAAATATTACATAATAGTAACACCTGCAAGGATGTATACTGATCATTTTAAGCCGACATATTAATCTGGTAAAATGAAAGAAAACCATGCACTTAACCGCTTAACTGTGAAGGCTCCGGTTTTATTATAACTTTCTTCATCCCTTCACATGGTATTTTTGTACACCATTGGGCTTTACAATTAGGCAAAAAGTAGAAATTCCAGAAAAATTGAGGGCGTTGATGTTGAGCAAATCACATATTAGGCCAAAAAAAAAGTTTGTTTCCTGTAGCGCGCGCATTTCGTGTTTGACGGTTTATTTTGAGCATTTGATTTTTTTGCTTAAAAAGGAGAAAAAACAAACAAAAATAACCCAGAAAATCGCAAAAAAATATAAAACACTACTGGAGGTCCTGAGCAGAGCCCCGCCCGGCCCTGTCCCTCCCTGGCCCCTCTGATCGCGAAATATTTTATAGTGGCAGCCGATTCACTATATACCTTCAAGAATGACTCTCGGCTGAGTCTCGGCCTCGTACTCGGCCTTCGGCCTCGCTGCTCGGCTTTCCGAGGTCCTTCTTGAAGGACTACGATTCACAGGCCACCACTAGAACAGCTACCTCAGAGAGGGTAGGTCATGGTTTTGTCTTTAACATGACATCTTTATTGAGGACTCTCGGAATCTGAGCTCAGTAATAGCGAGGATGCTATAACTGGTAGGCCTATTATTTTGAATATATATAGGCCTACTAAAGTCCCTCATCCAGTTGCTGAACAGGCTTTTGATGAGAATATGCACAGAAGTAGAAAATATCCGTGTACAGTAAAATAAATAATCGTAGAAGGCGTGATTAGGCGTAACGTGTATTCCAGATTGATGGCTAAGAGGAGTCCTTTTAGCAACTGATGTCATCGGCACAGTAATGCATTACCTATACCAGTTAACACTCTGGATCTCCAGTAGATGAATGGTATTATTATCCCCTCACTACGAATCCCAATAGTCGCATTCAAGTGGCATAGTTCCTTAACCTCTATTCAACAAGCATAACTAAAAATTTGACCTAAAATTGTGGAATATGAGTTTTTGTACCCAACACATTCAAAGGTCATACTATGAATACACAAGTATGTTGAGGTCAAAGAATTGTGCCTGACAGATGAGGATGTTTGGTATGCTAAGTTCCTATATAATGACACACTTCTCTGTCTTTCATCTCAATCTTTTAGATCGAGCAGCGAGACATTACTTGAGTGAGGTGCGTTAATCATGAGGTGGCGACAGATTCTACCATCTACATCATTGTTTCTGCTGCTGACCTTCTTCTGTAAGGCTCAGGGTAAGTTTAAAGGGTCATCTAAAGATAGTCAATGAGTTGATGGGATCAGTGATGGGATGAAGATGCTTTTACTTAGAATAATTTTACCAAGTTTACCGTTTCAATTGTATCGATGGCCAAAGATGACGAAAGAACAAAGTATATCAGATAGGTTTTACTGTTGAACGTTAAAAGAATCATCTAAAGATAGTCAATGAGTTGATGGGATCAGTGATGGGATGAAGATGCTTGCAGAATAATTTTATACGAAGCTTGAAGGCTCGGATGGCGACGTTTTCACATATTTTTTGTGGGACAATATGAGGAATGTCGTTTTGGTATCAAATAATTTTGATTTTTTGAAATTCGCGACATAATAGGCCTACACATTTTATGGCAAATGATTAAAAATTTATATTTTTGCAATTTAACAGTCCTCGAAATAAATTGTATAAATCTAATGATATGCACTTAAAGTGTATGTAGCGGGGATGAAAAGCCGTCCATCATATGAAAATTTTGACCTTTCGTAAATTGAAGATAGGCCTACACCTAGATTTCCCCACCAAAAAACACATAAAAATGAAGGTCTTTTGGGGGCAAAAATGTATATCTTCAAGATGAAAATTTTCAATTGATGATCGGCTTTTCATCCCAGCTACATACACTTTAAATATATATCATTAGATTTATAAAGTTTACTCCGAGGACAGTTAAATATCAAAAATATAGAAAATATCAAATTCTAATAATTTGCCATAAAATTTGTATTATTTATATCACGAATTTCGGGGGAAAAATCCAAATTATTTGAGACATTACTTGAGTGAGGTGCGTTAATCATGAGGTGGCGACAGATTCTACCATCTACATCATTGTTTCTGCTGCTGACCTTCTTCTGTAAGGCTCAGGGTAAGTTTAAAGGGTCATCTAAAGATAGTCATAGGATGAAGATGCTTGCAGAATAATTTTACCAAGTTTACCGTTTCAATTGTATCGATGGCCAAAGATGACAAAAGAATAAAGTATATCAGATAGTTTTAGCTGTTGAAAGTTGAAATGGTCAACTAAAGATAGTCAATGAGTTGATGGGATCAGTATAGGATGAAGATGCTTGAAGAATAATTTTACCAAGTTTACCGTTTCAATTGTATCGATGGCCAAAGATGACAAAAGAACAAGTAGGCCCTATATCAGATAGTTTTTGGTGTTGAAAGTTAAAAGGGTCATCTAAAGATAGTCAATGAGTAGATGGGATCTAGGATGGGATGAAGATGCTTTTAGAATAATTTTACAAATTGTATCGATGGCCAAAGATGACAAAATAACGAAGTACATCAGATAGTTTTTGCTGTTGAAAGTTGAAAGGGTCAGCTAAAGATAGTCAATGCGTTGATCATGTTGATGGGATCTAGGATGGGATGAAGATGCTTTTAGAATAATTTTACAAATTGTATCGATGGCCAAAGATGACAAAAGAACAAAGTATATCAGATAGTTTTAGCTGTTGAAAGTTGAAAGGGTCATCTAATGATAGTCAATGAGTAGATGGGATCTAGGATGGGATGAAGATGCTTTTAGAATAATTTTACGAAGTTAAGCGTTTCAATTGTATCGGTGGCCAAATATGACAAAAGAACGAAGTACATAAAAAGCTTTTGCTGTTGAAAGTTGAAAGGGTCATCTAAAGATAGTCAATGAGTTGATGGGATCTAGGATGGGATGAAGATGCTTTTAGAATAATTTTACCAAGTTTAGCTTTTCAATTGTATCGGTGACCAAAGATGACAAAATAACAACGTATATCAGATAATTTTTGCTGTTGAAAGTTAAAAGGGTCATCTAAAGATAGTCAATGAGTTGATGGGATCTAGGATGGGATGAAGATGCTTTTAGAATAATTTTATGAAGTTTAGCGTTTCAATTGTATCGATGGCCAAAGATGACAAAATAACAACGTATATCAGATAGTTTTAGCTGTTGAAAGTTGAAAGGGTCATCTAAAGATAGTCAATGACTTGATGGGATCTAGGATGGGATGAAGATGCTTTTAGAATAATTTTACAAATTGTATCGATGGCCAAAGATGACAAAAGAACAACGTATATCAGATAGGTTTTGCTGTTGTAAACTAAAAGGGTCATCTAAAGATAGTCAATGAGTTGATGGGATCTAGGATGGGATGAAGATGCTTTTAGAATAATTTTACAAATTGTATCGATGGCCAAAGATGACAAAATAACGAAGTACATCAGATAGTTTTTGCTGTTGAAAGTTGAAAGGGTCAGCTAAAGATAGTCAATGAGCTGATGGGATCTAGGCTAACAGGGTTTCAAATCCGACGCGAACCCGCGAACCGGTTCGCGTGAAGGTTCTCGCCGGGTTGCAACTGGGCGAACCAAAATTGGTTCGCGCACAAGCTTGGAAGTCTAAGATCACATTTTGTGTTATTTTTACCTTTTTTTACTGCAACGGAAATGTGATTTAATAATCTCATTAATCCATGAATATAATTCTGAAATGTTGGGGAAAAAGGCAAAGTTTTCATCATTTTAGCTGTCGATTACTTTATATTGTACGATCACGTACAGAGCGTGAAAGTTTTGCCCTGCTAGGATGGGATGAAGATGCCTTTAGAATAATTTTACCAAGTTTAGTGTCTCAATTGTATCGATGGCCAAAGATGACAAAATAACAAAGTACATCAGAGAGTTTTTGCTGTTGAAAGTTGAAAGGGTCATCTAAAGATAGTCAATGAGTAGATGGGATCTAGGATGGGATGAAGATGCTTTTAGAATAATTTTACGAAGTTTAGCTTTTCAATTGTATCGGTGGCCAAAGATGACAAAAGAACGAAGTACATCAGATAGTTTTTGCTGTTGAACGTTGAAAGGGTCATCTAAAGATAGTCAATGAGTTGATGGGATCTAGGATGGGATGAAGATGCTTTTAGAATAATTTTACCAAGTTTAAGATAGTGTTTCAATTGTATCGATGGCCAAAGATGAAGAACAAAGTATATCAGATAGTTTTTGCTGTTGAAAGTTGAAAGGGTCATCTGAAGATAGTCAATGAGATGATGAGATCTAGGATGGGATGAAGATGCTTGCAGAATAATTTTACCAAGTTTAGCGTTTCAATTGTATCGGTGGCCAAAGATGACAAAAGAACAAAATATCGGATATCATAATTTTTTGCTGTTGGCCTTCTGCACGCCGAGGGTATGTTGAAAAGGTATTAAATTCTACATGTTCAAAAGATAGGCAATGATTAGATAACATAAAGATGACTATAGCTGCCTTTATCAAAATTTCTGCTGTTGACCTCCGCCTGAAGGGCGCAGGATAAGTTAAAAAGGGTCATCTAATAAAAGGTGAGGGTTCCCAGAATGCAGCTATGACCAAAGTTTGGTTGCATTAGGATTTATATTGTTCATAATGAGATCAAATTTTAACCAAAAGTCTTAAATAATGGTATTTTACCAGTTGACCTCAAATGACCTTTGACTTCAAGGTAATAACATTGACAGAGTTTCTGCGGCTCGGACTTTCATCTCAGAAATTTCATCTAATCGGAATATACGTTAAAATGGTCGTAGGCAATGAGTTGATGGAATGAATGAACATGATGAAGATGCTTTAACCAAATTTTGAATTTCAATTGTATCGAAAGCCAAAGATGTCATAAGTCAAATTACATAATCATGTTGATGGCTAAAGATGTCAAACTGACAAAAGTCAAATTACATAGACATAAAGTTTGTGTTGCTAACCTTCTTCTGTAGAAGGGAAGCAATGACATGAATGAGATGGGATGAAGATGCCTTTAGACCAATTTTGTGGGGTATAACCTATGATTGTATCGAAAGCCAAATATGACAAAAGTCAAATTACATTGACCCATAATTCTGTTACTAGTCTTCTTCTGTAGTAGAGGGCGTTTAAAGATATATGCATGACATGAAACGATGAGATGAAGATGCCTTTAGACCAATTTCGCTGAGTTGGTATTAATATGATTGTATCGATAGCAAAAGATGACAAAATTCATATTAAATTGACATGTTTCTGCTAAGTTGGCAGGGTCGGTTAAGATAGCAAAGAGTTGGCAGGACGAGGATGCCTTGAAAGACTTGTTCAAAATTGTCAAAAGATTTCCTTCTTGCATAATCAGAAAGATTGGACATTCATAATTACTAAAATACCGGTTACTGAAAGTTTTCATGATAAAAAGTATGATAATTATGAGGAAAAGAAAGCTTTGTTTGATTTATTATTACTGTAATACACCCAAGCACTATTTTTGTGGGTGCTAAGTTTGAAATGTACCTTAGTATCCCTTCGGAGAGTAACTACTCGTATATGAAATATATATTTCCTTTATACATGTTATAATTACGTATGCTAAATCTTGGACATGTATAACAGAATATAATCACATTTTCAAATGTTGAATTTAAAACAGAAGCTGTAATTTGGTTGATGGTTAAATTTCCCCATTTGTATGTAAAACATTAGTCAGGAATCAGACCATCTTCCTTTAAAATATTAGACAAATTTCAAATTACGAATGCAAGTAATTCCATGAAATTCGACACGCTGGATTTGTGGGGATATGCGTGGCCGATCCGATAATCAAAAACACAGTGGTTTTTGCAATCATACAGATCTTATTATTTATAAAGTCACCAATCAACTGATGAAAATTGTAGGTTATATTATCCTTTATAACCCGAATTTGAAGCTATAGATACCGGGCATGTTTGTACTCATTGTGGCTATGTTGAGTATATTGCCATGTTTGTTTCAAATTTTAAACAAATTGTTTTAATTTTTTTCTTTGATTAAACAAGAAAATTGTTTTTCTATATTGCACCCATCTGCTCGCATGGATTGGGATATAAAAAGATGACGATGTTGATACCAATATTCATGTTAAATGTCATCAGATTGAAGCAAGCGTGTTGTGCAGGTGTTCAAGATCAGCATATATTGTTGCAATAATGTCGTACAAATATAAAATTAACCGGAAACTGCTGTTTCTTCCTTCTTGATAAATAAGCCTAAATGTAAATGTTTAGCCTAATTAGTTGATAAAGACATAAATGATAATGATTGTATATTTTCAATCGATTTCTGTTTTTGTATTTTAACTATCAAATGAAGGAATTTGCATCGAATTAACATTTCTGGTTTTCATCACCATAAAAGTGATTTACATCGGGCTCGTCAATAACTTTGTTAATCACCTTTTTGGTAAATCCCATAAGTCTTTGCGAGTATACCTGAGAACTCGTCATTTGACGTCACGACGATGCGCGCATAATTGCAAGTCGGCGTGACATGAAATGACGAGTTCTCAGGTGTACTCGCAAAGGCTTACGGGATTTACCGACAAGGTGGATCAAATTTGGGGCTTTTTTTTATGGAGGAACGGCTTCATGGCACAGAACGTACGTGTTTTACAGGTCTTGACCGACAATTCTGGTTTGAGTTCTGAAATTCTAACAGGCTAGTGTTTTGAATGCTGTTGGGTGTCTCTCAAAGTTGTTGGTTCCGTAGTGCCTTTTCTTAAATGTCTTACAACATCCTGTGAACATGCATACCGTAAAAACTCGATAGTTAGCATATGCGCTTACTATCGAGCACTTTTGAAAACATGAAATTGTACCAAAGTCCGGAGCTTTACTACCAACTGAGTTATAATGGGGTTGAGACCGGGGTTGAGACACACATTTGCAGGTTTGCTTGTTCGTATATAACTATATGTTTATCGATGATTTGCTCAAAACCAAGTTACACTTTTGTGGATGGGGCTCTTCATATTTGCTTGTTTTAAAGGCGCTCGATAGTAAGCCCATATGCTAATTATCGAGTTTTTACGGTAGTTGAAGAAACGACCTTATAATAGTATTCGAAACAAAAACCAGCAGGTATGTCAGAATCATGTTATATACATCCCGTCATTAACAAAATATTAGTAACATCTATGAATCACCAATAGAAAATAAACAAAATATAAAAATGATTTAAACATCACGTCTTTGGTTTTATACTTTCGGATCAAAAACAAGTATTACATTACATTGTGATATCTGAATATATCTACTCCCACTTCAAAGTTTTACACCAATGTTTTGATTTTTGGTGCACCCCAAGTTCACTGTCGCGGATATAGGCAAGGTGTCTATGTATACGAGTTATTCTTGTCTCCAATTGTTTTCTTACATAACACCACAGGCAAACTTGAAGGTGCAATATTATTCATTCGGGTGTTACAATGTTTATACATGGCGGTGATACTAAAGAGTGCTGAGAATACACATGTACTTGTTTTCACCTCCAAAGTTTTTGAGGGGTTTCCTTCATTTGGTAATGACTTGGGTAAATCACAGAATCTGTGGGTAAATGAAGCTGTTTCCAGGGTATAGTGTTTTTCATAAAAAAAAGTTATAGAAAACGTTTTCATGACCATTATATACTCCTAAACACGACATTTAAATTAAAAATATTGTTTGTCCACCCCAGCCTGCCAACCCCCAACCCCCTTTCTGCTGGTTAAAAATGCCCCCCCCCCCTCATTTTACCCTCCCACCAGGGCTCATAATTATGCACAGCCCCATTGTAAACCAAGAGTTTCAAATTGACAGTGCAATTTTGAGGGTCTTAAAAAATCAGGCCAGTTCATTGTCATTTAGGACAAAAGTCAATGAATGTTCCCTGGTCGGAATTGCGATCATCAAAGTCAGTGAGCTGTATGTGGAATAGGCCTATCAACATTACCATTTCCTCGTTCTTGACCTTAATCTTGAAGGCATGAATGCTTGGCTTCCGTCCGCGTCCTATGGTTAAATGAGGACAAACGATAAAGAGGTGTTATACCAGGAGGGATGTGATAATTGACGATGACCAAGGTTAATGAAATTGGGTTTCCTTGGATGATTGAACCATAGATCGTCAAAAAATTTTATTGAACATAATCATGATAATTATATTTAGAAGCCTACACTCCGAATCATCATGTACAGTCAATACAGTTGCTCCGGAACCAGAGGAGGGGCCTGCGGGCGGCACCTCAATAATTTTGTTGGGGGGGGGCGTTCTCTAGGACACCTCCCAATAATTTCACAATTTCAAGGTATTAAAAATTCATACTTTGAAAATTCATAGTTTTAAGGTAAAAATCCACGCAGGATCACTCAAAGTGGGAAATTTTAGACATTGTTTTGTATTGTATCTTTAAAAGTATACATTTTCAGAAAGGAAATGATGCAAGGAATCCAACTAGCACGGCAGATTTCTGCAAAAATGCAAATTTTTTTTCGTGGAAGAGCCTTGGAAAGAGTTTAGAAAAATAAATGTATAAAATAATGGGAAGGTTATCTATATTTTTGCCCCTGATATTTATTTACTTCAAGTCCTGCACTCCATCATGTTCATTGCCATGTGAAATAGCTTTCATTTGTTTCAGATGCCATCAAATATGTTATTTACATGGATCATTTTTCCAACTGGACCCAAACACATGATTACATTACAATATGATCATAGAACATATGAAAGTAATCATAGATGTATATCCAGCATATGATGAGATATTTATAAATGTATAGGGCTATTACAATATTGACAAGCAAGCCTACATTTGAATTAGGTTTCTAACATCTTTGTAATTCATTTTATTTATTGTTAACTTTATCATAAATATGATTTTGCCACCATTTTCTCCTCGTTATGGAGATTTCTTTACATCAGAGATGATCACACATCACACACACACAAATTGAGTCCTGTATGATGATCCAAGATATTCCAACGCCAGAGGAAATATCTTACTTTCCCAGAATCCTTTGCAACATGATACATCACCTCATATGAGGCCGGCCTCATGTCATCAAATGTACAGGTTCCCTTTTTTTTTCATTTTAAGAATAGACTGGGAGTAAATGTGGGTCGTTCGTCGATAGTCAAGAAATAAACATATTTTGTGAGATATAATATGGGATCTGTTCCTTGAGGTTCATAATTTCTGTCACTGTCTATATGGACCCATGTTTCACTAGATAGCACATCAGTTTACACAAAATTAAAATGGGAGAAATGCATTATGGGAAGTGACATCTTCTCTGATTCCAACATACAACATGAACATGATGAAACTACAGGGAAAGAGCATGGTTGTCATGGTAACTCACCACAACACACATTTGAACATGAGATAACAATGAGTTGTATTGTACATATAAATACAACTTCACCTGCTGGTAATATGTTTCAACATCAAACCACTAAATGCTGTATCAATTACTACCACTGAACCTTATGTTAAAGCTTGAAGAACTTGCATGGTTCTTTCTTGAAATATTTTGGTAGAAATGAGACATTTACAAATTTGAGAAAACCAAGCTACATACGCCTTGTCGGCAATATCACCACGCAATCCAAATATTTAATGACCAATAGCCTAGGCCTATATCATAATATGGAACAAAAATGCATTAATTTGAACCATTTTTTCTAAGAATGATGTTCATTATTATTGCAAAAACACTTTAGTCTTTGCCATCCCTATTTTATCCCTGATCTTATTGGGGGGGGGGGCTTCCTTTTTTCCAGGCCTAAAGTACTTGGAAGCAACTGTATAAATGTTCTTACAACATATCCATTTAAAATAAATAAATTGGCATGACTGTCAAGATACATATTGTGGTTATATTTCATATAGACATATGATTGGCATTTAATCTGATTTTTGGTCACTTAGTCATAATCATAACATAACACATGGATGTTTTGTGGTTATAAACATTGATGATATGGGATATACATGGGAGTGATAGGCCTATTAGATATGTCATAATCACTTAAGACTTATGGCAGGTTCCGGTACACATAATTATGAGAAAATGTGGTGTATGCCCCCCCCCCCCTAAAAAACAACAACAACAACACCCAAACAACAAAACAAACAAACAACAACAACAACAACAACAACAACAACAACAAACAGCAACAAACAAACAACAGTAACAACAACCCAAAAATCACAACAACCAAGATGGAAAAAGGAATAGCCAGTTGTCCCTTACATCATACACTCTAAATGTCAAGGATTTAAAATAAATCCTAAAGGATTGTGATTAGGAACCAATCAAGAATTAGATTTAAAATTTAATCTTACAGATTTAAAATTAAATCTTTTAAATTTAAAATTAATATTAATTTTAAATCTAAAATTGATTGGTCCCTAATTACAATCCTTAAGGATTTATTTTTAAATCCTTGTAATTTAGAGTGTACCTTTCACTCTTTTGGAGTGAAAGCACATATCCTGGAAACTCATTTGGAGTGAATTTCACTTTTTGGAGTGCATAGATACTCACTCTTTTGGATCACTCTTTTACAGGGTGAGTTATAATGCAATGTTTTATGAAATAACCATGACCAAGTGGTGTAACCAGTGGGGGGGGGTGGCACAAAAAAACTGGGAAGAAGAGCAAAACATTGGGAAGGGGGAAGGAGAGAAAAAGGGGAAGAAAAAAGAGGGAAGAGAAAGGGAAAGGAAAAAAGAAAAAAAAGAGGGAAGAAGAAAAAGAAGAGAAAGGTGAAAGAAGAAAAGAAAAAGAGGGAAGAAAAAAGGGGAAGGGAGAAGAGAAAAGTGGAAGGAGGAAGAGAAAAGGGAAAGAAAGAGGGAAGAAGATCTATACTACTTTCATTATGAAATTTGTTATTTGAAACACTAATTTTTTAGCTTCTAATATGCCAAAAACCAGGAGCTCCCCCGTCGGGGCTTTGCCCCTGGACCCCACCAGGGGCCCTAAGGCGGGCCTCTGGACCCCACCCGTTTAACGCTTTGCCGCAAGCCGCTCGCTATGCGAGCTATCGCTGGCACATAAAAGCTCATAAATACTACAACTTTTTAGCAGAAATTGGGACATTTTTCAATCTTGCCCCCCCCCCCCAGAAGGTCAGGTCTGGTTACGCCCCTGCCATGACCTATAATGATAAAATTTATAAATTTATGCTTGTTGTTAATTTTATGTATATGTTTGTGCTTTCGTTTGTTTGTTTCAGATCCCATAGAGGAACCAGGTGATATAGAAATCAATATATGTGCAGGAGCCTTGTCTTGTAGTGAGTGTATATCAAGAGATCCCACATGTGCATGGTGCACACAGGAGGTAAAGGCTTTGCTAAAATCATGATGACAGTCTAACCAGAATAAAGATTTTCGTTCTTTTTTTACAAGTTTTTAACAAGATTTTCAAAAGCCAATTGTGTCCCCAAACTTTTTCATTGCCCCCCCCCCCAAAAGAAAATCTCTATTTCGGGACATAACCATTCAATTTTACACCCCTTTCACTTCCCCCACCCCATTGCCCCCCCAAAAAATTCCTGGTGCTGCCAATGCCTGCCTGAAGATACTTGAATTGGGGGGGGGGGGGTCAAAATCTGATGATTTTTTGGTTTTGACTAGTGGAACTGTGGTTATGTTCTGACTCTCCCAATATTCATCCCTCAACCCCCCCCCACACACACACACACACACAACTAAGCCTATGGGCACCGCCACTGCCTGAAGATACCTGAACATGGGGGAAATCAGACAATTTTACATTTTCGCACAAAATGTGGAATTTTCGATGTTCTGTTCATGCTTTTTGCCCGAAGTAAAAACTATTGAAAGATACAAGTTTACGGATGCAAAGATCTAATAGAATACTGTTTTATGCATATATTTTCAGGGATACAGTGAGGAAGGTCTTCCCAGATGCGATTTGAAGGAAAACTTAGATATTCTAGGGTGTGCCAATATAAGTAATCCTCAAGGTGCCTACACAATCGAAAAGGTAATGTATCGTTGAGTCTCTTTTTTTTCTAATCCATATTTTGATCTGTACCTGTCCACAAATAGGCCCCTACATATCCACAAACTGCGTGTTTCTACTGGGGAACGGTTGGCGGGTAATGCGGTTTAGTTTAGAGTGTTACAGGTTAATGTGCTCAGTGGAAACAGATCGGTTCAGAGTGATGCGGTGTGGACACCCGGCAACCGTGATCCACCTCATGAGGTAGACCATGCGGTGTGACACCCGGTATTTCTGCCAGTAGAAACACTACGGTTAACGGTTGCTGGGTGTTGAACTTCTTTTATGTACATTTTATGTATCACATTGTGACCTTAAAAGCAGCCTGGGGTCAGGAAAACATTTTCAGTACTTCCCGTACATACCACAACCCTTATTTCAGCATCAGTAGAAACGTGCTGGTTGTTGCCGGAATCGGATTGTGGGTTACCAGGTAATACCGGGTAAAAATACAGAGTGCTCAGTGTAAACAGGCAGGATGACTGCACCACCCCATGATAATATCAAATATGTTTTTCAACTTATAAAATTTATATTGTGAAAGTTTTAACTTTTGATAAAAACATGTAATGTTGATGACATGCCAACATTAATTACTCGTATATAATCATATTATTCATGCCTTTTCAGGATATTCCATTAAGTAATGCAGGTGAAACTCCATTAAATGAAGCAGTACAAGTAAACCCACAACAGTTAAGGCTTCAATTAAGACCAGGTAAGACTGAACAAACAATAGTAAACTTGTAAAAGTTGAATTCCAGGGGAGGGGGGGGGGGGGGTACATCATAATTCTGTGGGGGGTATGCTCCATGCAGAACTGATAATGGTGGATCTTTGGGAGCTGATGCCGTTTGGGTCTTTTAGAACTGGTAATCATTGGTCTTTGGGAGCTAATGCTGTTTGGGTCTTTTAGAGCTGCGAACTGTCAACATCAACAGTCAACATTAATGGGTATATTTTCACGGCAAAATTTTCTGGACACGTGACCAATGCGTATCAATGTAAGTGTAACCTCGAGCCTGATCTCTGACCCCCGGCGGTGACCTCGCTATTCAAGTCTTAGTAATTTTGGATTGGAATAGTATTCTTGGCCGCAATTTCGATCGAAATTTGTGTATTGCAAATTTATTGAATATCATGCAATCTTAATTTCTTCACAATATCATCAAAACGTAATTTAAAAAATATTTACCTACGGAAAAAAATATTTATCTACGGAAACTCGTACCATAATATTTTCAACTTGCGACAAGTTACTTATTTTGCATCAAAGGAGGAATTCTTCCTATTCAAATACATTGGAAGACCACCCGCTGTGCTCGGGGTCACATTCCATAATGCTAATATGTCTGCGCCCATGGGTGTCACATGTCCAGAAAATTTTCCCGTGAAAATTTACCTATTAATTCTGACTGATCAAGGGTGTTTCTTTAGTTTTCTGGTAAAAATCATCTTGAAAAAGTACATAATTATGAGGATGAGCAATTTGGGGACTTCCAGAGTTGAAATGATAAAAATCAAGGGTCTTTGTGTGCTCTCAAATTCAGGGGACTTTCGGGGCTGTTTCAGACCTGCGCTGTCAGAAAACAGGTCAGATTTCCGTCAAATTTTTATTTTGTTATTCTTTATTCAAAATGTTGAAATAATATTAGTAATAACTGCCGGGAAGGGTTGCTGTCCATTTTAAGTTGAAATAACAAGGTAAACTGAAAGAAACCCCACTGGTTATTTTGGCCATTTAACATGCAGTTCTATGGGAGGACATATTATCATAATTTTTTAAATTATGATAATATGTCGAACTTTGCTCTGTTGACCTATAAAGACAACAAATTTGGCCAATTCCATTTAGGTGCAAGTTGGGACATGTGTACACATTACAAATATGCAAAAAAATCAGGTTTGAAAAAAATTAACCAATTTCATATTATAAGATCGTACATTATGGCTTTAAGTTCTCCCGGTTTAATTTTAAATTATTCCTATTTTTATCATTATCATTCTTTCTTTAATTTTGTTTCCTTGTTTATTTGTTCAGTCATTTGCTTATTTGTTCAATCATTTGTTAGTTTATTCATTTTTTATTCATTCATTTTAATTTTTTTCCTTTCCTGTCAGTTGCCTGCACTGCTCCATTTTCTTTCTTTCTATAATTTTGTAATTGATTAATTGTCCAGTTTCACTCATGCATCCAAAAAGTCCTGAAGTTCATCAAATTTCAATACAACTACAAATGTCTAAAAACCCATTTCTGTAGACTTATTTTAATCAATTACCCAAATTAATGAATTTAAGCTCTTTGTTCGGCCCATCACAATGGTCAAAATGATAGTTAATTTTCCGCCAGATTAGATTTATGTGTGACTAGTCAGGGACCAGTCAGCTGGTAAAATCTATTTGATAATAAAATCTGTAATCTGTCATCATTAAAATAAAATTTGCATTGTTAAAAAGACAAAAAATAATCTAGATTTTTTTTGCTTCACTCAAAATGCATAAAAGCAGTTTGACTTCTATTTGTATTGCTTTATTGGGCTATTCCAGTTAAAATTCATACTCCCACTATAGCAGGGGTGGCAGGCATTCTTGCGCATCCTTGGTCCCTTACTTTTTCGTTTTGGATGGTTTGGACCCCTTAAAACATTTGAAATTAACCAACGGGTTCGATCAAAACTGCCTGGACCCCTCAAATTTTACCAGGGGTGTAGCCAGCTTGTTTGGTCGGGGGGGGGGGGGGGGCAAAATAAAATTTCAGGGCACGGCTGGAAAAAAAAAAGCAGTTGCATTGAGACGATATGCACGCGTAGTGTGCAAAAATTTTGAATTTGACGCTATTTTTGCCCATGATCGGGATGAAAATGGCTTAATTGTGACAATGTGCGCGCGCAGCGTGCAAAAAAACTTGTATTTTACACTATTTTGGCCCATGATCGGGGTGAAATTGGGTAGAAAAGGGGCTCCTTGCCCTTTTTCTTTTCCTTTGCCCTCCAGATTTTCTCTTTCGCTACTGAATTTTACGATGCATGGAAGCTTAAATTTTGTAAATCCTTTGCCAACTTGCTCATAATAAAATTTCGTCATTGTTGATATACAAAAAAGGAACCAATTATGACACAGAAAACCCAAGGAATCTTCCGAATAGAACATTCCATCATGAAAATAGCCGGTCAATACAATAACAATGCTATAACATCGATCTTGACAAGTTACCATATACTAAGTTCAGATTTTCGGACCCCTTAAAATTCTCATTGGACCCCTTAAAGTTTGGTTTTGCAGGACTGAAAGGGTCCGGAAAAATCAATTGAACCATTGAATTTTTGAGTTCGCGCTATCCTGCACTATGGAAGACATGACCTTTAATAATCTCCTGCACAGGGAGTGCGAATTTCAAATTGGGGTTTCCTGAATTGGTGACTCCATTTGAAATCTACACCCCTTGTGTGGGAGATTAAGGTCATGCCTTCCATAGGGGTGTATGGATTTCAACTGGAATAGCCTATTTTCATTCTTTTGTTAAGTTTACTGCTGAAGGTAAACTTCAAAGACAGTGATATAATGAGATTGTCAATGTCCAGCTTAAAACCAATATATAACACTGATATATAGGGACATCCTGTCCATTGTATTATTTGGACAAAAGAGGATTCATTTATATATTTTTTTTTTGTGTCCTGATTGTGCCCATAAATATATTTCTGCAGGTAATTCTGTCCCACCTCACCTGCCTCTACACCCTGGGAAATAACCATAATGGCACATATTGGGCTATTCTAGGTGAAATCCATCGGAAAGACATGACCGTAATCTTTCACACAGGGGGTGTAGACTTCAAATGGAGTCACCCATTTAGGTAGCCCCATTTAAAATTCACACTCCATAGGGGTGCAATAGTTTGCTTTTGTGATAAAATTGAGGTAGCTTAAAATTCTTATGAGAACAAACAGAAAATAAATTGTGGTCACTTTTCCCGTTGTGACCCATACAAAACTTGCAGGAATGATCCTGGCTGCAAAGGTGTATTGTCTACTATGTAATATGTACATTAGTGCCAATCCGACTTGAAATATGGGAGGACAATTGGCCGGAATTGTTAAAAAGTGGCTGAAAAGAACAAAAAATTGGTCATTTTGCGGAAATGTAAGGGGGACACATCCCCTCCCCAGGATTGACACCCATAATGTATGTCTATTGTCTTGGACATGTGTTTCTCAGCTGCAATTCCATAAGTTGTTGAATGGTTCTGTAGCCCTATAATCATAGACCCAATGGATGCACTTTTATGGATTATGTGTTAATATGATCTCACCTTGTCTCATTTCAGGCCAGCCTGTATCCATTACATTATATGTCCGCCAAGCAGAGGACTATCCTGTAGACTTATACTATCTCATGGATCTCTCACCTTGTCTCATTTCAGGCCAGCCTGTATCCATTACATTATATGTCCGTCAAGCAGAGGACTATCCTGTAGACTTATACTATCTCATGGATCTCTCACCTTGTCTCATTTCAGGCCAGCCTGTATCTATTACATTATATGTCCGTCAAGCAGAGGACTATCCTGTAGACTTATACTATCTCATGGATCTCTCACCTTGTCTCATTTCAGGCCAGCCTGTATCCATTACATTATATGTCCGTCAAGCAGAGGACTATCCTGTAGACTTATACTATCTCATGGATCTCTCACCTTGTCTCATTTCAGGCCAGCCTGTATCTATTACATTATATGTCCGTCAAGCAGAGGACTATCCTGTAGACTTATACTATCTCATGGATCTCTCACCTTGTCTCATTTCAGGCCAGCCTGTATCCATTACATTATATGTCCGCCAAGCAGAGGACTATCCTGTAGACTTATACTATCTCATGGATCTCTCACCTTGTCTCATTTCAGGCCAGCCTGTATCCATTACATTATATGTCCGTCAAGCAGAGGACTATCCAGTAGACTTATACTATCTCATGGATCTCTCACCTTGTCTCATTTCAGGCCAGCCTGTATCTATTACATTATATGTCCGTCAAGCAGAGGACTATCCTGTAGACTTATACTATCTCATGGATCTCTCACCTTGTCTCATTTCAGGCCAGCCTGTATCCATTACATTATACGTCCGTCAAGCAGAGGACTATCCAGTAGACTTATACTATCTCATGGATCTCTCACCTTGTCTCATTTCAGGCCAGCCTGTATCCATTACATTATATGTCCGCCAAGCAGAGGACTATCCTGTAGACTTATACTATCTCATGGATCTCTCACCTTGTCTCATTTCAGGCCAGCCTGTATCCATTACATTATATGTCCGTCAAGCAGAGGACTATCCTGTAGACTTATACTATCTCATGGATCTCTCACCTTGTCTCATTTCAGGCCAGCCTGTATCCATTACATTATATGTCCGCCAAGCAGAGGACTATCCTGTAGACTTATACTATCTCATGGATCTCTCACCTTGTCTCATTTCAGGCCAGCCTGTATCTATTACATTATATGTCCGTCAAGCAGAGGACTATCCTGTAGACTTATACTATCTCATGGATCTCTCACCTTGTCTCATTTCAGGCCAGCCTGTATCCATTACATTATATGTCCGCCAAGCAGAGGACTATCCTGTAGACTTATACTATCTCATGGATCTCTCACCTTGTCTCATTTCAGGCCAGCCTGTATCCATTACATTATATGTCCGTCAAGCAGAGGACTATCCAGTAGACTTATACTATCTCATGGATCTCTCACCTTGTCTCATTTCAGGCCAGCCTGTATCTATTACATTATATGTCCGTCAAGCAGAGGACTATCCTGTAGACTTATACTATCTCATGGATCTCTCACCTTGTCTCATTTCAGGCCAGCCTGTATCCATTACATTATATGTCCGCCAAGCAGAGGACTATCCTGTAGACTTATACTATCTCATGGATCTCTCACCTTGTCTCATTTCAGGCCAGCCTGTATCCATTACATTATATGTCCGTCAAGCAGAGGACTATCCAGTAGACTTATACTATCTCATGGATCTCTCACCTTGTCTCATTTCAGGCCAGCCTGTATCTATTACATTATATGTCCGTCAAGCAGAGGACTATCCTGTAGACTTATACTATCTCATGGATCTCTCACCTTGTCTCATTTCAGGCCAGCCTGTATCCATTACATTATACGTCCGTCAAGCAGAGGACTATCCAGTAGACTTATACTATCTCATGGATCTCTCACCTTGTCTCATTTCAGGCCAGCCTGTATCCATTACATTATATGTCCGCCAAGCAGAGGACTATCCTGTAGACTTATACTATCTCATGGATCTCTCACCTTGTCTCATTTCAGGCCAGCCTGTATCCATTACATTATATGTCCGCCAAGCAGAGGACTATCCTGTAGACTTATACTATCTCATGGATCTCTCACCTTGTCTCATTTCAGGCCAGCCTGTATCTATTACATTATATGTCCGTCAAGCAGAGGACTATCCTGTAGACTTATACTATCTCATGGATCTCTCACCTTGTCTCATTTCAGGCCAGCCTGTATCCATTACATTATATGTCCGTCAAGCAGAGGACTATCCAGTAGACTTATACTATCTCATGGATCTCTCACCTTGTCTCATTTCAGGCCAGCCTGTATCCATTACATTATATGTCCGCCAAGCAGAGGACTATCCTGTAGACTTATACTATCTCATGGATCTCTCACCTTGTCTCATTTCAGGCCAGCCTGTATCTATTACATTATATGTCCGTCAAGCAGAGGACTATCCAGTAGACTTATATTATCTCATGGATCTCTCACCTTGTCTCATTTCAGGCCAGCCTGTATCTATTACATTATATGTCCGTCAAGCAGAGGACTATCCTGTAGACTTACTATCTCATGGATCTCTCACCTTGTCTCATTTCAGGCCAGCCTGTATCCATTACATTATATGTCCGTCAAGCAGAGGACTATCCAGTAGACTTATACTATCTCATGGATCTCTCACCTTGTCTCATTTCAGGCCAGCCTGTATCCATTACATTATATGTCCGTCAAGCAGAGGACTATCCAGTAGACTTATACTATCTCATGGATCTCTCACCTTGTCTCATTTCAGGCCAGCCTGTATCCATTACATTATATGTCCGTCAAGCAGAGGACTATCCTGTAGACTTATACTATCTCATGGATCTCTCACCTTGTCTCATTTCAGGCCAGCCTGTATCCATTACATTATATGTCCGTCAAGCAGAGGACTATCCTGTAGACTTACTATCTCATGGATCTCTCACCTTGTCTCATTTCAGGCCAGCCTGTATCCATTACATTATATGTCCGCCAAGCAGAGGACTATCCTGTAGACTTATACTATCTCATGGATCTCTCACCTTGTCTCATTTCAGGCCAGCCTGTATCCATTACATTATATGTCCGCCAAGCAGAGGACTATCCTGTAGACTTATACTATCTCATGGATCTCTCACCTTGTCTCATTTCAGGCCAGCCTGTATCTATTACATTATATGTCCGTCAAGCAGAGGACTATCCTGTAGACTTATACTATCTCATGGATCTCTCACCTTGTCTCATTTCAGGCCAGCCTGTATCTATTACATTATATGTCCGTCAAGCAGAGGACTATCCTGTAGACTTACTATCTCATGGATCTCTCACCTTGTCTCATTTCAGGCCAGCCTGTATCCATTACATTATATGTCCGTCAAGCAGAGGACTATCCTGTAGACTTATACTATCTCATGGATCTCTCACCTTGTCTCATTTCAGGCCAGCCAGTATCTATTACATTATATGTCCGTCAAGCAGAGGACTATCCAGTAGACTTATACTATCTCATGGATCTTAGCGCTTCCATGATGGATGATTTAAATAATCTGAAAAAATTAGGTGAAATTTTAGGTAAGTCTACTAAACTGGAATTACAATTCCAGACAAAATGGTTGGAACAATATGCCCCCAATCCCCCCGGTCAATGTTGCCAGTTGTTTATTTGGACATGTACCCCTAGAGACACCCAACATTGATTGGTGAGGAAGGGGGAGGGTTGTAGTAGCAGGGAATTAGGGCATTTTTGGCCTAAAAATTTCCAAATTTTGACTGGGGAGCTAAACAGGAGGGCCGGGGAAAAGCACAAGATTGGGATGGCAAATGCCCCCTATTTGGTGCCACAACTAACAATATGACAAATCATTGTTCATCCAGTAAATGAACCTCAAATCTCTGTAAGTAGAAACCATTTCTTTTCAATCAAATGGGGAAGTAACACAGATAGGCCTAGTATGCAATGGGCTCTATCAGTTAAAATTCATGCCCACTATGGAAGACATGACCTTAACCTCCCACACATTACACAGTGGGTGTAGATTTTAAACGGAGTCACCCATTCAGGTAGCTCAGGTAACCCAGTGGCGTAGCGTGGGTCATCCGATTGGGGGGGGGGGCACCAGCCATAGGAGGGCACAAGCCATATATTGGCAATTTTCCTATGGGATTTTCTAAATTTTGCAATCAATTGGGGGGCACGTGCCCCTTTGACACTACGCCACTGAGGTAACCTTTCAAAAAAATTCATACTCTCTGATTAAGATTAAGGTTGTCTTCCATAGGGGGTGTATGGATTTCAAATGGAATGCCCCAATATAACACCCTCAGTCATCTACTTGTCACACCAGAACTTGAGAAACGGGTTAAGAAATCACTTCCGAAATCACAATTAAGGCGGAGACAGGAATCAAACCATGCAGGATAGATTTACTTTACTATTCTTAAAATAACTCTCTATAATAAAAGAATGAATTAATTTTGTGGATCAAATTAGGGACGTCAATTTTTATGCTTATTATTTGATGGGAATGGAGAACTTCAAATATCCGGGGTGGTACTCACACATAAAAGTGATGTACTTGTGTTTAAAGGGACTATCTACTCACAAGTGTAGTGTGCTATCATCTGTGCCCATTTATTATATGCTTTTCAAAATATTTGCGGCAAGTTAATTAATAATTTTTTTCCAAAATGTAGGCTAATCATTTTGTTGCAATTTGTAGGTGAAAGGCAAATTGACATCATAGGAAGTGTCATTTTTTGTTAGATAGTTGGAAACAAGGGTGCATTCGGTGCAAAAATGTCATTGGTTGAGAAAGGTGTCATTTAAGTGAGAAAGGGTGTCATTAGGTGGAAAGGTGCCATTTTTCAATAGGCCCAGGTGACAAATGGGCTGTGTGTGAAAAAGGTGTCATTGGGTGGAAAAGGGTGTCATTGGGTGAAAAAAGAGTGTCATTGAATGCAAGATTCTCCCTGGGAAAGGGTAAGAGAGGCATTATGACACACACTGTAACAGGCCAATATATGAGTGTGAAAAAGGTGTCATTGGGTGGAAAATGGTGTCATTGGCTGAAAAAGGGTGTACATCATTGAATACAACATTCTCCCTGGGAAAGGGTAAGAGAGGCATTATGACACAGACTGTAATAGGCCAATATATGAGTGCTATAATACCCCAAGTTTTGCATGTTTCAGCCCATCATTTTCCAAAAATGTTTTCAAATATTTTTGTCAATCAGGGTTTGGTCACATATGGTATTGGTCCCCTCTAGCTCATATGTCAGACTACCTGTATAAGACAATGATCAAAACAAAGGCTTTCCCATATAAAATGTCAATTATAGGAAATAGTGTAATTTCCTACCTTAGTCATCAAAGTTGCCTATATTTTCAATGTACGGAGACATTTTTGATTGGAATTTAAATTAAATTAGCATGGTTATTGGGTTTACCTCACTTAACTTGACAAGCTAACAGGCTAAGTGATCTTAAATGGTACTGAAGTTTTATTGTCACTCAAGTTTCCATAAATAGTAACAAAAATCTATACAAAGTATAGGCCTAAACTCAATGTTATTTAAAGGAGTATTTCGTGATCCTAGCATCCTCTTTTTATGACATTTTTCAGTAGATATCCACGAAAAAACTTATTCCCAAAATTTCAGTTGTTTCCGATTTTGCGTTTGCGAGTTATGCATGATTATGTGTATTACACTGCTCCATAGACAATGTGTTGTAATTTCGTTGTGGTGCACCAGAACGAAATTCAAATTTCACGATATCTTTGTTAAACGAAATAAACTTTTTTTGAGAAAAGTGGGGGATGAGGCTGTGGATCACAGGGGGACATAATATTATTGAAAGATATGGTCTGCATTACACAATTATATTAAAACAATATTGTAACATTTCCATCAAAAATATATTTGTATATATTTTCCACAAAATGTTAGAATGTATAAATTAAACAACATACTTCTTTGTTTTATTCAAAATCTCAGATTTTGTAATTCAGCACCTTGAAGTCTTAATTTTTGTAGGGTATGTTAGTTATAGGCCTAATCATACACAGAACAGAATTTTGAAAAACATTGAGGACGTCTTCCTCAGCAAATGTTATAATACACCTGTATTGCTATAAAGTGCAACATCAAAAAAGGTTCAAAAGTTGAGAACTTGAATAGTTCATATGTTTATGTATCTATCTTCTGTTTATTTTTGCAGCTCGTGAAATGCAGAGAATAACCAGAAATTTCCGGCTAGGATTTGGCTCTTTTGTTGATAAAACTGTATCTCCATTTGTTAACACATTACCTGAAAGGTAAGACAATCAAGTCTTGTCCATATTCACTGGAAACTGATATAGGTCCCAATCACTTTTTGATACACCCTGTATGTAGTATATAATAGTAATGTCAACCTGGTGATTCAAACTTTGCAGGGCCCCAGTCATTCATTGTGCATGATTTCTGGAATAAAATATAATGTAAACCAAGAAACTGATAACATGAACGGGGTAATGTGAGATCTGGTTGACTTTATGCCTGCCCCACTCCCTGTTAGACGTGTTGAACATCCCTACCCCCACCCCGGTGCTGGGTGTCCTGATATTTATATATTTTAAAGCTCCCATTTTTGACCATTTTGCTCACCCCCCCTGGAAGTTGCCTTGGCCCCCTTTGGCCCCCTCTGAAATATTACTGGCTACACCATGCCACTGTGCCTCAACCCATTTTCGCCAGCCCATCGGGCTGGTACCTGTTTCTGGGATCGGGTCTGTTTGCTCAAGAGATTAATTTTTATTGGTATTGGAATGACTTTTTGTTAAAACTTTTTGTGGTTGAATTTTTTTATAAATATTTTAATTTGATGTGTAAGGAAAAGTAAGTATGTTTTGCCGTTTCAACGAATGAAAACGAGTGAGTATTACCAAAGTTATGTTTGAATTAATATGACTTTAAAAGTTTTAGGTATAGGCCTAAAATGTAGCAATAATAGTTAATATACAGCATCATATGGTCAGCAGAAGAAAAGTATGTCATTTCAGTGTCTTTGACCCGGGGTCCTTGACCACTGAACAGCGTGATATCATGTTGATAACAGATCTAAAGAATCAAAATCTTCATCATATGGACCATATTGATGTCAAAGTAATTATCTATCCTATCCTGTGTCGTTTTATGGATAAAAATGACTCAAAATGCTATTGATGAAATAGTTGCTATCATGAACATCAGTTGCCTTTTCAACGGGAAAAATCTGATGCAAAATAAAGTTTTTAGGGCCTAGCTATAATATGGGCATAATTTATGCATGTAGGCCTATAGTATTGAACAATGTACCCATTTGACATGCACTTATAGATAAATAAATTGTCTTACTTTATTAATTTAAGGGCTGGGGTATGAACGTTTGGACAGTATTTATTTTGGGACATTAGAGCACATCAGACATATCGAATTGCATTCTGAATACTGAAGAATGTCCTTCTGATATCAAATAATTTTGATTTTTGAAATTAGCAATTTAATACACATTTTATGGCAAATCATTAAAATTGATATTTTTGATATTTAACAGTACTCAAGTAAACTTTACAAATCTGATGATTTATACTTAAAGTGTATGTAGGTGGGATGAAAAGCCGACGATCAATTGAAAATTTTGACCTTTTGTATTGGAGATATGGATTTTTTCCCCAAAACACCAAAAAAAAAGGTCTTTTGGGAAAAAATCCATATCTTCAATATGAAAGGTCAAAATTTTCAAATAACCACGGCTTTTCCTCCCAGCTACATACAGTACACTTTAAGAATATATCATTAGATTTATATAATTTACTTCGAGGACTGTTATATGTCAAAAATTTGAAAAATATTTGACCTTTTGTATTGGAGATATGGATTTTTTTCCCAAAACACCAAAAAAAAAAGGGGTCTTTTTGGGAAAAAAATCCATATCTTCAATATGAAAGGTCAAAATTTTCAAATGGCCGTCGGCTTTTCCTCCCAGCTACATACACTTTAAGAATATATCATTAGATTTATATAATTTACTTCGAGGACTGTTATATGTCAAAAATTTGAAAAATATTAAATTTTTATAATTTGTCATAAAATTTGTATTATATTGTGATTTTCAAAAATGAAAATTATTTGATATCAGAAAGACATGCTTCAGTATTCAGAATGCAATTCGATAGGTCTGAGGTGCTCTCATGTCCTCAAAAAATACCATCGAAACGCAATAAACGCTCATTCTAGATCCCTTAATAACTTCTATGTTATAAATAAAATGACACATAACGTAAGTGAAGCTACTTTCTATCTTTTTTATTTGATTCATAAACTTACAGTCAAAACACACAAGAGTGAAGATTGCATTGAGTAATCAGTCCTTTATAAATGTTCTTGCCACCATCTATCATATAGTAAACTATACATTGCGAATTAATATCAAATTATTTTAAAATAAAAAATGTACATGTAAGGTGAGTTTATATTATGTTATATGGCGAATTAAAGGAGTATTTCGTGATCCTAGCATCCTCTTTTTATGACATTTTTCAGTAGATATCCACAAAAAAAAGCTTATTCTAAAAAATTTCAGTTGATTCCGATTTTGCCTTTACGAGTTATGCATGGTTATGTGCACACAATGTGTTGCAATTTTGTTCTGGTATACCAGAACGAAATTCAAATTTCACGATTACTTTGCTAAACAATTAATCTGCAAGAAATATTTTGTACATAAACATTATGTAGCCAGAGGTTTCCAGTGATATAAAAATCTCAACTTTTTTGAGAAAAGTTAGGGGATGATGCTGTGGATCACGAAATGCCCTTTTAACTAAAACCTGCAGTCAGTGCAGTGTAGTATTTGTGACGTGGTATATCGAAAGCAGACACTTTTGGGCAGGATCGTAAATGGAGAAATAGCCAAAAATCTACCCGGGGTGATTTTTTCACGATTTGGGTTTATGATGTTATTAAAGGCCCATTCAGTGATTTGCTCATCCGGACGATCGTAAAAATCATCAAAATTCAGATTTTGGTACCTTTGTAATTGGCATAGATGTGCTAACATAGCCTGCTAGTGGTTCGGTCGAAAGCCGTGTATTTTAGACAAAATAAAGCATTTGCATGATTCTAGACTTTTGATACTGACAGTACAAAAAGTCCGACTCGAGATCGCAAGAAGCTCACTCTCCACGTACCAACACGCGTTGCGTATTGTTTCTACTACTTATTACATCAGTAGCTACTATTTTAAACAAAATACACAATTTTAACTGTTTTTCATATTTGAATTGACCGTTAGTTTGCCTCGGTGACCTTTAACATGTTTAATTGCTTATTTTGTTTTCTACTACAAAAATTAAGCGTCTGTTTTAAATCAATTCAGACTCTACTTCCCCGTGTTAGAAACACTGGACTAGGAAGTTTTTCCAGTCGATTAATTGGCGCACTGTACGAAAATCTCGATTTTCTCGAGTCGATCTGAGTTGAAGTAGAAAACCTTTCTAAAACTTCTGTTTTTGACTAATTTGTCGATGTATTCAGGGGAAAAGTGGTTTAATGAAATTCTGTCGACTTATTCTTTATTTCTAAGCAACTCTGACAAATTTCCATTTTTTTTTAATGTTCCTGTGAAATCACTGAAAGGGCCTTTAATGTTTAAAATATTGTCTGATCGTTTCAGACCGGAATATAACTGGCATGTTGTATTTTTGAGACATTTTTCAAGGTAATTCCTACTCTCAACATTGTCAATAATATTTTTAAAGGCAGCTTATCTATTATTAATATTAAAGGCCCATTCAGTGATTTGCTCATCCGGACGATCGTAAAAATCATCAAAATCATCAAAATACCGTACCTTTGTTATTACATAGATGTGCTAAGTCTGCGAATGGTTCAGCCAAAAGCCGTGTAGGCCTATTTAAGACAAAATAAGACATTTTACACGAATCTGTATTTTTAGATACTGACAGTATCTAAAATTAGCTACAAGTATTTGAATGGCGGGGCTTGAACTTCGTCAGTACTGCTGTTTTCTTAATTTTTTGCCAAATTTGGCATTTCAAAAATACCAAATGACAATTTGAATGACTTAGGCCTATCCTTCTCTTTTAAGCAATTTATAAACAATTTTAATTTTTTTACTCTTGCGCTGGGATCACTGAATGGGTCTTTAAGAAATGTGGCGTATCATGTCAAAAACAGACATCTTTTGGACAGCTTATAAATTTGGAGGCTTTCACATAAAGAGCTATTTTGCTCCACAACGCCGTGTTCCCCAATAAAATCGGACATTCCTAAGCGAAGAAATTGAGTTCGTAAGTTATGGTATTAAAAATTGGAAATTGAAATATCGTGGGTAAAAAGCTGAAAAGACAAATAAAACCAGAACAGAACAATTTAGAGAACAATAATGAATTAATAATAATGAACAATAATGAATTAAAGAGTTGACAGATTAGGAGTTAATGTTTTCTGCAGTTTCAGTGTACATCTTCTCACCGTTGATGGTTTGATGGACTGTCATGTAACATGGATGTAGTAAGCCGTGATCCTAAAAATGCCTTTCACATTGACCAAAACTAATTACAAGACCTCTTCTACATTGAGGCTGGCTTTCCCTTTTAAAGGGAATTTTTATTACATAACCTATGATGTCTAAATCCATTAGCGCAGCCAGTGGGGGGCAGGGGCAGAGTGCTCTCCTGACAAAAAATGAAAGAGAAAAGTACCCCTCCGACATCAAATGAAAGGGGAAATCAGGAAGGAAAGAAAAGGGACAAGGAGCCCATTTTCCACCAAATTTCATCCTGATCATGAACCAAAATAGTGTTAAATACAAAAATTTTGTGAGCGCTATGCACATACATTGTCCAAATAAAGCCCTTTTCACCCAGATCATGGGCAAAAATTGTGTAAAATATAAAATTTGTCTTGCGTCATTGTCCCAATAAAGCCTTTTTTAAGCTTAAAGACTACATATATATAAAAAACGGAATAATAATATAATACCCACCAATATTACAGGGTAAAAATGATCTAACCGGATTTTTTTAAAACTGTTTTCCCCCGATATTTCTATTTTGCCCCCCCACCCCAAGAAAGCTGACTATGCCCCTGTCTAAATCACAAAAGTTTGTTTCTCTAATTTGTATGTTTGTTCATTACAGGTTACTAGAACCATGCAACACATGTCTTCCTCCCTACGGCTTCAGGAATCACCTACCTCTGGATGCTGACACTCAATTATTTTCTGTAAGTTAAACATTGTTCATGTTCTGTTTTCTATCTTAGATTAAGGCCAACCATTAAAACTATACGTTTCCAAATTTTGAGTTGTATTGCTGCAGCGGTTTTGATATGTGAAGCAGAAACATGTGTTTCAATGCCTAATAGGATAGTACATACAGGGGCGGCGCCACAGGGGGGGCAAGGGGGGCAATTGCCCCCCCCCCCTATGATTTTCAAAAAAGAGGTAAAAGGAAGGAAAAAGAGAAAGAGAAGAAGGAGAGAGAAAAAGGAGGGGAGAGAAAGAGAGGACATCTTGCCCCTTGTGGAATGCTGACCTAAGCGGTTTTAAAGTTATTGGTTTTTATATTTTAAGCCCATTTTTGGCAAATTTTCCCCCATAAAAGTCACATGGCCTCTCTTGCTTTTTCTCCCAACTATACTTTGGAAAAATCCTGGCTACGTCACTTTCCTGGCGCGGCAACACATGTAAGTCTGTGTCATGCAGCAATTAATCATTATAAATAAGTTAACTTTCAGTCCGATAGATCACACAACTTTTACGGGGTTTCATCACATTGTATATCCAAAACGCCTCTCTCAGAAATAGTGTAAAAATTATGCACCAATATAAATAAGCAATTTGCTTCATTATGGCCGGCCAGGGGCGTAGCCAGGATTTATTGGGTCTGATTTTGAAAAGGTGGACCTGTTTTGGACCTTTTCCTAAAATTTTGACCAAGAAAGCATAAAGAACCTAATTTTTTCGCTCGCTACACTCGCGAATGGGCAAATTTTGTCCTTTTCTGAATGAAAAAGGATAAAAAAATGAACCTTTTCGGCTTTTACTAGTGATCATAGGGGTGACTACCTCCCCCTACGCTCCTGATTACGGCTTTCAGTTCGAAATATTTCCAACCTCAAGACACCCCATTCATATCATTTTATCGTGCCAATTTATTAAAAAAACGGCATATCATATGCAATGCAACTACTGTACACTGCAACTGACTTAACATACACCGCGTTGCGACCAGAGGCGTAGATCCGACCCGGGGTGTGGGGTATAAATCCCCCATATATTTTGATAGGGTAGATGGTTCATACAATCATTCCCCAATGTTGACGCCTGTACATTGTATGTGGGTTTCTGACCAAAGTAACCTCATATTTGGCCATTTTAGCCTAAAAAGTGCCAATTTTTTCGCGTTTCGCGCGACTTTAACATTGCACTATATTTAACATTTCCACCATATTTCACTTCGTGCACATTTGTACCATGAACTTATTTTGTTGCCAAAAGGTGCTGGATTTACTAATTGAGTAGGTCCATGCCTAAAACCAGCGGGCTGAAAGTCGGGACCGTGAATGAAATCCATAAAAATATGTGTTTGGAAAATAAATAAATAAATAACCCTAAAAAGGGTGAAAATAGTGCATCAAATGGCTTCATTTGTGCTTTCATTTTGAAGTGTTGAGAGAAATAAAAAGAAAAACTGAAACATTACAATCAAGAGTAGGAAAATGTTTTTCCTAAAAATTGAAGAAAAATGAGTAGATCAGCATTTTTTGTATAGGGTCGGTCAGTTTAGGCCATGGGCAATTGATTTCTAGCTTCCTATTGATAGTTTTTAAATTAAGGGCAGTCACTTCCCATTATTTGTTATTCATTATTAGATGAAATTTTATTATTTTACCATTTTTTTGGTGCAGTAGAGTATCTGAAAGTGCTTAGAACATGGCTTGTGATGTTTTTTGATGAAATTTGTATAAAAATCATACACATTTTCCATGGGAACATGCAATGACCATGATGAGGCAGTGATCACAAATTTTACTATTAGTAAATTTTACTATTTAATAGTAAATTTTACTATTGGTAAATTTTACTATTAGTATTTCTTAGTCTTACTTTCGATGTACAATTTTGATTATTTCCCAGCTTCAAGTGAATGATACTTGGTATTCAGGTAACCTGGACACACCAGAGGGTGGCTTTGATGCACTCATGCAAGCAACAGTATGTACGGTAAGTCATGGTGAAATTAGTTTAACCCCGTGAGAACTACCTGCCGATTGGCCAAAAAGAAGTTTCCATTATCAATTGGACCAATCACCAACATTGTTAGAATAATTTCACCACACAAAAATTTGGGGTGAATTGTTTGCAAAGCTCCATTCTGATTGGTGATTAAAATGAAGATATCATGTAATTGACCAATCAGAGGCAATGTTAGATCGGCAGGTAGTGCTCAGGGGGTTAACAAGGGCATGTTGTAAAATACTTGAACAAATGTGAAGCCAAAGACTGGGTAGTCATTTTCATCACTTCAAAGTGCATTATCCCTAAGAATTTACCTTTAACAGTGGCAAAAATTCCCATGAAAATATGCCCTATTTTTGACTTAGTTTCAAAAGTATAATCTTATATTGGATTTTTTTAAAGTAGGGTTTCAATTTAAAGCTAGCATTATAGGGCAGATGTTGGTGGCCTTGATATAAAAACATCACAGTTTGCTCAAAGATACTCATTGAGTATCTTTGGTTTGCTAAAGTAATAAGTTTTGTGTCAAGAGTTCTGAATTATTTGTATATTTTGTCCCTAGAAGGAGATAGGATGGCGTGAACAGGCCAGGCATTTAGTTGTATTTACAAGCGATGCATCCTTTCATTTTGCTGGCGATGGAAAGGTAAGTTGATGAAATATTTTGTTTCTTTTTGAATTTGGAAATGATTGTGCCAGTGGAATAGCATCTGGGTCTGCGGGTGCTTGGGGTAGGGGTAGAGTTTGGCACCACTAAGTTTTAGGAAAAGGTTTTTGAACATGGCTAAAAATATCATAATTTATGAAAATGACCTCACCCCTATGCCAAACCCAAAGGAAAATAAAGGAACGAATTCCTACTTTTTTAAAAACTTTTGCAACAAACATTTGAGTTTTTATCATTTTTTAATTTTAAGCGCAATGACGGTAAATGTCACAAAAGCTCACAAATATGGCAGCGTATGCATTCTCTAATGTAAGATACATTAATTTGTGTGTATCCAGGCTGGAGGCATTGCTGACATGGTTGACCCATTAAAATAGTTTTCTCAACATGGCATATTATGTGACATGATCAAGGGGAAAGATTTGGATGTAGCTAATATTGTTTTTATTGGCAAAAACAGTGTTCATATTCTTTTGTTTTAAATTGTTTGCAGTCATTGATAAATTGCTCATAACTCACAACAGATATCCAGTTTTGAAGAGGTTAGCACCAAAATGTATGTAAACTGCCAGAAAATGATGTAAATATTGAAAATTGCTGACATGTGACTCATTCACCTTGATCATGTCACATATGCATTCTCCAATGTAGTTCATTGATTGTCAGCAATAAAATACATGTTTGTTTCTTTGCAGCTTGGTGGTATTGTTGAGCCTAATGATGGGGACTGTCACATGGATCCACAAACAAACCTGTACACAAAATTAAACCAACAGGTAATCTTACCCTTCCCAGAATCCTTTGCGTGATATTTCACTTCATTTCATCACTGATGACACTCCCATTACATTGTAGGCCTAGTTTCCATTTGTTTTCATTTTGAGAATAAAATGGTTCGATAAACATATTTTGCAAGATCTGGATGTACTATGCTTATTTTGTCACAATCGACCCAAGTTGCACCAGATAGCAAATCAGTACAGAAAATTAAAGAAATGCATTATGGGAAGTGCAAGATATCGTCTCTGTATTACCAAAGTTCAACATGCAAAAAAAAAAGCCACCCATCTTTACACATGCCAAAAATTAAGCTAATTTCAAATTCAATGTTACATAAAAAACAAATCTTGGTGATTTAATGTGCAATCCATAATAGTATTAGCACAATTCAGCAATCTTGGTTCAACTGTCAATGAGATAAGAATTATTTCACTTTAACAAGGGTGTGACAAAGGCACATCTCCTCTCAAGAGTTAGATTATAATTTTCTCCTAACAGCTTCCTATTACACCTGGGTGGGGTGAGGTGCTTCACACCTGTACTGCAATAATTCACAACCATTCTTTACCCATTACACCACCATGCCCCCACACTTTTATTGCCCACATTTTTGGCAACAAATTTGTTATTACGAAAATATTATACAATTTAATGTTTTTCTTCATTGTGTACTGTACGTACTATACATTATTTTGCTACTTTAGATATGAGACATTAATCAGTGCACATACATGTGACTGGGCCTATAATGCTCTCACTCAGTATTAGATAACATCAACATACCTAATAGGTTTCCCATCTGTTTGACAGGATTACCCATCCATCGGTCACCTTAATGCCAAGATGAGAGATAATAACATCATTCCTATATTTGCTGTAACATCAAGAAGATACACATTATATCAGGTAAGGACCCACAACGTGCTCATCTATCAGGGCACAGTTCTTTAACCCCAATACATCTGTACATTCATTGAATGACCTTTGAAAATTTGAGTACAAAAACTTGAGGTCAAATTATGCACTATGACTGTTTAATTGAGGTTATTGAACTATGCCACTGGAATGAGGCCATTGTGATCCATAGTGTGGTGTAGCCAGCACTTTTTTTCAGAAAGGGGCAAAGGGGTCAAGTCAACTATCAAGGGGAAAAAGTTGATAAAAATTGTCAAAATGTGCTATAAAGTACAAAAAGTGCTAAAAATCGTACAAATATCAGGGCGGAATGTTGTTTTTTTTATTGATTTTTTAAAACTTATTTTTGAATTAAGATGTCACAGTATAAAATTGCGATTTACACATTTGAAGTACAAATACCTCAACAATGCGAGTATCAAATAAAGTAAACTTTCTTCCAAATATGTCTCAGAATTTCATGATGGCTTTGTGCCCCCCAATAAGACCCGGTGCACCCCAATCATGGTCGGTGCCCCCCCAATATGATGACCCACACTACGCCACTGACCCCTGTCATGCGAAGTTGGTTCTAGTTAGGGTTCTGCACCCTATTAATAAATACAGTACAAATGTACAATATTATTATTTATGTAATAAGGCCGAAAAATTAAATGTTGTGTTGCCAAGTGGGCTAAATGAAAAGTTGGGTTGGTTGATCGATTAGGCTATCCTCTTTTTTTAACCTTCAGTTTTTGAAAAATCCCCACAAATATTAGATACTAGTAATGCTTCTTTCATTAGGGACATTGTGTCAATTCTGACTGCTGGATACTTGTTAGATATTCAATTTAAGACTAGTCTTTCGATAAAATATTTAAAGTGAAAAACATTGATTTTGAACATATCTGTAAAAATTGGCAAAAAAAGTGCATAAATTTGTAAAAAAGAGACATCAATGCTTACAGTTGTAAAGCTTCTTACTAGTCTATATCTGTATTATTTCTTTCCTATATGTGCAGGAGTTATTGCATCTCATTGAAGGCTCAACTGTAGGTGTGCTTGCATCCGATTCATCTAACATTGTAGATCTCATCAAGGAAAATTACGAGGTGATGATTGCATATTGCAAAATACTGTATTATTTTCACTGGCATTATCTTTCACTGGTGTATGTGACACAATCTTAATAATATCTACTACGCACTACAGGAGCATATTTAAAAGTGTACTGTGCTATTCCAGTTGAAATCCATACACCCCCTATGGAAGACATGACCTTAATCTCCCACACAGGGGGAGTAGATTTCAAATAGAGACCCCCACTTAGGTAACCCCATTTGAAATTCACATACCCTGTGTGGGAGATTAAGGTCATGTCTTCCACAGGGGGTGTATGGATTTCAACTGGAATAGCCCAATAGTACTGCTGAAATCCTTAGCAGACAAAGTTAAAAGAGGTTTTAGAAGGATTCTTATGTATTTTATTAGGCTTTTCTCATAGTCTTAATATTTTTGTTGAGATTTATTTTCACAATTGCTTCCTTTGGCCTGATTGGATCAGAACATTTAACAAATGTATGAGGAGGCTACTGTGAAGTTAAAATTTCCGCACACCATAAAATTTAACACTTTGCTCTGTTAAGCATCACCCCCTCCCCCCATTGGGTGCATGACTGAACAAAGTGAGGGATGTACAAATTTAGGTAGTAGAGCTATGAAAATTCAGTTACTTTTTATCAAATTTGGGCTCAAGAGCTACAGTTTTGAGAACCACCTTTAAATGTGAGTCCCCCCTGATTGCAGATATATATGCACCCATTACATATACTGGGTTTGGAATTCCAGGAATTGTTCACAATCTTGACAAATGCTGATTTAATATCAATCAGAAAGGACATTTCTAGTGAAATGTAGTTAGCGGTATATCCTAAGTAGGGGGTGTTGCGTTGCCAGATACAGGGGGAACTAGCGGTTTTCAACAAGTCTTAATTAGCAAGTCAGTGATGTGTTACATTAACTCATGCGCTGTGTATTGCTGCTGCATACCAGTGGAGAATATCCATGTACAATGTGGTGCAGATTATGTGTTCTATGTCATCCTTGTTTTAAATTTGTTTTATGATCCTAGATCCTGTATTAGGCGAAGTAAAAAAGATAGTTTGCTTGTCCTCCACAACTTTTTCAGAATTGGGTCAGTCGGTCTAGATTATTATTTTTATTAAAGGTCATAGCCAAAACATGACCGTGTGCCTTTAATTAGCTTAATAAATAGCCCAAATAGCTGTGAATTGGGATATTTCTCTACTGTATACCACTTCATTCATGATTTTAAAACAGCTAAGAAGTGTGTAGAAACTGTAAAAATAAAAATTCAGGATGTCAAAAAAAAAAACCTTTTCTGGAATTTCCAAAATTAGGGTCGGTATTCATTTGTACAATAAAACAAATAAACAAAAAAACACTTTCCAGATTAGGGTCAGTCTCAGTGGAGGACAAGCAAACAATCTTTTTTTTTTGCCTAATTAATATATTCACAGTTTATATTTAAAAGTATACAATATTTTAACCTTTTCAAACAGCAAATTACATCAAAAGTTGAAGTAGTAGATGATGCACCCGAATGGATAGACATCTCTTACACATCACATTGTCTGAACAGTGAAGTCACACCTGGTTCATCTGAATGTAGGGGACTCAAGCTGGGTGATACAGTCAAGTTCGAGTTAGATATTGAAGCTACATCATGTCCAGAAGAAGGATTACATAGGTATGTTACACTGTTAGAAGACCCGACCAATTGGGCAATTCCAGTTGAAATTAATACACCCCATATGGAAGACATGACCTTAATCTTCCACACAGAGCTACACAGGGAGTGTGAATTTCAAATGGGGTTACCTGAATGGGTGCATGACTCCATTTGAAATCTGCACCCCCTGTGTGGGAGATTATTGTCATGTCTTGCATAGAGGGTGTATGGATTTCAAATAGAATAGCCAATTGGGTAAATCTTTATACACAAATACTGAAAGGGATATATCAGTGGTTTGCCCAATCACTGATTTTTTGGGAAAAAATAAATCATCAAAGTTCAGATGTTTCCTTCTTTGGAACAAGCATAGATGTACGTACTAAATTAATTTCATTCCTCAATAGAGAATTCTATTACAGTATATCACGGGCCACCAGCCCAAAAATACATTGATAATAAAAGGAAATAAAGTCATTACAATTCGCTAAAATATTTATCTCTTTTTCTTGCAGGCGAGTAACAGAAATTATTTAAAATATGCTTATTTGTTGCTTGCATTAGTATGCAAAATTTAAAAATGCTAGGGTTTTGATAAAAAAATTGTGGAATGCATCTTGATATCATTAATAGAGTATGACATGAATACAAAATATCAATTTTCATATTAAAAATACAAAACATCTTGAATTTTTTTTTTTTTTTTTTTTAGGTCAACCATGAATGATCCTAGCATCCAAGGTCTAGGTCCAGGGACATTACAAAACCGAAAAAAAAAAAAAAAAAAAAAAAAAATTTAAATTTTTTTTACAATTTCTGGAATTTTTAGAAAAATGGGGGGTGGGACTATACTCGAACGTGGGACTATACTCGGACGAATACGGTAATTTATTTTTACAGAAATGTTATAATATGTGACCATCCTCCACAACTGAGCCCGGATGTCGCCAGTGCCACTATTGAGATATGCTCCATCGAACTTAACAATAAACAATAGGAAACAAAGGATTTATTGACTGTTTTATTGATTTTTCACTACTTAAATGTCAAGTACTATAGACATGATATACATCATTTTAAAGCTAATTTCAAGCAGAATATTTTGGTTGAATATCTCAAAAATGATGATTGGCGGCTCAGTTGTGCTGAGGGGTCACATATGGCTTTAAATTATATGTAATAAACTCTCCATTTGGAGAGACTGTGGAATTGAATAGTGTGGGCGCTGATTCTCAGTAATGTTGAAAATATGACGGTCTGGATGCCATGGATAAATCTTGTAATTTTAAAATTGAAAGTCTGTCACAAAACCGTTCCTGTTTGGTTCAGGGAAAAGGAAAGGAAAACATTCATATGACACTTGACACATCCACCATATTACAAAGCATTTAGAAATCTCAAAATACATCAATAGCCTTGATTAATAAGGTCAGCATTTCAATTAGGGGTGTACAAAGGGTCATTAACTCCTGCATAAAACTAATTAAGGAAATCATTATGCAATTCCAATTATTCCTTTGTCCATGTTTCTTCCTTGGTGCCAAAATATTATCAGTGAATCCAGTGATATATTTGTCACTTCAAACCACTATTTCCTTTAAGTAGTCATTAAATAGTTTCCAAAAGTGGCACGTGTCTGAGATAAATGTATGACATGAAACTTGTTGTTTCCTTTATTGTAAAATGAATAAAATTTTAATGAATATCTCCAACAGAACAACGATCATATGGGCATTCTATCAAATATCTGTGATGAATTGTTTATCTTACAGACACATAAAATGAAATGAAATGACAGCACACCCCTACATATATCTCCACACATACCTCACATACTCTCAGGGCCACCACTAGAGTGGGGAGGGGGGGGGGGTAGGGGTGTGTGACACCCCAATATATAATTTTGTTGGTAAAAATGGACTGGATGTTGTTGGCAAAACCATGGGATTATCAGCAAATTACAAGACACATTATAAAAGATAAATGTGTTACCAAGTTGTGCTGTTATTTATAGGCCTATTGTTAATGTAATAGTAGTTACCAATGAAAAAAAAGGGTTGACGAAAAAAATTGACCCTACTCTCCCCCAGTGTTCAAATAAGGCCGGTCAGCCGGCCATTGGCCTGTAACTTTTTGGCCTGGCCGGTAACTTTTCTGACTGGCATCTAGTTGCCGACCGGCTGGCCGGTAACTTTTAAGGTCAAGCCGGTTGGCCTGTAACTTTTGAGGCATATTTCAACACTGCTCTCCCCCATACTTTTTAGATTCTGGAGAGCCATACTGGCTGAAAAAAAATTAGAAAATTAGGGCAAAATATGCTGTACACCCCCTGAATCAGATTGGTCTAGCGACGCCCCTGCATACTCTCACACTAAGACTATCAGCCTGCCACAAACACACCCCTACACCCCCACAAACATATCCACACCCACCCACACAGGCACTAATTAATTGATTTATTAGAACAGTAATTAATGAATAACAAGATGCAGGTTATCAATTGAATCTCAGATTTGTCACAAAATTTTACAGTCATGTTTGTCGTAGAGCATTTATATCAAATTACAATTAGTCAAATTCATTTATTTTGGGAAAAATTATGGCTTAAAATATAGATTTTAAATATGCTTAAGGGTAGACGAGGTATTGTTGGTCGATGCAACCTAAAAATCGATTTTCATTATCTAGATCAATATATTATTGAAAAATAACACCTTGATGTTTTGCAAAAGTTTATTCTACAAATCGAATACTTTGCAAACTTGCTTAATTTATTGCTTTTAATGAGTTATGTACGTTTTACAAAAGTGTTGTTGTTTCAGCCCTCTTTACAACCTAACTCAAGAACCGCAGTACCTATAAAAGTATATCTGTGATATTTTAATTCTTCTACACGCTCGCTATGAATTGAGCAATGCAGTTTTTGCCAAAGCTCACTACCATTCGTAAGGTGTTGTGAACTACCAAATCACAACAGTTTAAAATAGTTTTAACTATTAAAATAACCTTAAAAGTAGTGAATCCAGAATCCAGGCAGGAAACTTGATATTTGACCTACTACCATGAAATGAGTATAAAGTCACACTTTTGTACTGAATTTCAAGACACCCTGGGCTGGCTACTATGTTGCAAAGGACATACTACTGACTTGTACAGGTACACAGCAAACAAAGAGCATTAACTCAGTCAGCCAAGATGTCTCAAAAATACCAAAAGTGGGACTTTATATGCTCATTTCGTGGCAGCAGGTCATGTATATCTTGATAGGTCAAGTCTTTACTTATCTCATACAATTATGTCTATCTGTTCAATGTCCTGTTTCATCATCTTACGATCATGTTGATAGTAATCCCACCTTTATTGTGTTTTTGTTCTGTTTTTTTTTCTTCAGTTTTACAGTGAGGCCGATTGGTTTCAATGAAGAGCTTACCATAACATTAGATGTCATGTGTTCATGTGACTGTGAAAGAGAGGTGGTAAGTAACCTTAGTATTGTTTAACCCTAACACCCGTAATTACTACGAAATACCACAAGCGAAACCACCAAGCATGGATGCATCCCATGTGATGTGATGATGCAATGACCTAAAGTCATATATACTTACAGAATCGCTGGCCCGGCCAGTGAAGCCCCATGGCTGCTGTTTGGTGATCTTGTGCTTGGCATGCGAGAGGCTTAGGTTTGAATCCTGGGGTACCAAGTGACTTCTTTGTTCATCTTCTCTCCTTTAGTATGCTTTAATTTCTGAGAGCAAATAAGCATGGTCGAAGTTAGGGTTAATGTTATGAGAAATAGAATGTTGCATTGGTTCAGATGTGTGCAACAACACCTTGCCAATGAAATATTGTTGAAGTGGAACCTATGCCATGCAATAATCAAATTTATAGAACTCATACAAAATTTCTTGTCATTTGATTGGCCAATTACTATTGATTATTTCTGCTATATTTAGCGGCCAGCTGTAAAAGGACTATTGCACTCTGCGCCTGTGCAATAGTCATTTTGCCATTGCACTGACGCGGGGCTACCATAGCAACACTGACAGACGCAGGAGCGTTTAGCGCGAGGTTTCCACTTCGTCTCGCCAATTATAGGTGCAGGTGTTGCTTCTAAAAATAAATATACATTTAGATATTTTTTTATTTATTTTGTTTTCCCGGTGATTTATAAAATTAAGTGGAAGAAAGGAACTTATATGAGTTATATAAAACAAATATTGAATGTTTTTATTCATTCAATGGAAAGAATATTTCCATTCGGTGAAATATGAACTGTTCCAGCCGAGTCCACATTTCACCTGATGGAAATATTCTTACCATTGAACTCATAAACATTCAATATTTTGTATAATACATCTATGTAGTTGAAGCAGTACTTTTTACCTAACAATCTTTATTAGACACATTGATTGCCTCTTACTTTCCCTTTTAAAGATATTTCTTGATGTTTTCTCTTCATGTAGGTTGCCAATAGCAGTCAATGTAGTGAAGGTAATGGCACGCTAACATGTGGGGAATGCGTATGTCATCCGGGGCGATATGGCAGACTCTGTGAATGCAGTGGGGACACAGCCAAGACAGATCTAGACAATGTAGATGCATGTACTGGGTAAGTCTATGATCCAATTGATCCTGCATGGTAATATGCAGAAGCATTTGCATCCCAATAACCACATTTGACCAAATTAGCACCCAGCTGCACTTTCAGTGGGCACTTATAAAAGTAATAAAATAAAACAAAATTACACACATAAAATCACACACAGTATATCTGAAGTCTACATCATCATTAATATAAGCCAGAAGGTTTCAGATGGTAATTACATTTAGAAAAAATTATTTGTGCATAATCATGATAATTAGGCCAAGTAGTTTTTCGTCCCTGCCCACATCGTTTTTTGCTGCCGCATAAAAAACCCCAAAAGACGAAATTTTGATTGCTTTCCGCTGTCAGTACCTTTTCTAGTCTTGTTTTGCAGTTAGATTGTTTATAATGAACATTTAAAAACATAATGACAGGGCACATATGGAAGTCTTGCCGAAAAGACACTGGATCTTTCATCTTTGGGGAAAAACTGTTGTTTTGGAAAAGGCAAATTTAAACGTACATTTTTAAGAAATTTGCATTTTTTTTGCCATTTTACTGCCTTCATATAGGACTACATGTAAACACCACAAAGAAATAAATGGCTATCAAATCAAAATGCACAATTCTTATCCCCCAAATGTTGTATATGATGTAGATTCTACATCTGGATCGTAATGCAATTAAGTGATGTCGTCTGCACTCATCTAATTTCATTTTTAAAATATCTGGCACAGACTAAGGTGGTGCATAAGCTACCCTAAATGGCATAAACATGTACTGAAGGGAGTTTTTTTGCATTGAACACTGAAAGCTGGAAGTAATTTTATTTCAAACTTTCTTTCAAGAAGTAATTTTATAATACTGGTAGCTCTCCATATACAGTCCAACCTCTTTTATCCGGCCATGATGGGACCAAGCATTGTCCGGATAAGTGAAAAATCCGGATAAGTGAATTACATGTAATTCTGTATTGAAAGTTCCAAGGACTGCAAAAGATTGTGCTAATATGGGATAATAGCACTAAAAGATGGCTTTAGAGTGCTTTGTGCAATATAGATGTCATTCTAAGCATTCAGAGCATGAAATTAAGGTGTTAAATCATCAAAAACATGTTTTCCTCTGAAAATTTCACAGCCGGATAACAGAGAGATCCATATAAAAGAGGTCCGGATAAGAGAGGTTGGACTGTAATATATTAAAATGTGCAGTGGTCATAGAAATCATAAGAAGTTATATGCCAAACGAAACTGCTATTGGCAAATTATTACATTGTTACGCTCCAAATGTCTTATCAGTCGCTATATAGCTAAGTCACCTGGAAATCATTGCAACTTGTATTGACTGATTAAAATATCTATTGGTTCCATCTTGACTCGCTTAAGGAAACAATTGGAATCTATTTGGAAGGAAATTGGGCCTTGTATCAATTCATTGTAACCAGACTTTATTTGCAGTGTGGGTGACGGTGCGCCACGATGGTGCATTTGATGGTTATCAAAGTTATTTAAGAGGAATTAAAAACATGTGGTGCTACATGTGAACAATACACAATTATGTGCTGATCAAAATCATCAAATGTGCCCGTTCTAACAAAAGCAGGAAAAAGTTACATTTTTGACATTTCATGATTTGAATAAAAGTGTAAGCTTTAAAATGATACCACAATAAATAGCATCAATGCTTTTCAAGATATGGATAATTTTGTAAATGATACCTTGATATTTTTGCCAAATTGCTATTCTGAGTAATGGATCAATTAGTTTCCGGCCTTACACAGGATTGAATAGGGATTATCATAGTTCAACTGTTAATTATTGATTAACTAAACCTCTTTTTAATAAGTACTTTCAAGGATTTCAAAGTCCACTTAGGGGTGGTGCAATAATTATGTGTACCCCGGGGTGAATTATAGGGGGCAAAGATTTTTGGCAGGCCAAAAGGGGGCAAGCATTTTTGGCAGGTCAAAGGGGGGTCAAGCGATTTTGGCAGGTCAAAAGGGGGGCAAGCAATTTTTGGCACAGATATTTTGGGCACCGTTTCTATATTACGCCCTAAAAGGCGTAGGAAAACGTTAGGAACACGTTCAAATATGCAAAATTTCCTGCTCACTAGGCTTTCGCACTATATGATAAGACAATTTAAGGTTTTAAATTCGGGTTCCCCAAAATCTTGCATGTGTAAGGGGGGCCAATGATTTTTGGCACATCAAAAGGGGGGCAAAGGTTTTTGCACGTCGAAAGGGGGGCAAAGATTTTTGGCACGGCCAGAGACAAGCGATTTTGGCAGACCATTTTGAGAATTCACCCCGAGGTACACATAATTATTGCACCACCCCTTAGGTTCACAGTCAAATACCATGACATTAAGAATTCCAAAATTTGAAATTTTTTTTTTTGGGAATGTCAACTTTAAAGGCCTTTATAACTCAAAAATATGTCTGGCGACTTGTTCCGGGTTTTATTGGAGCTGGTCACAAATGTTAAACAAGTTTAGTTACACTGCGCACAAAAAGTTCTGCACCTTTTGATTTGTAAGGCTTTTTGCTTGTTTTATATCAGCTCTATATAAATGCAATTGCGCCAAATAGGTGTGTGGGGGTGTATGCATGTGTGTATACCTCAAATGGCACACTGCAACTTAATTCCACTCAGATATATCATTTTAGTTGACCAAAGCATTAAAACTATTTGTTATAATTGTCTTCTAAAAACTATTTGGTGTATTATAAATATGCAAAAACATAATTTTTCTGATCACTAAAACGCCTTGATATTAAAATTGGTTGCTAATTGCTGTATAAGATTGCCTTGGGTGTAAGTGTATATATTATTGCATACTGTTTGTAATAACAATTTTCTACCCATTCTTGCAGGCCTAATTCTACGGTTCCATGTTCAGGGCGTGGTGAATGCATTTGTGAACAATGTGTCTGCTTTACACGACCAAATCCAAAGGAAGTGGTGTCCGGAACATTCTGTGAATGTGATAATTTTTCCTGCGATAGATATAAAGGAGAATTATGTGGAGGTAAGGTGTAGGGCAATCTGATGCGCTGATAGAAAAAATTGGGGGGATGAGGCTGTCGATCAGGTCACCTATCTTTAACTCTCTCCACGTGGGTGTCGACTGCAGACGACAATTTTTTTTCTTCAAAAATTAAAAAATTTCAGAATTATACATTTTCATGACCATATTTGGAATCAGCATGAAAATACAAGTCTAGTATTGGTTCAGTGGTTCTTAAAATAGCTCGTGATATTTTGAAAAAATATCATAAAACTTAGACTTTCTATGTTGAAGCCTATGGCCAGCATGCAGGCATTAAATTAAGGTAAAACTGTGCAGCGTCAAAACGGTCCAGTTTGTGTGACAGAAATACATCTGTTTGGTCGCTCATAAAAAAGTCACCTCAGCCATCACATCTGGTTTGTGACTGCTTTGCCATGGCCAGGTCTAGCAGTAATCCTTAATATAACCCTAAACTTCACCTGACACTAACCTATAACCTAAGCCCTAATCCTATCCCTAAACACAACCCTAACCCTAACCCAAAACCTAACCATAACTCAGAAATGTATTTTATTTACATCATACATTTTTATAAGCATTTTTCAAAACATATCATAACAAATCTCTGATTGTGAATCATATGGAACTGAATGGTTGGAGAGCAAACTCACTCAATTTACAGTCTCACATCTTTATTGTATTTAGTCGACTTTATTTTTCGCTAGATGCTAAATCACATATTTTCCCCCAATTATTTTTCTTTATCAGGTGAACGAGGAGATTGTGTGTGTGATGACATAACACGGCGCAGTGTGTGTCGCTGTAAGGATGGCTATATAGGAGAAGCATGTGAATGTCCTACTAGTTTGAAAACATGTGAAGCAGATAATGGGGTAAGCAGTCAATAGATTTCTTTTTGATGGGGGGGGGGGGGTTGGAAAATATTTCTTGAAGTGTAGTGAATCAAGCACCTTTTGATGACAGAATAATATGGTACAAATGCGTGCACAAATTTTTGCCATATTTAGCTAAAATGCATGGTGCAAAAGTGGAACAAATTTGTTTATCTTCACAAACTTTTAAGGACAATTTTGTGTTATTTTGTAAAGTGAAGAGATGAAATTGACAGTTATGAATGAGGTTACCGTATTCGTTCCATTAACCGCCCATGCCCCTAAGCGCCCACCCAGGGACTTTACTACACATGATCCTCTATCATTATGCGCAGAATCCATGCATGCAACTACTCGTGTATCAAACACAGGGCCTCTGCTTACAAAGTCCATATTCTGGGCCATTTTTTACATATATGTTATGCAAACAATATAAAAAGTAAGTGTCCACCCAAAATGACTTTGTTAAGCGCCCTGGGCGATTAATGGAATGAATACTGTAATAACTTTGCATGAATTTTTTCACTTGAGGGCAAAAGTGATTTATACAATCTAAAAATAGGATTATCCATTTCCATTATTAAACAATCAATATTATACTATAATTACGGTATCATCTCTATTTCAGCTAATATGTAATGGTTTTGGTGAATGCAAATGTGGCAAATGTGTCTGTGACCCAACCTCACCATACCAGGGACCAAAATGTGAACAGTGCAATGTAAGTAAAGCAATGGAAATAATTAAGGAGATGCCCTCAATGTTTTTCAAAGTCAGATTTTTACAAAATTCTAATGTACTTGCATAAACTAACATCCCCGCCAACAGTGGCGTAGATTTCTTGTTGACATAGGGGGATGAGGTTGGGGAAGATTTCTTGAAGCATAGTCAAATGTAACACCTTTTGGCAACAGAATAAGTTCATAGTAAAATTTTGGCATATTGAAGCAAAACTGGTGAAAGATGGTGCAAAAGTGTAACAAAAGCGTGCAAAGCATGCAAATATTAGCAATATTTAGGCTAAAATTGCCAAATATGAGGTTACTTTGGTCAGAAACCCACATACAGATGCCAACATTTAGGGGGGATGATTGTATGGGCCATCCCCCCATCAAAATAGTGAGTGGATTTATCCCCCATCCCCCCTGGGATCTATTCCTATGCCTGCCAAAATCAAGGCTGCTTTACGTTTTGAATCAAACAATGTGCCTGGTGTTGTTTTATTCATACAATCTAAATATTCAAATCTGGGCATAAAGTATTTAGCCGAAGCTAGGCTAAGCTCAATAGTGCTCAGAGGCTACTAAATTTAAGGGATGCCATCTGGATACGACGGGACAGGGATATGGGAAGAGGTCCGATTTTAAATGCAAGAGGAAAACCACAGCACCCAGAGAAAAACCTGCGAGGACGAGCATGGATCGGTAACCAAACTCACATGTGGGGAATTGAACCCCGGCCACAGTGGTGAGAAGCGATTGAGAAGACCACTACACTAACCCGCCCTCCCAAGATCTCTATTGATATACACAGTGCATAGCAATTTCATTGTGGGCGTTAGTTGCCATACTTTAGTACATATTGATATTCCAAAACTTTAAAAGTGATATGTGTGTGAGAAATCAAAACTGATTGTAACAATTTCCTTGCTTGATTAATCTTGCAGACATGTATTGGAGAGTGCTCAAAGTATACTGAATGTGTATTATGCAAAGTCTTTAACTCAGGCATGCTGTCCACAGAACAATGTGACCAATGTTCTGTTGCAATTGCAACGGAGACAACACTATTTATAGGTGAGTACACAAACTACACACACACTGCAAAAACAAGTGTTAATAGATTAACACTATTTTAGTAACACTTTTTAAACATGTTAAACCATTAATAAATAAATAAATTAAATAAATTTCGGTGTTTTATATAGCGCCTTTTCCGGATCTAAGAGGGATCAATGCGCTGTAATTTCGCTGCCATGGTGGATCATCACAATCAGATCGCATCAACTAGGCTGGTTGCAGCCGAACTTGGCGTAAACCTATCCGCACTTAGATTGTAACATCCACCAATTATCTATGCAGCTCCCCAAATTCCATTGGGTGAAGGAAGTTTTTGATAGCCAAACAACTAATCACCGATTTGAAAGCAGGAGGAAACCGGAGATCCCGGAGAAAACCTGTGAGAGCGAGCATAGAATCGGGATAAACCAAGTGCACATGAGTCCTTGGGCCGCGCCTGGGCTTGAACCCGGGACCTCAGTGGTGCAAAGCGAGGGAACTACCGCTGCGCTAACTCGCCCTACATATTAATGTATTAACATTTATGTTAAAATATTAACAATTGTGTTAAAATATAAACACAAAATGTTAATATTTGAACATATTTGAACACAGTAACGGTTTAACATGTTTAAAAAGTGTTACTCAAATAGTGTTAATCTATTAACACTTGCTTTTGCAGTGCATTATTCATTATGTTAAATCATCATCACAATATATATTATAGTATTACATTTAATTCTATCATATTAAAGACATGCCCATGTGGTATTAACTAAACTTGGCATAAGTGAGAGTTCCACAAGGCTCAATTCTTGGTTCCACAAGGCTCAATTCTGGGAGTTCCACAAGGCTCAATTCTTGGTCATGAAGTTGAATGCCTTGCTAATCTAACTTTCTTGTAGATCAAACAAGCTATTCACTGATTGCACAATCATCTCAAAATGAGGTTCTACCGGCAAAGTGTGTGCTGTATATGTGTGTACGCCTCGCAAATGCATGCTTTCATAGGGTATATTGCTGATCCATTAATTATCCTTTTCTGGTGCATTGTGGGATAGAAAAGGGAGCAAATTAGCGATCGATTTGCCCCTTTTCTATCCCACAATGCACCAGAAAAGGATAATCAATGGATCAGCAATATACCCTATTACCATGTATGCTTTGCAAAAGCCTTCTAGCACATTGCCAGAAAAGCGCAAGGAAAAAATGCATGCAAGCGTGCGAAAAATTTGCCATATTGAAGTTAAACTGATGAAATATATTCTTGTAGATCAAACAAGCTATTCACTGATTGCACAATCATCTCAAAATGAGGTTCTACCGGCAAAGTGTGTGCTGTATATGTGTGTACGCCTACGCAAATGCATGCTTTCATAGGGTATATTGCTGATCCATTAATTATCCTTTTCTGGTGCATTGTGGGATAGAAAAGGGAGCAAATTAGCGATCGATTTGCCCCCTTTTCTATCCCACAATGCACCAGAAAAGGATAATCAATGGATCAGCAATATACCCTATTACCATGTATGCTTTGCAAAAGCCTTCTAGCACATTGCCAGAAAAGCGCAAGAAAAAAATGCATGCAAGTGTGCGAAAAATTTGCCATATTGAAGTTAAACTGATGAAATATGGTGCAAAACTGGAATAAATTAGCACAAAGCGTGAAAAAAATGGCACTTTTGGTGCTAAAATGGCCAAATGTGAGGTTGATTGGTCAGAAACCCACATACAGGTGTCAACATTGGGGAGGGAATGCCTGTATGGACCATCCACCTCTCCATAGGGATCTACGCCTATGATCCGTGCAAAGGGCAAATAGCATGTGTCACCTACTTTAAGATTTGGGGGTATCACACCCAGTTGTCAAGGAAACAAAACAATGTTTCTCCCTCTTGCAAAATATTGCACAATGCTTTTATGATAATTGTGATTGGTATAAATCATATGAGACCAGGCCCGTACGCAGGATTTTTTTTGGGGGGGGTGCTGATTTTGAAAAAGTGGACTGTTTTCCCAGGAGGGGGTGCGATTTTGTGAAAAGTGGACTTTCTTCCCCAAATTTGGACTTTTTGACCAAAAAGGGTTAAAAAAGCGGATTTTTTTATACTGCTACGCCGCAAATTCTGCAATTTTGGGACTTTTTGTATACTTTTGCAAATTTGGGGAGGTGCGGTCGCACCCCCCGCACCCCCCCTGCGTACGGGGCTGTATGAGACTCATCACAGTCAAAGTCAAATTTTTCATTTTGCAATGTTACTTATATCAGAAACCATGTGTTATTTTGTTCAATCTCATATGAAAAGGTTTGGCTGCCAAACGATTCTCTTATAAATGTATCTACGCACAGTTTCCACCTCGATACACCCGAGTACACAGATTTTTCCAGGCACAGTGAGTCTAGCCTCTACACAGTCTGATTTTATACTACACGGTTGAGTGCGTAGCATCATAAGAGCTGTGTGAGATCTAGCTAGTGACTAGTGGAAAAAACATCATCTGTTATTGGATTTTTCAAAACCCTGAATATTCAATCAGAGAAGTTTTTATATCAAACGAAAGCTAACACTTCCTGCTAAAAACACTTTTTTCATTCCGTTAACAGATTACGCAATTCAATGTTTATAGCAACGTGAATGTGAAAAATCTGTTGAAAACGATCTATTCAAGCACAATTTTTGACCAAGATGTAGGTTTTAAAAGTCATAACCTCAAGTGTTCCTTATTAAATGAAAGAGCACACTATTTCAATGAGCAATGGCCAATTCTCTTTAAATTGCAAATCTTTGCAAAAAGTTACTATTTTCGCCTGTTTTGTCGTATAGTTGTAAATTCGATGAACTATGACTTTGTTGAAGAGCGCTTATAAATTAGTATGTATTTATTTGTTGAAAAACAAGGTTTTGCTCTTCAAGGTCTCACAGAAAAGCTATATAGGATTATTATAATGAATATCATTGTGGTGATTGAAGAATAAAATATTAAAATTGCACATTATGTTTACTGTCAGGTAACACAACAGAGAAATGCCTACATAAAGACCGTACTGGTGATAACTGTACAGCAATATATGCAATAGAGACCTTTGATAATGGAACCACACTGGTACATGTACAGAAAGAAAAAGGTGAGTCAAATTAACCTCAAATTAAGTTGTACACCTGTTGTGGTGTGATAAAATTCCACTTCAGGTGAATGCAAGTCAGGCCCGTAACCAGGGAGATGCGAGAGGGCAGACGCCCCCCCCACAAAAAAATGGCCAAGGCCTCAAAAGCCCCTTGATGACCCAAAAACCTCACTTGCAATCATAGTGAGTGAAAAAAATAGGTTCACTTTTACCAGTCTATAATATCGAATTGATTAATTCGAATTAAACAATTCATTGATGTTAGCACTGGGTAGTAGCCATTACTGCCAGTAGACAGGAAGTCTAGAAAGTTGACCTCAACGCTGTAGGTGGTCTTCCCGTGCTTTTGAATGGGCCAGCAGTAACCTTGGCCAATTTTTAGACCAAAATTTTGGATTTTTCAGATTTTTGTCCAAGTTTGTGAGAGCATAACAAGACTATCCGTCGATGGATTTTTATTTCCGTCAGTAAATATTTTTTTTAATTAAGTTTTTCATAACATATTAAAAAGGCAGAGACCCTTGCTGTATAATAAATTAGCTAGGTAAGTTTTGAGTAACCTTGGTGAAAATTATCAAAAAAAGTGCCTATTCTTTGACTGTACGGTCCATCACCTGTCACTTGGTAGTCTTGTACATGTCTAATGGTGCTGCCCATGGCCACTCGATGAATTGTTTAATTCGAATTAATCAATTCGATATTATAGACTGTTTACAAAAGCAGCCCCCAATAAATCCTGGTTAGAGGCCTGGTGCAAGTATGCATGGTATTATAAATCCACAATTATTAGTTTTTATTTTACATTAATAGAATCTGATGTGAAACTTCAGATCTGATTTGGAAAAGTTAGAACGGATCGGGATGAGGTTAAGAGAAGTTCGGATCAGTAGGTCTGATGTGCAAAAAAATGAATCAGTCCGAATCGAGCGGGTTTGTTCCAATTTTTCAGGACAGATCAGGTCTGGCTGGTATTATTCAGGGAATGCCAGGATCAGGGTGGAAAATGTCTTGCCCCGCAGGGCATTAGTCTCCGTAGCCTATGAAACAGTAAATGAACCCCCTTTCTTTTTTTCTTTTCAGATTGTCATAGCAGACGAGCTGGACCCTACAGACCACCAGTGGACATAAAAATTATCGTGCTAGCTATAGTTGCCAGTATAGTACTAATAGGCCTGGCATTACTGTTTCTATTAAGATTAGCCATATATTTACAAGACAGAGCGGAATATTCAAGATTTGAAAAGGAAAGGAAAAAGGCTCAGTGGGATGAGGTAAGTTATTGGTATTAACTGGGCAGATTTATGGCCCAGTTACATGCGCATATTTTTGGGGATTTGGGGTGCAAGCCCCGCAGAATAAAAGCAGGGGCGGCCAAAATGAAGGGCGGTGGAAGAAGAAGGGCGGCAAAAAGAATTAGTAAAGAAAAAAGGGCGGGAAAAATTTGAATAAGTATAACAAATTGTGAAAAAATGGTACTATACATCAAAATGTGTTGCTTTTAGGGCGCTAGCGCCTATAATCCTTTTTTCTTTTCTTTTTTTTTTCTTCACTTTTTCAAACCACAAAAAAAAAATTGGGTCGTTCTTTTCGGGCTGTTGAGGAAGGGGCAGCAAAATTGAATTTTCTTCAGCCACCCGGGGTAGGAGCGGCCACAGTATGCCACTGAGTTCCCTGTCTGAAATTGCACTTCCTCTCCCCGATTACAATCTGGGATAATGTAAAGATTCACCTAAAGGCGCTAGATGGTCTCCCTTGTCATAAGTGGCATTTTAGACACAACCTAAAAGTGCCTTCTCGTAAAATCCACACCAGGAAATAAGGGCACAGAACCTATTCTTGTTGGGATTTCAGAGGAGGGAGCTCTCTATTTGCACATGCAATGTACCCCAAGACAAAGGAGCCCAAGTGCGCCATTAGGCGAATCTTTACAGTATATTTCTGCCACTGCCACTTGAATTGGCGATGCAAGAGAGCTGCCGAGTTATAACCATATGCACTACTGGTCTACCTGCCAATGTAACGGCCTCTAAGACCTATTTTGATTGGTTACAAAGAGGGCTATATCATCTATTGAGCTAATCACAGATATGGTAAGAATGATATAATAGTTTTGAATGATTTTTACATTCCCCAATTTTAATACAAGATTTGAGCTGTCAGAGAGATGGCAATTATCTGGATTTATCAACAATATTTTGCTGAAAATGAAATTGTAAAAAGTGTCATGTTGTACCAAAAATGCCAGTTTTTAACCCACAAATTGATTTAAAAAAATTGAGAAATTAAAAAAAAAAGTACAATGCTGAAGTTCTAAACCTTTAAGTTCACTCCAACCAGTATGCCACTAATCTTCTACATTTTGTTTTCCTTCTTTTACAGGCAACTAATCCACTCTTCAGGGCATCAACAAAAACATACAAGAACCCAATGTATGGCAAATAACATCTATAGACAATTGTATCTATTTATTTATTGAATATTGATTAATACTATATGTATGGAGATCTGCTCCAAGTGAAATAAGGAGTTCTGTGCTGACTGCAGGTTGGTAAGCACTGTCGACTAGGGGCATACCCAGATGGCCTAAATCCAGATGGCCTCAACCCAGATGACTTCAACCCCAGGTGGCTGAGTGGCTTAGATGTGCCAAAATAGGCTGACTGATAACAGGAATCATCATTGGAGAGATTCCACAAAGCAACCATCTCCCTTCCAACAGTAATTTGCATAATCATCAAGCTTCATCCACAGGCTTTATCAAGTTTTGAGATATTTTTTCAAATTATCAAGAGCTATCTCAAGAAATACTGAACCAATACTAGGCTTGTTTGTACTCATTTGCATGGCTCGAAAAAATGGGGAATTTGGGAAGCTCATTCCCAGGAAATGTTGGTGTTTGGAGGGAAATTCTGGTACTTGGAGGGAAATTAGGTCTTTTTTGTATACAAAAACATGCTATAAATTGTGGGAAATTTAGCTCGTTTCCCGGGAAATTAACATTTTTCGAGCCCTGCATGCCTTTTTCATGCCGATTCCAAATATGGTCATGAAAATGTACATTTCTGACATTTTTGAATTGATGAAAAAAATTTGAAACGTGTCTTCTGCAGTCGACACCTGCGTGGAGAGAGTTAGGAGTTGCTGATATGCTTATTGTTAGGCTTTTATCTGTCAATGCCTGGATCTCAAACATCCTCATCTGTCATAGTACGCTCATTAAATGACCTATAACCTCATATTCTACATTTTGAGGAGGTCAAATTTTGAGACATAACTGTTGAATGGAGCTTCAAGAACTGTGCTACTGGCAATGAAGCTCAATGAGACCACTAACCACTATACAAGGAGTGTGGTTAGGGTAAAAGGTACCTACCATATCATAGCGTAGATCCCGGGGGAATTTATCCCCCCAATATTTTACCAGGGGGGGGGTGCTCCATACAACCATCCCCCCCAATATTGATGCCTGAATATGGGTTTCTGACCAAATTAACCTCATATTTGCCCATTTTAGACCCAAAAGTGCAAATTTTCAAGCGCTTCGCACGCATTTATTCCACTTTTGCACCATATTTCATCAGTTTAGCTTCAAAGTGGCAAAAAATTTCGCGCGCATTTGCACCGTGGACTTATTCTGTCGCTAAAAGGTGCTGCATTCACTATACTTCCAAGATTTTTTCCAAACCCCATCCCCCCAATGTCAAAAAGAAATCTACGCCACTGTACCATATGGTCTTCAAGTCTCTTTACATTTGTGGATATGGAGGATAAAACATATCGCTCATTCTACAAAATCCCGTGCCAATAGCCTTTTTTCCATTCTTTGGTCCACAAATACTTTGTCGAGCATTTAGGACATCAAATATGTTGTTTTTCTGGTAGAACTCAACGAGATCTACACGGACATATATAGTTTTCCATACTTTAAATGCTTTCTTAAGCCCGATTAACCCTTGCAAAGGCTCAAAAATCGCTAAAATTGCGTTCCACTGCTCAAGTGTCAAATCTGACCCTTAATATTTTCTTTGAATAAATGCAAATCTTTACATATTTGTTGTTTTTTAATTAGATAAGGCACCATCATATTGCATATCAACATTATTATTTAGTGATTAAAACGTCTTTGTGTAATTCTAAAATAAATGACACTTTCCACCAAAACGCTGTGAGCTACGTTACCCATTTTTAACACACGTTATTGGAAAGACGTAAAACAGAGGTATCAACGTAGTTTGCGGTTTTTGAAAGGAAACACTCATAGGTTTTAAAAATAACAGTAAAATCGTGATGCTGTAGCATTTTTGGCATAGAAATTTTGTAAACATTGAAATTTTGACCGACCATGTTAAGACTGGTGAGCTACGTTACCAGAATTCCATAGTATGCACTTGTATAACAAGTACTTCCTAATAATATGTGATAGGTACCAGTGATCGAACCCCATTTATATTAGAATTAACCGACATAACATTCTAACGTTCGCAAATCACATCACAAACATTACAAACCCGTGAACTACGTTACTGTGAGCTACGTTACGCACTCATTTATGCATCTTTAAAACTTCTATGAAATGGTGAAATCGGTGTTACATTTCACTCAAGTGATCTTTCGTTTGCTTTTTATGACCTTGGATTAAGTAAAAGCAGCCCATTTTGTAGCCGGTAACGTAGCTCACATTACATTGAGTTTTAGTGTTAAAAAACATCATGACTTCCTGAAAGAAAAATATACAAGTGGTGTTGACAATCTTTTACATCTGAAAGTAGTGATACATTTGCTCTTAAAAAACACAAAAATTAGTCTTTTTGAACAACTTTTATTTTTTCAATTTTTACAGTGGATTGGCACCGGATTTTGTAGAATGAGCGATATAGGCCTATGCATATTCATAAACTAGCATGCACCAAACTACATAATTTTGCTATGCCTGCTACATGTACCACAACCAAAATCTTGCTGACAGAACTGATGGTGTAAAAGAACCTTTTTTTTTTAATGTATACAAATATTCCGCTCCATACTAACCATGCTAACAAACTACAAGCAGGCGATATCTGCCACATGAGTGCAAGTAGTGCCAACAACATGACCATGGTCACGATATGTCGATGATGAGCTGGAGGAAAAAGTTGCCATAAAAAGTGATTACTTCCCTGCTTAACATCATCACATCAGTATCATCACAGGGCTTTTTATAGCAACCTTTTCCCTGCCACTAAACAGTGTATAATATCGAATTGATTAATTCGAATTAAACAATTCATCGAGTGGCCATGGGCAGCGCCATTAGACATGTTACACGACTACCAAGTGACAGGTGATGGACCGTACACACACAAAAGAATAGGCACTGTTTTGATAATTTTCACCAAGGTTACTCAAAACTTACCTAGCTAATTTATTATACAGCAGGGGTCTCTGCCTTTTTAATATGTTATGAAAAACATAATTTAATAAATATATACCGACGGAAATAAAAATCCATCGACGGATAGTCTTGTTATGCTCTCACAAACTTAGAAAAAAATCTGAAAAATCCAAAATGTTGGTCTAAAAATTGGCCAAGGTTACTGCTGTCCCATTCAAAAGCACAGGAAGACCACCCACAGTGTTGACGTCAACTTTCTAGACTTCCTGTCTACTGGTAGTAATGGCTACTACCCAGTGCTAACATCAATGAATTGTTTAATTTGAATTAATCAATTCGATATTATAGACTGCTAAATAATGGGGGAAATAGTAGGACTATTTTATGTCATGTAATGTAGTATCCCCCAATCAAATGATACTGAATATAAGTATCCGAAGGTCCGAGGTGCTACTATGTTCAATATGATGATGTTACTGTCTTGCCTGTTTTAATATTTGTTTGTTGAATTACATATGAAATTTTTATTATTTAACAGTATAACTTAGTCAAGTTAAGAAAAAATGTAATGTATATTAATTTATAGATATTGTGCCTATTATAAAGTTTGTATATAATGAAATGCGTTATTTTTTAAACAAATGTAATAATAGAAGTAATATAATATGAAGAAAGGAGAATGTTGATCATTAACAAAGATTGAAGGCCCAATCAGAGATTTATTGTTAAGCAATAAATACTTGTGATGTAAGTATTTATTTAGGTAAATTTGATATTGTATGATAGCATACTTCTTTCATAAATATCACTCATATATAAATTCTGGACCATCATTGGTTGATTACCATATAATTTATTTGCCATCCACCAATCATTTTTACCATCCTAACATAATATCGGTACCACTTACACATGCATGTCATTATGTGCTGGGAAGATGCTGCTTCCTCATGCAATTTGCCAATGTTGTTGCTTATTTCAAATGAGTATAAAATATTATTGAAGAGGTACAGAATTTATGTGTGAGTAATATAAATCAAATATAAGTGGTGAAAAGCTGTGAAAGATGGATTGTTACATTTCATTCACCACATGGCTAGCTCATTTTAATGGAACAATCCATCTCTCACCTTATGATTATATTTCATTTCACTAAGGCCTATTTAACATTTTGTACAGCAAGCAACTCATGTAGTAATAATGGTAGTCAAAGTTCTTAAAGATGGTTTCTGAAATTTAACAGCCTGTCTTGCCTGAGAATAAAAGTTATTGTATACTATATTCTCACTTCATTTGTTTACATACATTATATAATATTATACCTTGTTCTTCCAAATATCTTAATTTTGATGACTTCTAGGTTGTAAAAATCACTGATTGGGCCTTTATTTTATGCTAATTATAGCATCAGAATAATGTTGTGTTCTTTCCTGTAGAGGAAACTGACAAATTTGATTAGGACCTCCCTCCCCCCCAAAAAAGGTTTGTCTCAGCTTCCTTTGGCCAAAAACCTCAAGTTTGTTTTTGGTTTTTGCAAACAGCTCTGCGGATTGCGGATGCAGAAATTTTTTTAATTGCATTTTTACTGAGGATTAAAAGGATTTACTGAGGATTAAAAAAAAACATTTTAAAAAAAATGTCATAAAATTCGAAATTTTAAAACATGTGCATGGGAAGCTAAGACCAATATTTTTTGCCCTATAAATGTTATTGTAAAACAACTCTTATGGTTAGATTGATTTGTTATCTAGCTAGACTTTGTGCAATTTGATAGGCACATTTTGATCATGAAAGTGAATAAAACAAATCATTTTGTCTAAATTGATGCTTCTGAAAAACAAGTGTGCTGCTACAACATTTCTCATTTTGCCTGACATCTCTGACCCAGTCTCTGATTAATAAAAGAAGAGTTCTGGTGCCAAACACATATACCACATATGCTGCCAATTGGTTGGGCATCTTTTTAACATGCATACAGCAACAAGTAATTCCCCAAAATCTGAGTCAACTGGGCATGTAGAACCATGTCAGGTTATAAGGTTATATAACATTTTCAAACTGTTTGATATGAAAAACAATGCAACACAGGGTTCGCTCGGCAAAAATAGTTTTTGCCGGCAAAAATGGCAAAAACTAAAAAAGTGATTTGTAGTTAAGTTTTTTCATCTCAAAACAAATTATTAAGTTACAAAAATAATTTACTGAGTGTAACAAGGCCAGATTTTGTAATTATAAGTAACATATTAAGAAATTAAAGGCATGTGTTTCCATTGCTCAAGTGCATGTAACCGAAATGTGGCATATATGAAATTCAAAACTTTTTCATTTTAAGGACTTGATGAGACAAAAAATATGTTGAATGATTCATTAAAGGTTGTGTGCTACTGTTTATGAGCTTTCTGTGTTACTTTTTAATATTTGAGTAACTATATGTGAGTTTTTGCAATTTTTGCCGGTTTAAACCAGGCAAAAACAGGTTTTTGCCAGTTTTTGCCACCGGCAATGGCAAAAATAGGTTTTTGCCGGCAAAAACCGAACCCTGATGCAACAATATTTTTAAAATGTTGTCAAAATTTTATTGTAAAATATTTTTTGGCAAACATGTTTGCAAAATATTTTGTTAATACTCAAATAACATTAGGTTATAAAGGTTACTAAAATATTTCATACCTTTGTAATAACCTAACCATAAACTACCTTGCGTTTGTTGGACTTCTCATAAGCCATTGATATGTGACCAAAAATTGGGGGTCGGAGATTTTGTTCAGCCAATCAAGAGTTGCCGATAAGCCTACATGGCAAAATGGTGATTTTCTTTCATTTTACTTCATTTGTTTGGCTCAAAATTGAAAACTTAATCATTTTGTGAAAAACTGAATCTCATTTTTTTCCACTTGCTTTTAAAAAGGGGTTAATTTTAACTGGCCCGGAACTCATAATTTATAATGGCAATAGATCAATCAGACAGAGCATTCATGTGTACATTCTTACTTTAGCTCTGTATAATGGAATGAGTTTATTATAAAATAGCATTGTATCTAAATAGAAATTATCATTATTTTATTTGAAGTCTAATTATTTTTTCATTGTTCTTGTACAGTTCTTTGTCTGTGTGTTGTTTAGATTGAAATTATACCAAAGTTATATTATCAGAGTATTATTATTATTATTTGTTGTTGCTCTAGAGAAGGACATGCAACAAGCCAGATCTTACCCAAGTCCACTAAATATTTAATCATATGACTGAATACGGAATGAATCACAAATTTTAGGGAACTGGGCAAGATTCATGTTATTGTTGTGACCGTACGTTGACTTGTTAACTTCCTCATCATTTGCTTGTGAATCCCTGGTGTGAACCAATCAGGAGTTCAATATAACCAGCTACCTTCGACTATATTTATAAATATGTATTTATAAATAAGCATGTGACCCATGGGCACGACATACCAAGAACAGCAAGAGTGACCAAATCCTCATGCCATTGAAAAGGATAGGAACACTTCAGATAAATATCATAAATTTATTAAGTATTAATTAAATAGCAAAGTTATTACACATTCCAATTTCCGAATTTGTAATATGTTATCAAAAACAACATTTTGAAAGTATTTGCCGACAGAAAAAAATATTTATTGAGGAAAGCGTTTACAATATAATCACAAAGTTGAACAAAATAGACAATTTTGCATTCAAATGTACAGGAAGACCACTCGCTATGTACAAGGTCACATTGAGATTTACTGTCTATAAGCAGTTATGGCGTGGAGGTGAACAGTGGTACGTGCATATTCATATTTATAATTATAGTCTAAGCATACTGATTACCCACTTCCACTTTTGGGTTGTGCAATAATTATCTGTCCCCTAACAGGTTGGGCAAAAAGAGAGAGGGGGACAAGCAATTTATGGCAGGACTAAGAGAGGCAAGCATATTTTGCCAGGTCAGAGGGATGTTTTTGGCACATATTTATGGGGCACCTTATAAATTAAACGCTCTAAAAAGGTGTATGGAAACGTTCAAATATGCAAAATTAAGGAGGGTGACATTTTCTTTTCGGGGTTGAGTTAGCAAAACAACTCATTTGGGGTTCAAGCCCCCTCCACAAAGACCACACTCCCACACAGTATTGTCTAAACAGTTCATCTTGGCAATTCAATCAACGTCACAAAATCTGCCCAAATAATTAAATTAAATCGTAAGATATTCCATGATAGGGACAAATCCTAGATTATTAGAATCACCCCTTTGTATTGTGCAAACAAATGAGGGCAGTAGCACAGGCAATAGTATTGCACTACATGTATGCATGGTACAAAGCCATTCTTGCCATATGGTACCTGTCTGTGCCTTGCATGCCCTTCACAGGGTATTTATGTCAGATCATCAGATGTGCCATGTTTGTAATGGAAGGGTAGTATACATGGGAAGGGGGGGGGGGGGGGCAACCAGGGTGGGCAATGGAATCATAATTGGAAAAGTTAGAACCACAGTGGTTAACAAGAATTAATTTCATATTGTGCAAATGTTTGTAAAATATGTGTGGATTCTACATAATATAGAATGGTTGCTGGGGAACTCATTTTGAGAGGGCTTTGCTTGATATATTTGAGAATGTTTTCTATTATCAAGGTAGATAATTAAGATAAAGTAAACAAAATATATATGCTCATCTGGACTTCCTATTATTATGATGGCTATGTGATCATAGATTCACACTAACCCTATTGTGCATCAAATTTTGGACCATTTGTCTTGAAAATGCATCTTGGATGATACCACAGCCCACCCATTGGCGATACCTCTGAAGTGTCACTTTTGCTTGGTTAATACTATAATCATACTTTTATTGTAAAATATTTCATCATAAACTGTACATACTTGGCTTCTTAAAATAAATCTTAAACAGGAAAACAAAAAGGTGTGTATGTTGTCTTTCATTTTGTAATTCATAATAATAATAATATGTGACATGATCAAGGGGAATGAGTATGTTGGCCCTGGTCAAAAATGAGTTTTACACAGGTTTCTAAAGAGGACATTTCGAGCTTTCAGAAAGTGAAAACCCCATGTTGATACGACTTTTGTTTGTGAAGTTACGTCAATTTATCAATCTCTGAAAACAATATAAAACAAAAGAATTTTAACACTTTCTTTGCCAATATCTCAAAATCAATATTAGCGACATCCGACTCATTTCCCTTGATTGTGTCACATATTTATTCAAATTACTTCAAAATAATTCAAAATAATAAAAGTAATTCAATTTCATTCAGGTCCCAGGACCAGGTCGGGCTGCGACACCGTAATAAAGACAGTAAGAGCATACACAAGCCAGGACATATAATACATTTTTGCTTAATTAGCCAATGATATGCAAATAATCTGACTTCATTCAGTTAGCCAATCAGAACTACACTTTACTTCACCCAATCAAACAAAATATGGATGGTAATGAGAAATTTCAATTTTCAATATTTTTGTTTTGTAAATCATGATAATGACCTTATAAATCAATTCTGATCTCTTGGAAGAATGTGTTAAATTTGTCTAATTTTTGGGGTGTTCTGTTTGCATGATATAGACCATGTATTACTTTTTTTTGTTAAAAAAAGTTTGATCACAGTTCATCTGGTAGCTATAGTCAATACTTGCATTTGCTGATACGTCACCTGAAAAGCTATCGATAGGTTATCAATATATCAACATTACTTGTTTACATACAGTTAGTAATAATGATATAATCATAATAATATATTACATTTTCAATAATTGGTACCTGTATGTATGTTTCTACATATAAAATTGATGAGAAAGAAACAAAAGAGTAATTTTAGCAAATAAATTGCATTTGTTGGGATGTTTTTTTGTCACTTACATGAAAGTGAATGAAAATACCTCAATTGGAATTAATGGCTATGGATAACAACTACAAAGTAGGCCTACTTCTCAAATTCTAAAATGGTGCAGCATAGAACTCTTACTGATTACTAAGTGGAGGTGCTACTTTTGCGTGAATGAAGCGGAATACGCCCCTTTACTACCAACATGGCTGAAAGTCAACTTGCAGAAGCACTACGACGGGATCTTTTGGAGTGTGGGATCTGTTTGAATCGATACAAGAAACCCAGAGGACTACCATGCCTCCATTGCTTCTGTCACAACTGCTTAGAGAAACACTGTAAAGGCCAGAAGACAGTGTTGTGTCCAAACTGTAAGAGACCAACAGCAATACCAAAAGAAGGAGTGTCTGGATTCCCTGCTCATTTCATCATCAACACTTTAAAAGACACACTGGATAAGGTAAATCAACAGTCAAAACAAATCTTATCTTCTTAAGGGATCTGGAATGAGCGTTTTGAGCGTTTCGACAGTATTTTTTGTGGGACATCGAGAGCACATCAGGCCTATCGAATTGCATTCTGAATACAAAGATTGTCTTTCTGATATCAAATAATTTTCATTTTTTGAAATTCACGATACAATACAAATTTTATGACAAATTATTAAAATTTGATATTTTTCACATTTTTATATAACAGTCCTCAAAGTAAATTTTATTAATCTAATGATATATTTTTAAAGTGTATGTAGCTGGGAGGAAAAGCCGACGATCAATTGAAAATTTTGACCTTTCATATTGAAAATACAGATTTTTTTCCCAAAAGACACAATTTTTTTTGGTGTTTTGGGAAAAATCCATATCTTCAATACGAAAGGTCAAAATTTTCAATTGATCGTCGGCTTTTCATCCCACCTACATACACTTTAAGTATAAATCATCAGATTTATAAAGTTTACTTGAGTACTATTAAGGGGTTCAAACGATGTTTCTGGAAAACAGAAACTGAATTTAGAACCATTTGAATAGATTGAATAAGTTAAGCTAAATACACTGAGCAAAATAGTTTTTGTTTGAAGGAAATCGGACATACGGTTGTCAAGATATACATGTTTTAGTTTCTTTGTATTCTATTGTTTTTGCCAATATATTGATGAAGTTAATGAGGAAAATTGGCATAATGTGCTCATGAATATTCATGTTTGCCAATATTATACCAATATCTTATGAATAAACCTTCATACTACTTTTATTTTATATATATGATTTTGACATGAAACTTTGCCAATGTGTTTCTATGGCCTAAAACATTAACATGTGATTTTCCCGCCCATCTAATTTGCATATTTGCATAATTAATTAGCATTATACTTAAAGCTAATTAATTATGCAAATATGCAAATTAGATGGGCGGGAAAATCACATGTTAAAGGTTTAGGTCATAGAGATACATTGGCAAAGTTTCAGGTCAAAATTTAAAGGTAAAAGTAGTATGAAGGTTTATTCATAAAATATTGGGAAAATATTGGCAAAATTAATATTAATGAGCACATTTTGCCAATTTTCCTCATTAACTTCATCAATATATTGGCAAAAACAATAGAATACAAAGAATCTTTCAACAGCAATATCTCAAAAACCGTTTGTCCGATTTGGCTCAAATTTTGGAATTAAGATTACTTTGCATATCTCTCTGCAACAAGTCTATTTTAATCTCAATCAGAGCAACTTGATTTTGCCTTTCGTACCACCTTAAATATCAAAAATATCAATTTTTAATCATTTGCCATAAAATGTGTATTAAATTGCGAATTTCCAAAAAAAAATCAAAATTATTTGATATCAGAAGGACATTCTTTCGTATCCAGAATGCAATTCGATATGTCTGATGTGCTCTAATGTCCCACAATAAATACTGTCCAAACGTTCATACCCCATCCCTTAAAGCCATATTTTAACATTTCCATAAAAATAGATAAGTATTTCTTTTCCATAAAATGTTAGCCTTAGGGAACAACCCAAAAGTTTGATGAAGCCCTATAAACGAAAGTCCTTTCGTTAGAAGGCTAACCCCCTCCCCTCTAACGTAAGTGTCAAATATCGAAAATTCAAACCCGTATTCATTGGGCACAGGGCCGTCGCTACGGTAGATGGGGTTATGGAGGGGTGCGACATTGCTAGGATATATATTGATCACGTTTAAGAAACAATAATTCTATTTTATTTTGAAATATTTTTCTCCATAAATATAAATTAGGACTTGCTGGATTTTCAAATAAAAAAGAATCAAAGTGCGGCACAGCTGCTTTCAAAAAATGAACTTACAAGTTGCTAGACTTCTCCGTAGTCCACTTGCCATTGTGCATATTCAGAATTACCTTTGCATTTTTAAAAACTCCGATTGTGTGCACAATTGATAGATTTTCCTGATCTATTCAGTCACCGTACGCAATTCTCCAAAATAAAACAGACTGCTAGAAAATCACTGGTAGGCATGAAGGGAGCCCTCTTTCAAAAAATATTAAAAAACAAAAGTAAGGCAGGACACAAATGATCACTTAGAATGCCTACATCTAGGGCAACTAGATTGGTTTATAGACTATTTATTACATTATAATATCGAGATTGATAACATAGGCCTATTTCTAAATTTCTCAAAATTCGACTATGGCATAGTCTAACAAGTTGCAGGTTGCGAGTACTGCACTCTATATTTATTTGAATTCATTTTGAAGCAACCACTGTAAAATGTTAATATCGTACTTCAGAAAATACTAAAATTTTACAATTATATATTAAATCCTTAAAAAAAGATCAACTTTGACCGATGTTTTAACTACTTCTTTACAAACGCGTAATCGGACTTTTTGACCTCCCTCCCTAACGAAAGGACTTTCGTTTATAGGGCTTCATCGAACTTTTGGGTTGTTCCCTTAGTGTCAGATATGTCCCAATATATGAGGTAACACAAAGAATATTGGAATTCACTATCACTACCAGCGCCAATATTGCAAATGCGTACCACTCTCTCTGTCGTGCTACGGCACAGTCCTGATGTGTGTATGACCATCCCGCACACCATGTAATAATTAAACAAGGGTTCCTGCGCTTTATTCGAAATCTCAGATTTCGACAAACTTACAGCATCTAAAGTCTTGATTTTAGTAGGGTATGTTATTTAATAAAGTACATTACAATCGTGTAAAAAACAGAATTTTGAAAAATATTCAGGGTGTCCTCCTCAGCAAATGTTACAATATGGCTTTAAATCTTATAGTTACAAAAACATATATTGTTTTAAATACATTTAAAATAGACTTGGTGATTTATTAAAGCATTATTTACAATATTGATTGAATATTCATGCAAGCCAGCCGAAGCCGACCTACACTCGTCAGAATATGCTTATCACTGGAAACTGATTTCTATTTCTAGCGCGGAATGCTCACTCCGCGAAGTGGCGACGGCGAGCGCGAAGCGCGATCACCGAGCGTAAAACGCGCGGAGCTATAGTTGGGTGATCTAGAGCAATTCCGTGACCGTGGAGAGCGAAGGTTCGTTTCTCAGTGGATTTGTCTTCTATGAAGGTTAATAAAAAAATTTAGCGGGGGTGCCCCTCGCGAAAGTGTGGGCGGAATCCGTGAGAGCCCGAAATCCAAAATGGCCGCCGTCAGCCATTTAAAGAATTATTTTTTCAATGGTTTGGCCCAAAATGCTGTTCAGTATATGTTTTCTGGGGTTTTTTGGGTCGAGGAATCCATATCTGATGTAGATTTTATGATATGACGAACTTTTGATCGTCAAATCCAAGATGGCCGCCGATTTACAGTTCAGAAAGGTTAAATTGTAACATTTATCGTATAGCCTTTTATAATAGGCTCTAATTAAAGTTCTCATCATGCCAAGTTGAGTGATTGACTCTAAAAACTCTCAGTAATAATGATTTGACCTATTTTTGACCTTAAAATCCAAGATGGCTGCCGATTTTCAGCTCAGAAAGGTCAAATTTTCACATTTGTCGTAGAGCTTTCATAATAGGCTCTAATTCAAGCTCTCAACATGCCGAGTTGAGTGATGGACACTAAAAACTACAAGTAATAATGATTTGACCTGTTTTTTACCTTAAAATCCAAGATGGCCGCCGATTTTCAGCTGAGAAAGGTACAAATTTCAAATTCGTCGTATAGCCTTCATAATAATTATACTCTAATTAGAGCTCTGAGTAGTCGTAGAGTCTTCATAATAGCCTCTAATGAATACCCATTCTGGCACACACATAAACCCACCCCTACGTACGCGGGCATTCAAAGAGAGGACGTGTGTGTAAAAGCGTGTGTATAGGTATAAAAGTGTGTCTGTCCCAGCATTCAAAGCGAGGACAAGAGTGAGTTTCACACATTCAAAGTGAGGACATTTTTCACAGCGAGGACATCTCCGAATAGCACATACAAAGAGAGGAATTCACCCATACCTCCTCTATACCCCCTACAGAAAGAGTGTCATCCTGTGCACCTGTTCACAAAGTGAGGACTGGGATTTTGTCCTCGCTATGCCAAAATGTCCTCACTTTGAATGTGTGAAACTCACTCTTGTCCTCGCTTTGAATGACTTGGTGCCCGAACACCTACATATACATATATATTCACATTTGAATGAGTTTAGTCTATATTGGTTTCAGGTCTACGTGTGTTTGAATGAATGAATACAGCATCAAAGATATTTATACATATTAGAAAGAAACATTCTATGAGACTAGTGCATAGATCACCTATAACACTAGTTGCTTGTTACTTACAGCAAAATTATCCCCTAACAAAGTCTACTGATATGTGGGGCAAGCCGTATCTACAGGGCCTAAGTCGCCTGATACTATCGTCCAAGGTAAACATGGTAAATAGGAAAGTTTACAAACAAAAACGAAAAACTGGTCAGGACTTGATAAATATGGTGATTTTTACAACATTTCTTCAAGGTAATATGGGTCTAGAAGTCATTACATGCATCGCATGTTACATTATATCTCAATCTCATCTTCAGACAAGCTTGAAAAGGCTCAATGTTCAAGTAAACCACCAAGTCTGAAAGTGATGATGAGACAGAGGGGCCATTGGCACCCAAACGCCCGCGTTCATCTGTGCGTGGACCTCTCCACAAAAAAACTAAATGTGTATGGCGCATGCAGGGTGTGGACCACGGAGTAAGCTGTTCATAATCAACACACACTCAGCATAACGCTCTTTTAAGAGCCACACAGTCCTCGTAAAAGATGGGGAGCTGAAGGATCGTCTCATACAGCTTGTTGAGTCCACGTCAGCACTGCATGTCAGATGCTTTCGCAACTTGATATCATGTACTACCATGCCTGCTTCGCGTCCACATCATGACCTGAATGTGCCATACACATTTCGTTTTGTCGTGTAGAGGCCCACACACAGATGAACGCAGGTGCTTGGTTGCCAATGGTCCCTCTGTCCCCTGGTGGTTGACTTGGACACTGAGCAATATAACTTTCTTTGATTTTGCGTGCACTGTCAGGTCTCTTCAAGCTTGTCTGAAGATATAACATGTCTGATAAGCATGCAATGACTTCTAGTCTCACATTTCCATGAAGTAGTGTTGTAAACATAACCAACATTGTTAAGTCCTGACTAGTATTAGGTTTTTGTTTGTGTTAACTCCGTACAATTATACGGTGTCATGCATCTTCAGAATGTGTGTCTCGCAGAGCCAAGAAATTTGTTCTTTAGATATGTGGATGAATTCGATCCTTCACCGAGCACGAGATCCGTTCACGAGGCCCTCTTATTCCCTCTGTTACTCCTGTTACATTGCCTGTCATAGTATCGATCTTGATGTCGTCAGTGTAGAGTAACGATAACAGTGGCTGGCTTGCTGTCTGCAATCTCCTGCGGGCAGGTTGCTGATGCTTCAAAGATCATTAGAGTCCAGTGATCTTGAAGTCAGCATAGTTGATGCAGAAACGACTGTTGTGTAGAGTCCCACCAGATCGTTACTCCTCGTCATACAAGTGACATTGATGCCCAGGTTGATAACAGTGGTGGTGATCTATTCAGTGCTGTGATCATGGAGGCCCGACTGAATATGGAATGGTTGAGATCGGCAGTTTTCTCTTAGGCTGTTTTAGCCAAGTTGACAGCTTTACTCACAACTCACAGACCTCTTCGTCTTCTTCAAGATGATCGATATGAAGTGGCCAGAAGACAGTAGATCTGTCTTTGATCTTCTGAGACAGCCGCCGTGACAGCTGCTCATTACTGATACCAAGTGATGAAATGGCAGCCTCAGTGTCATCACCTCTTCCCCCAATATCATAGACCCACTCACTCTTGTTCTTCTCTTGTCTCTTGATACTCATTAATAAGCATTGAGTAGGTCCTTGAGATTGGACGATTTTACAGCACCCACTGCATAGCCATAGTCACTATGCATAGCATAGTCATGCGTTTGTAGTCTGGTATAAAGAGGGGCTGCAGTGAATGGATCCTGTGCTCAGTGAAGATGATCGAATCCACGTGTTGAAAGAACAAATTCTTTACCTCTGCGAAACGATTCCTCAGCTCCCCATCTTTTACGAGGACTGTGTGGCTCTTATAGGAGCGCCATGCTGAGTGTGTGTGTTGATTATGAACAGCTTGCCCATGGTCTATTCGGGTGCTTCAGATCCACACCCTGCATGCACCATACACATTTAGTTTTTTCGTGGAGAGTTCCACGCACAGATGCAGGCGCTTGGGTGCCAATGGCGGGGCCAATGGTCCCTGTCTCATCATCACTTTCAGAACTTGGTGGTTTACTTGAACACTGAGCCTTTACAAGCTTGTCTGAAGATGATATTGAGATATAATGTAACATGTGATGCATGTAATGACTTCTAGACCCATATTACCTTGACGAGCTGTTGTAAAAATCACCATATGTGTCAAGTTCTGACAAGTTTTTCGTTTTTGTTTGTAAACTCTCCCATTTACCATGTTTACCTTGGACGATAGTATCAGACGACTTAGGCCCTACACGGCTTGCCAGATTTCAGTTGACATTGTTAGGGGATGATTTTGCTGTAGGTAACAAGCAAGCAGTGTTGTAGGTGATCTATGCACAAGTCCCATGGAATATGTTTCTTTCTAAATGTTAATAAATATCTTTGATGCTGCATTCATTCATTATTGATAGGGTGCAGAGCAAAACACACATAGACCGGAAACCAATATAGACTAAACTCATTTAAATAATGTGAATATATACATGTATGTATGTGCGGGGTGTGTGTGTGCCAGAATGGAATATTCATTAGAGGCTATTATGAAGACTCTACGACTACTAAGAGCTCTAATTAGAGTATATTATGAAGGCTATACGACGAATTTGAAATTTTTACCTTTCTCAGCTGAAAATCGGCGGCCATCTTAGATTTTAAGGTAAAAAACAGGTCAAATCATTATTACTTGTAGTTTTGAGTGTCCATCACTCAACTCGGCATGTTGAGAGCTTGAATTAGAGCCTATTATGAAGGCTCTACGACAATGTGAAAATTTGACCTTTCTGAGCTGAAAATCGGCGGCCATCTTGGATTTGAAGGTCAAAAAGTAGGTCAAATCATTATCACTGGTAGTTTTTAGAGACAATCACTCAAGTTGGCACGATGAGAACTTTAATTAGATCCTATTATGAAGGCTATAGGACAAATGTGACAATTTAACCTTTCTTAGCTGTAAATCGGCGGCCATCTTGGATTTGAAGGTCAAAAGTTGGTCATATCATAAAATCAACATCAGATATGAATTCCTCGACCCAAAAAAACTCAGAAAACATATACTGAACAGCATTGTAGGCCAAACCATTGAAAAATAATTTTTTGAAATGGCCGACGGCAACCATTTTGGATTTCGGGCTCTCACGGATTCCGCCCACACTTTCGCGAGGGGCACCCACGCTAAATTTTTTTATTAACCTTCATAGAAGACAAATCCACTGAGAAACGAACCTTCGCTCTCCACGGTCACGGAATTGCTCTAGATCACCCAACTACTAGTGCTAGATCTTTAGACAGTTTAATTGGCATACAATTACAGTCAAAAATGGTTACATAACATAATATAAGCAATTCAAGTTCATGAAGACAGTCAATACTTAATATATTGATCAGTTGTATATAGTTGATCAAGAGATGCTTCTTCCTGTGTCTACAAGTGTTTATTAGCTCATTCCTTTTGTTCAGTGAAGAGAGATGAGGCTTAAATATGATGAAGTATTTTTCCTCTAGACAAAGTCTGCATAGTTTGTAGGTAGTTGAATAGGCCTTAGCCCGACTGATTATTTTCCATTCAGTTGAATAAGGTATTTTCTTATCCTTTAATTTCCAAATGTACTCGCTTAATGTTGTTGAATGCCTTTTGTCACTGTTATTAAAGTCACTCTTATGGCAATTAAAGCGTGTTTTGAACGAGTTAGCGGTTAGTCCAATATATGTTTCATGATGTGAATTGTCAAGTCGAGTTACCGTCGCCTGGTAAATTATACTGGAAGCTAAACAATTGCCTTGGAGGGGACAGTCAAGTTTCACTTTACAGTTGCAAGTTTTTCCATCTGGTTCCTTGGGTTCTGCTTTGCGCAAAATTGATCTCTCTTCACTGAACAAAAGGAATGAGCTAATAAACACTTGTAGACACAGGAAGAAGCATCTCTTGATCAACTACAACTGATCAATTTATTAAGTATTGACTGTCTTCATGAACTTGAATTGCTTATATTATGTTATGTAACCATTTTTGACTGTAATTGTATGCCAATTAAACTGTCTAAAGATCTAGCACTAGCTCCGCGCGTTTTACGCTCGGTGATCGCGCTTTGCGCTCGCCGTCGCCACTTCGCGGCGTGAGCATTCCGCGCTAGAAATAGAAATCAGTTTCCAGTGATAAGCATATTCTGACGAGTGTAGGTCGGCTTCGGCTGGCTTGCATGAAACAATATTGTAAATAATGCTTTAATAAATCACCAAGTCTATTTTAAATGTATTCCAGCTCCCTTCTTGGTTGAGCACTTTACTGTGGATGATTTACCTTACTTGGATGTATTTATTGTTTTAAATAAAAATCTAGACCATTCAAAATGCATGTGAATGTCCCACTTTATCTTCCACCTAAAAATGTTCTTATAGGCAGGTCCATCTCAGGGAAAAACTACCACTTTTTCCTACCAATAGAGGTTATCCACTTTACTCATGTATGACTTCTAACAAAAGGCGCCGTATATTCATATTATGTACGTTAGGGAAATGTGGCTGGGAGAATTTATGTATGATGAAGAGTGGTGTGATGACTACCTTTAAAAAATGTGATGAATGGCACAATGAGTGCATGTGTCATTATGGTCATAACCAACGTACTGAATGGTCTATTGTTCTATTGTGTCCGATTTGAGCGCTGACATATTGGAAAATGTTGCCAATCAATATTCATGAGAGTGTACATTCAACGTCCAATTTTCGAAATTGGGTGACTTGTGCTTGCAGGTGTAAAATACATCTGACTGGGCGTTTTAAATACGTAACGCATAAAGGCATTGGCATCATCGAATGGCTGCCTATAGTGCTGTTAGTGTTAGGCCTATGTGTGTGTGTGTGTGTGTGGGCGGGGGGGGGGGGCTGTGTTTAGTTTCTATAATAATTATTATAAGGCCTACATTTATTTGTCATTCCTTTCTTTTCCTTTCTCTGTACTTGCTAAAGTATCACTCCCTCTTCTTATCTCCCTTCCCTTCTCCATCCCCTCTTACGTTTTGTCCCCTCTCATTCTCCTTACCTTTCTATTTATTTACGTCTATTTATTTATTTCTCTTTATTTCTTCCTCTTTCTCTCTTCCTCCAGTCCCCTCTCATTCTTCATATCCCCGCCTCCAACCTCACCCCCTCCCAAGGCCTCTCACAGAAGAGCTGCCCCCTTCAGTACGCCACTGATTATGACATTCTCCTTCATAAAATAAAATAAAATAAAATCTCAATTTGTAAAACAACTTTTATATATAGGCCTATACCGGTATACTTATTATATGTTACATGTATACGTAGCTCCCGGGACGTAGCTATTTAATACCATTATAGACACGGCAGCCATGATGTGTAATCATTCAGCAGGCGCATTCAATTTATTTAAATGAAGCACCTAATGTCAGTGGGGTGACAACGAACTATGCATTAGCGGCTAATGGGTGCCTTTTGTGCTTACGGCTACTCAATCACACCCTTGGGTTTATGTATAACAATAGGTACTTTTCATTCCATTAAGCGCTTTCACGCGACTTGCATTTGATCACTTATTGACAGTAGCCTGCTAGGTAAAGCGTTAATACAATGTCGGGTCAGCTTACCGATTTAATGGTGGAAGCCCTTTGTCCCAAACAAAAGGTACCTTTCGATGAATAGCTTGTCAGATTTCAAATCGGCACAAGGTTTCAATGCGTTACGTAATCTATTTCCTCTCCATCTTATAATAGCTCCATGGTCATAACAGTCTGCCGCCTGGACAACCAATTCTTTAGAAATGCTTAGTCGCGCTAAAAGTCGATCGATACATGTAAAAATCAGCACAATTCAGAGATACACCTTTTTGCTATGAAATTAATTTTCTCGGTCAAATATAAAGCAATATTTTTTTTCTTCTTCAGTAATGTCAGTTAAAAACTTGGTGCTTGGATATACATTTGTTTTAAACTCCTGGTGTTAAAATTAAGCATCAAATTGTGTCTTTTAGTGTGATATTTTTGATTTTTATAGGCCTTGAATTCGCCTGCAAGCTTTTTACGGAATTCATGTTTTAGCGTCTCAAACTAACATAGTTTGCTAAAGAAAGATATTTCCCACCTCTGTAAAGCACATCGTGTGGGTCTATATGTTATAGTTTTGTCAGAATTTCCGTTTTGTTTTACCCTTTTTCCATTCATGCTCAGAAAATGTCAAACTAAGTAAAAGTAGGCAATGGTGAGTACTTTTATCTCGAGAGCAACCAGCAGAAATAGTCGATATTTCCTTTGTTGTTATCCAGGTCAATTTTTCATTGAAAGCAAATTGCCAGACCAGCGATTAAATCCCCAATTGGGTGTTCTGGTTAAACATGATCAGTAGGAGCGCTATAGGTCTGGGAATTTCTTTGCTATATTGAAGTTCTGGCAACACTATAGCCATGCCGGTATTCCTATTAAACCCAGGGATATCGATCCACAATGCTAGTACTAGCCTTTAGATTTCACGTGTTGATTTAGAAATTTTTCAGCCGACAGTGAAAGATGGTGAAATCAAAACGGAAATTCTGACAAAACTATGATATATAGCTCACGGTGATGTGCTTTAGAAAGTTGGGGAAAATCCTTCATTTATTACTTTGAAAAGCTAAAAGGTTGATCCAAGAAAAAGCTCGCGGGCCGAGCTGAAGCCTATAAAAATCGAATATCTTACACTAAATGACTGAATCACCAGGATTTAAAAAAAGAATCAGTATCAAGCATTATAGTTTTTCCAGCCATTTACTGAAAAAATGAAAAATTATTGCTTTTCATTTGGCTGAGAAAAAAAATTTTACACTGAAAAGGTGTAACTCAAAATTTTGCTCATTTCAACACCAATTTCGATCGTTTGTATTGCCTCATTAAATGACTGAGTGAGCCTTGCAGAACAAAAGAATCGGTTGTGCAGGTAGCTGACTGATAATATACAAGTACTAGAACTGCAAAGGTGCTCGTATATTCATTGAAGCATGATGATCAAAATAAATCTAGGGTTCATTCCATGTTCATTTAAAACAGACTGAGTGTACACCTAACCTCTAAGATGCGGTATAGTTTTTTTTCCTAGGATGGACCTGCCTATATAAAATTTCCAAGTGCAGTGAGATATTCCAGCATTCCAATTGTTGGCACCTATCGGACACACATAACAAGCTTTGATCATGCAGCTTTGTATCTTTTGTACCTCATTTAGATGGCTTAAAGTGCATCCTCAGTGGGAAAATATGGCTTTAAGTTTTAGCTGTAAAACATGAGATATCAATGTTCAAATTAGGTATCACTACCTGAAGAGAATTGATCAAAAATTGAATTCCCTCCTGAGGTTCGTATCTGTCAATGAGTTGACCAGATCACCAGGCTGTCATTATAGCTAGAGGCAGTATATGACAGGATGGGTCAATGAGTTACATAAAAATGACTTTGTGTGGTATTGAGTTCCCAGGAAGTGAGTTTTGCCTGAGGCAATATGTGGTTAAATGTTGATCCCTCACTTCAATTTGGTTGAAAAGGGAGGTGAGACATGATCAATTCTGTTCAGGCAGAATCCAAGACACTAATGTTATTCTGAGCATATAACTTGAAAATGGAAGATGTAATTCTGTAATTTGTAACAATGTTTATTTTGTAGGCAAAAGGAGCTGTGCAAGATGCTGCTTGTGGAAACTGCAACCTGAAGAAAGCCACAGCCTACTGCATGGACTGCAAGGAATTCTTCTGTCAAACCTGCCACACTGCACATGATAGTCTCAAAGCCAACAAAGACCACAAGATTGTCAGCATTGACGATCTTACGCTCTGGAAAAGTTATGCTACCACTGCCTGCATCTGAAGACCAGAAGTGTAAGGATCATGAAGGCGAGACAAAGAAGTTCTACTGTGTGACCTGTGAGAAACTTATCTGCAGAGACTGTTGTATTGTGCTGGGTCACCGTCAACATCAAGTCATCAGTTTGAAAGAAGCATCACAGAAACAGGTTGAGAAGCTGAAAAATCTCTCAAGAGGAAGTGAAGATCTGAAGAAAAAATGCAGAGATGCCATCCAGAAAACAGAGGATGTAGAGAAGAGTCTTGCTGTTACTTCAAGAGAAGTCAACAAGAACCTGGAAAGGGTCAAGAATGAGTACTACAAGCAAGTTGATGCCATCTTTAAGAAACACAAGGTTGATGCCAGGTCAGTGGAGGTTCAGAATGCCAGAGAGCTGGGTTACATCAAGGAACAGCTTCAGACAACATTGGCTAAACTTGAAAGTGCCTGTGATCTTGCTACTAGAGTCACACAGACGGGATCTGACTATGACATCACATCAGTCTTCCCTACCTTGTCAGCAAGTCTTGAAGAGCTGAATGAGATGACTGAGCCTGAAGCTGCATCAGAATTACTAGGATATGTTGGGTTCAAAGCACCTGCTAAGGTTGATATTCCAGATTTATTTAGTGTGTTGGCAATCAAGCCTGGAGACAAATGGATGCAGAGTGGGCAGTTCAGTACCAAGCCTGGATTGGAGAACCCATGGGGAATTGCAGTCGACAAAAATGGTGATATTGCTCTGACAAGTTATTCACATAAAACTTGCAAAGTATTCTCAAGGAATGGTCAAGTCAAGTACACCTTCCAAGGTTGTTTTGGTGCACACCTTTTTGACATTGCCATTACTACGGACAACAAATACATCCTCCCTGGCAATGGTGAGATTCTGTTTTATGATAGCCAAGGCAACAGGTTGAACTATCCAAAGGTATCTACTTGTGATATGAACAATGAACCACAAATCCCGTATGCTTTAACTGTAGACACAAAAGATAGGATTGTAGCAGGATTACTTGGCAGCACAATCTCTATTCATCATGGGCAGAACATATCCAAGTTTGATGCTCCATCACAACCAAGATGGCTTGGTATTGCTGTCACTTCAAAGGGATATATTGCAGTTTCTTCCCGTAATGATAAAACCCTACAACTGATGGATTACTCTGGTAACAATGTCAGAGTGGTGCAGCCTCCACAAGAAGTCACTGAATGGAACCCATGGGCTGTCTGCTGTAGTAAGCAAGGTGAGATATTTGTTGTTAATTATGGTAACCCGAAAGCTGTATATCACTACACAGCCGATGGTGACCAGTGTCTTGGATGTGTCATCACAGGACTAGATGACCCAACAGGTATTGCTATCTCAGAGGATGGACAGCAACTGTTTGTAGCAGAATATGGTCAATGTGCAGTGAAGCTATTCCAGAGACAGTAACTGTTATGATATCCTTTCAGGTACTGCCATTATGCAGTCATGTCTACAGCAGAATTCACCACGACCTTTGCAGGACTTAAACCCCATTAAACCAAGATAAACCTCATTGAAAACAGCTCAACTATGTTAAATCAGGGATCGAGTCTCATAGCCCTGGTTAAATTCATAAACATATGTTTCTGATTTACCTGTGCGATATTCAATGTGCTGTGAGGAAATAGGTATTATAATTTCAGTTGGATGCACCATTACAAAGCAAACCCACAGTAATAATACAGAGCGTGGCATTTGTTTCCGAAACGAGAACAATACTCTGCGTATTGTTATCCAGCCATGTGGATGGTACAACTCATGTCAAACTTGTCATAGTTATTGTGATCGTATCACACAAGTAAATGAGAAACATGTGATTTTAGACTTAACACGGTTTGGAAAAAGTGTTTCCATTTTTAGCTCCCTATCAGGCAGTCAGAACTCCATATTTGGGAGGGCTCGACAACAATCTTCCCAAAATCGCATTTTAATCATTTTTAGATGACCATAGAGGGAAAGAATTGAAGTTTATTTACAGCTTCTATGGCGAAAATTGATCAAACCGATCATACGATGGTGCTCGTTCGAAGTTGGAGCTATCGCGAGTCAGCTGTTGAGCACAATTTGCCATTGAAATTACATGTCCGACTGTTATGAAATTTTGGAAGACTCTCTTCGGGAAAACAGCTCGACAACAGCTTTCCCGTGACATTTTTTGCTTCAAATTATAGTATGTTAAGGATGAACATTATAATTCACATGTGAGCTTCTATGGCTATTATTGGGTGAAGGGTTTTCCCACCAGCCCACTAACTAGTCCATTGCCTATGCCCAGGGACAGGCGATTTGCGCGGAACTTTTTTCCCGCGCAATTGGCTTTTTTTTTTCCTGTGGGCAGGGATACATGATTTGCACTGAAAAAAGAGTTCCGCGCAATTTGCTATTTTTTCCGCGCAAATCGCCTGTCCCTGCGGCTATGCCTACAGTACAGTGAGTGAGCTAGAGGTCAATCATCAATTGGAGCGCTGTGTGTGCACTGAATAGGAAAAACGGACGAACAGCAGATGGTTTATGTAGCAGAATCCGGGAGCAGAATAGAATCAAAATGATCATGACATTTCAAAGATCATGACTTGCTTTTGACTATATTCATGAGATGTTGGTAACTCATAGATTAACCAGCAGTAACAACAGTGGCATAGCCAGCTCTTTAAGCCCATGGGGGACACACATTTACAAATGCACTGATGGTTTAAAGATTTCGACACTTGGTGAAGTGTGTCCTCCAAAAGTTACCAACCGTCCGATGCTAACCTCCCGGCTGACCCACTCCCAAAATTACTTCAGTGGGAAATATGCGCACACAGCACGCAAAAACATAAATGATGAAGTGAGCCAAATTGAAATTCAGGAATCCGAGAATTCTTTTACTGGCATGTGGCGAAATGTACTGATGTGTCACGATGAACCAAGAGGCCGTCTGTATCAGGGGAGCTCCACCCCCGTGTTGGTTATGCCACTGCAAAAACAGTGCCTAGATATTAAAAACACTTGGCCTACGTTGCAATCTTTAAACATGTTTGAAACATGACACCAATTGTAAAAATGCATTTAACCAAAACACAGATTTCAAATTATGCTACTTAACATGTTGATTTCCTAAACAGAAACCATCAAAACTCTAATCATGTTAAATTTTAAACATGTTTACAATTGTAATATTTAATCTCTAGACGCTGTTCTTGTAGTGCATGGCAACTGAAATTCTGACTTTTTGCAGAAAATTTCTGACTAGATCACCCCATGAAGCCATACAGCTTACGCCAGCTCACAAGTACCCTTATAGCCAAATCTTCATAAAAAGTCGGTTAATTTGTATTTTATAAGAATTTTGTTTTTGTATGTTCTGTGCAATATGTTTTTTGACTCTTATGATGATATGCTAAATAAACTCAAATCAAATCAAATCCTGCTCTTTTTCCATAGACAATCTAGTACACAGGCCTAAATGAGGATTACATATGAATCAGGGACTAATAGTCATGATGGGTTTTAAGCCTTTTCTTATGTATACTTTATGCGACTTTACCACTTTTCAAAACACTGATTTTTCCTCCAAAGGGTATAGGAGATTCCTATTTACTGGTGTGCACTCTTTGGGTGATAACATCATCACATTGAATGCATGCACATACAGCATATATCATGTAGCATTTTGTAGTACTTGGGAGTGTTACGGTTAGCTGTCTAAGCAACTAAGTCAAATAGAAAATTGTAGAGATTTACTTGCAAAATGGTCAGAAGAATTGTACAGACCAGTAGTTTTGCGAAGTGTTTCTTATCAGGATGATAACTTAAAAGAACACCTTATAGATCAAATATGTGTATGATATTAAACTTGAGCATATATTACAATATTGAAATTAGTATATTCATAATAACTTTTAATAACATATTACATATACCGAGCAAACACACAAATGTTTTTAAAACGTTATAAACGTTTATAAACCCATTTTGCATTTGGTCAAAATGTTTTAATAACATTTAAATGTCGGGTAATATAAAGTTTTTGAACACAATTTTAAGAAAACTTTTTATATGAAAAAACACTACATCAACATTTTAAAATGTTGTCAAAAAGTCATTGTAAAATATTTGTTGACAAACGTGTTTTGCAAAATATTGTGTCAGCACTTAAATAACATTATTTTAAGTTTTGAAGCAAGTTTTTAAACATGTTTTATAATGTTATTAAAACGATTTATATACCCTTTATATAACCCTATATTTAAATGATTTCTGTTAAATGCTTTGTGTTTGCTGGATATTGAAACCAATGCATGATAGTTTGAACATATTATTATAATTAGAATGCTGATGCTGTAACTTTGTAAATGCTTAAGTGTAGTCAAAACAGTGTATATAATACTCAAGGTTTTCTTGGCTGAAGGAGTATATTCCATTTTTGTACCCTTTCAATTGTGAAATTTTCATCTGAAGAACCAAATAAGTTGATACAATATATTACTATACATGTTATGGTTATACCTCCAATAATCTCATGGGTCAGATCTCACACCACCAAATGAATCCCCATAGAGATATGTACTAAATTTGCCTCAAGAAAACATCAATTTTTCTTCGCAGGAGCGACTCAGTTCTTAGCGACAGCTATGATGGTTGAAATTAGCCCTAGCCTGATCCCTCTGACTGGGAAAATAATATATTATAGGTTGACGTGACCGTCATTATTTTTTACGACTGGCCCTCAAAGTCTATGATATCTGGGAATTACCTAATTTACATGCAAAAGGTGTTTCTGTATAGAAAAGGCTGTCATTAAAATATACTCAATCTCTCCCATCTGTGGTACACTTGCAGGATTTGATATTACTAATCATGACCAATCCAAATTTAGTCAAAATTATTCAAATTTCTGCTCATTTTATACTTTAGGTGTCTATGACTAGTATGAGTTTTTCTGAGAAATGCATCAAGGCGCGCACAACCATGTGAAATTTTCAGTCTCATAATAAGAAGACTACATTTTCTTCATCTATCACTACCAGATGAAAATATCGGCTTTTTGTGGCGCCCTCTACGGAGGCGCGCCACAATATAGGCATGACTTTGTGAAAAGCTTCTAATTTCACTCTTGCTAGATTGACTTCATAATTGTTTTGCTAAAATTATGCCCAGCTCAGAAATAAAACCACAATTTGCTTGGATTTTATTTTATTATTGTTTTCTGATATGCACGGGATAAAATGGTGGCGTATATTCTTTGTTTAAAATACAAAATTAGGATTTATAAAAACACCAAATAAATCCTGACCTTTGTATGCGTTCAACCAGTTTACCGTGTGCCTTAGAACCCGATAGACTGTGACATTTGACCATACACTAGGATCCACAACATGCTCATCTATCATGGGAACAGTTCTTAAACCCTAATACATTTGTACATTCATCCTTTGTACACAAACTCATACTCTGCAACTATTGGACTATGCCATTGGGATGAGACTCTTGTGGTCCATAGTGAAAAGATCAATTAACGAGGCCTTTTAAACTGATGGCTTTTGTTTGCTAATTACCATAGAATCTAGGTACTACCTCCATGATTGGATTAAGTAAATAACTAAATCCTGTTATCTACCCAGCAATGTTTGCTTATCTAAATAATTGTAACAAACTGTAGTGTACTAAATAAGACAGAAAAGGCAAACAGACAGAAATTGAGAGTTTTAAATTAGAGAGTTGACAGGAAGTTGTAAGAGTTAAATTGTTATGGATATGATTGGTGTAAGCGCGAAAATGTTGAATGTCATATCAAAGTCATCCGAGATGAATTAAGTAATGTCAATCACAAATTGTTACAGGTCATTTGAGGTGGACTAAGTTTATATTTGGATTGTCAGAACACCTTCCACAATCAAACACATTTCTCTTGCATTTGATCATCTTCTACTCTTCCCTAGAAAAATCATTATAATACCAAATCTACACACCATGGAATTCACCATATCACGTCCAAGTTCACATTGGGCGCCACATTCCTTTTTTGAAGGAATTTTTATTCTACATGTTCTATGTCAACTCATTGAAAATCTGAACGCGTATGTTTACAAAATTTTGTACGCGTTTGGACTTTTCACTTTGCATTTGAAGGGGTACGGAAAGTGTGTGAACACATGACTAGTGTGATTTATGTGTTAAAATAAACCCTGATAGTACTAATTGGTAACCTTTCATAATTTCTGTAAAATACCTAGATCTGTTTTTGTTTTATTATTCACATATTTGCAAGGATATTATTATATTCTTCACAAAATTAGTAGACCAAAAATTAATTATACATCAATAACCAATTTGTCCGTTTAAAATAGAGTTCTTTGGCCGATTCAAAGTCATAATTATGACGTAATTTTGTTATTTATTAATTACAAATTAGTAGACCAAAAATTAATTATACATCAATAACCAATGATAACATTTCAGTTCATGCAGATAAGGAGCAAATAAAATGCCAATAGAGTGTTTTAAGTTTTTGGGGCGCCCGCTACGGCGGCGTCCCCCATTATTTGGCTTGACTTTGCAAAAAGCTTCTAATTTCAGTCTTGCTAGATTTACTTCGTCACTGTTTTGCTTAAAATTATGCCCAGCTTAGAAATAAAACCACAATATGCTTGGATTTTATTTTATTATTGTTTTCTGATGTGCAAGGGATAAAATGTTGTGCGTATATTCTTTGTTTAAAATACAAAATTAATGGACTTATAAAAACACCAAATACATCGTGACCTTTGTATGGTCAGGTATGGTTTAAACTGCAGTTTACCGCCTCTTAGAACCCGATAGAAGATGACATTTGACCATTCTAATTATGTATGTTTTGAACATGTTTGCACATGAACTAGTTGTTTACAGTGTGAAGAATCTACAACATGCTCATCTATCAGGGCACAGTTCTTTAACCCCAATACATTTGTGCATTCATTGAATGACCTTTGAAAATGTGAGTACAAGAAACCCCAATGGCTATTTTGTCCGTTTAAAATAGAGTTCTTTGGCCGATTCAAAGTCATAATTATGACGTAATTTTGTTATTTATTAATTACTATTTTTAGCAGAATTAATAACATAAAAATGGGCTGTGCCCATCTCATGAAGAACAACGATCGATCTTACCCTTGATTTAACAGGCCTGTCAATTTCTTGGAATTGTTTGATATGAAAGGAGGGTATGATTTTTTTGTATTAGTTTTAAGTATTTCCTAGCCTCTCTTAGCCACAGGGTTGGCTACAAAAGACACAAAGTATACTTTAGGATAAACTGGCATGAGTGCGCTGACCCCAGGTTTTCAACATTTCAGGATTGTTTGTGGACGGAGGTCGGGTGAAAAACGAAATTACGTTTACATGACTTTGTCGAAATTAGTCGGTGACAAGAATGAGTGTATAGATGACTAGGGGGAATCTTACTTATTTGTATCTTCTATACTATCCATCATATACCCTAGGCCCTGCATAACAAAATTCAACAATATTCAATATCCAAAGCAATATCCTCACTACAATAGGCCCCCAAAACAGAACTCCCACCCCACATAATCGCAAATTGACACGAAACATTTCTCTCGTATTTGATCATCATATCCCGTCCAGCTCACATTGGGCGCCCCATTCCTTTTTTAAAGGAATTTTTATTAGGGTATAACTTTATGGGAGTTATGATGACCTTTAAACTGGATGGACAAAACTATAAGGAATACCTTTTGCTATTTTAGAGATTCACTCAAATACTTGATCGAAAATTCTTTAGAGGTACCGTAATGCAACTTTTATGTCAATTATGAATCATGCTCGAATCGTTTAATTTTAATTTTCTCGAAACCAAATTGCAAAATATTAATGTTATTTGGGTTCACATTTTGTGACACTTTATAAGACGTTTGACCTATAAATCAACAATAGGTATAGTGCTGATGTTAAAGTTGGCATTAAATCCATCTTGCTCACTGTGTGTCAAAATTTCACTGGTTCTGCGGGGCCAAGCGTAGAGATTCGGCAGGCCAGTCAGTTTTAGCCTGAGGGCTCACCTTATTTTGAGCACTGGCTTATGAATATATCCTGTGGATATCTACAAGCTTCTACAGATCAAAAGTGTACTTTAATATATTCCCTACTATAATAAATGACATTTTTGAATTGCAAAATGATTATATGAATGTAAATAAAAACTTGATTCTTAATTGACAAAAGCTGATATCATTAAAAACAGATGTATCTTGGACTTTGTAATAGTTTCAAAACGTGTGAACATTTGTTGGTCTCCCATACTTCGTAGTATATGTGTTGTACAGTTTGAGCAACACTGTTGTGACTGTTGTGATTTTTTAAATTTAATTTCTACACTGGGAAGTATGAAATAAATAAACCTTGATGAACACAATTCATGATACTCTGGAGTTTCTAAACACTGTGCAATCCCAGTAACCACACAACATTTGACAGAAAAGGTTTAAATGTTGTGTTATATAAACGTTTTAAATAACACTAGCGGGACACCCGCGCTTCGCGCGGGTCCCCGCTAGATGAGTAAACGGAAGCGTTCACTCAAACAGGAGGAATTACTGTACAGGTAGACTCATTGAAAATTCCTCATTCCTTCCGAATCCTTACGATTTTTATCATCTTCATAATCTCGTAACCCCATCTCGTTAAACCACATTCCCGTACCCGTAATCCATCCAAAGCAGGCCGTTGCAACTCGTATACAAGCGCAATACAAAAAGGTGGCGACAGCGTCAGCTTTCCCTGTGTATTATTCTGCGCTTAAATGGGGTCCAATGGCGTCGCCAAGAGGCACCAAATTGATTAAAGGGCGGCGCCGTATTGGAAAAGTAAAGAAAAATGCTGCTGCCACCACGATAGTACTAAAAGCTACGTAAAAAAAATATGCGTACTGCTGTGGAGACTTATGCTAATTCAAGTAAAATGCTGCTGCCATCTACGTCCACATGTTGCAACCGTGACGATCGCTGACCTCACATCGACGAACGGAGTTGGAAGTCCATCGCACTTCGTGCTCTATTATACGTCCATGTCCAAAGTAGGCCTACCTTTTTATGTCCTTCTTTCTTTTCTTTTTCCCCTCCCGTATCCTTACGATATTTATGTCTTTGTAGGCCTAAGCCCGTTATCCCATAGCCCGTACACAAGTTGGCTATGTGCACGCCGCACCCGTGCGTGCAAATCAAGTGGCGCGAGTCGTGTACGCCGACGCGCTAACGGCGTGGTTTATGCTAGACATGTGGACGCGTTGGTTGGTATCGGGCCGCAAACAACCGCTATAAATTTGCCCGAAAACCCCACTTTTGACTGATTTTGAGGCCAATTCTTGACCGTTTTCAACCAAATAAATTTTAAACACATTGTCGTATATTCCTCGATCTCCCGTGTGAATTTGGCAACATTTGGAAAGAAACTGACAGAGCTTTTGAGTGGACACACATACACACAACATTAGCCTATTTATAGTAAGATTCATTGTTTTGTTTTCCTGTTTTAAAAACTTTACACACAACTAAAATTGTTGAGCTTTCAACACAAAGACTAAGTATCTTTTTGAAACTGACCAAAGGCGTACTGGTGCCATTGAGCCAGGGGCCAAATTTCAATCATCCTGCTGACCCCCGTGCTGACCTAAACTAAAATGAGTATTTACAAAAATGTGCAAAATTAGGACAACTGTGGTCCAAAATTGGGCCAACGGGAAATAGCACACCTTTATTCTTTACAAAAATGCAAACATCTGATTTTCAATTACTGTTGTATTTTCTGCTTTAGCGAATCCCTACCAGTGTCATTAATATCCATGTAGCTGGGATTTTATTTTTGATGTCATTACAATCAGTATCATGTTAGAAAGGATCACAACCTTTCTGTTTGTGGGCAGTACTATTATAGTAGCCAGTTCATATGTTGCATGATGTATCTGTAACTGCAGTGGCGTAGCTAGAGGGGGGGGCAAGGGGGGCAATTGCCCCCCAATATGCCATTCCGTCGGTTCAGACGGGACCGTCGGTTCATTTTGAAGTGCCGGCCCGGAGGGCCGGTCGGCAAATCATGCATCTGCATCGTCGGTCATGTGAACTTGGGTCCGACTATAAGTGTCAGTAATGTGAAAATTTGATTGAACATTACTTATTTGTATGGTATTTAGGCACACCGGCGCACTGTGTAACCTACGTAAATTATTTCAAACTTTCAAACACTATGTTAAATAGCAACCTTTCTCTTTAAAACATGTTAAAACCGGGGTTAAAACATTATTTCCTTACCTTCTCTAGTGATTTTCACTCAATTTTAACTTAACAAAATACTAGGGGAGAGTGGGGTAAGTTGAGCCAGGGGGTAAGTTGAGCCACCCCCTCTAGAAAGAAAATTAAAAACTTATCTTACTTTGCAGTTCCACTTATTTGTATATGACATAACAAAGGCTTCTCAAGTGTAATATGGAATCACTTGCACATAGGGTAAGAAAGCTGCATTGGAAAGTTCATTTTTCACACTTTTGTTGAACTTTTGGCAAACACCAATTTTTTTCATGTTTCACCCAGAAAGAAAAAGGCTTAAATGATAGCATTCTGGGTATTGAGGATGTGATATATGAACACTATATTAGAAAACTATTTACAACTGTAACAAGTTTTAGTCAGGTGGGAGGCTTGGTTGTTGACAAAACGGGTCTCATGGGGTAAGTTGAGCCACAGGCCATGGGGCAAGTTGAGCATAGGAAAAACCTGCAGCAATTTCCCCAATTTTTTTATTCAACTAGTTCACCCGTTGCTGTGAGAGTTACTGATAGCGATGCTATTTGACCCCTGATGACCCCTTTTGACTTTTTGACATGTTCCCATCATTCTTTTTACTACTTTTAAGCCCAATTGGGCATACTGACCCCAGTTCACCTTCGCCCTCGAGTGACCTCGGTTTTGATTTTGTTCATGCTCCTGTGATATTAAAATGTAGCCCCTGGATGACCTTTGACCTCGGATGACCTCGATTATATTTTTTACATGTTCCCCTCATATTGAAGATTCCACCCACCAAGTTTGAGCCTGATCTGACAAAAATTGAAATTTGAACCCTCCGTAATGACCTTTGACCTCGGTTGACTCGATTTTATTTCGGGCATATATTCCTCTCGTATCAAGGATTCCACCCACCAAGTTTGAGCCCGATCGGGCAAAATTTGAAATTTGACCCCTCCGTAATGACCTTTGACCTCGGCTGACTGCGATTTTATTTCGGGCATACATTCCCCTCGTATCAAGGATTCCACCCACCAAGTTTGGGCCTGATCGGACAAAGTTTGAAATTTTGGCCTTTGACCTTGACCTCCGATGACCTTCAAAATCACCCGGTCAACATGCTTTTCCCAATACATATCCATATCCGAAATATCGGATCGATGCGTCAAAGCGCGGCGAAACGCATAGCCGGACAGACAGACAGACAGACACACGGACACACACACACACTTCGCTGGTTATTTTAGTATAGGCCTAGTAGAAGTGAAATCTTGTCAGAAATTACTTGTATGCAATATTTAGATCAAACTACTTCTATATCAAACTATTTTTCAAAATAAATACCTGAAAACAACAATTAAAAAATAGGCAAAATTGAATTTCACAGCTATGGCATATACTGTGCATTTCTATGGTGGCTCAACTTTCCCCCGCGACTGGCTCAACTTACCCCACCGTTGGGGTAAGTTGAGCCAATTTGCAAATAATTTTTGACGTCTCACTGTGCGAAAGTGCAAAATATTGATAACAATTTTGTTATCATAACCAAGTAAACATACATATGTTTCATTTGTAACATTGCATTTGGGTCCTGCTTTATTTATTTGAGCGTAGTGAAAATAAATGTAAAAAGTGGCTCAACTTACCCCACTCTCCCCTATATATAAAGGTAAAAACATGCATCAAAAATGGCCCTCCACAACGCTAAAACCTCAGAGCTTCGGGGCTTCGCCCCTGGACCCCTACCAGGGCTTTGCCCCTGGGCCCCACTCAGGGGCCATAAGGCGAGCCCCTGGACCCCACCACGTTGCTACGCTTCTTTCGAATTGTCAATATTACTTGTCGGTTTGTGTCAAAAACTTGCCCCCCCAATATAAAAATCCTGGCTACGCCACTGTGTAACTGGCAATGTATGTGTATCATGATATAGGCCTATATAACATGGACCCCAAGTTAAATTGCTCAAAATCAACATGGTCAATTTTTTCCAACTTAGCATATCAGTCTTCAGCTGAGTCTTGCAAAGTAATATCCATGAAATTGACATTCCCTTTTAAGGGATGTTTTCAGGCATGATTATAAATGTATTTAATTGTAAATCGTGATTACCAAGTATGCTGAGTAAGTGTATTATGCATTCCCTTTTAAGGGATATTTTTACAATGGATTGCATGATAAAGGAGTGACAGAGGTCATTACCAACTATTAGTAATGTATTGTGTATAACTATAAAGTGTAAAGTTCAGGGACGGTGGATGCGCATGAAGCTATGTGTTGAAATTTACAATTGTACATGTACATTGTGCATTGGTGATATTTGAGGAAGTATACACAAAAAAGTACTTTGCTGTGTAGGAGATTGATATGGTAAATTAGATTGGCCTATTCCAACTGGTAAATGCTTTGAATCATTTAATGTGTAATACAGTGATATGACATTCCATTCCCTATTATAACATTTAGTAACAACTGAGTGCAACCCAACAAAATGGCAGAGAGTCAACTTGCAGAAACAATCCGTCGGGATCTTTTGGAGTGTGGGATCTGTTTGGATCGATATAAGAAACCTAGAGGACTACCATGCCTCCATTGTTTCTGTCACAGCTGCTTGGAGAGTTACTGCAAGGGACAGAGGAATGTGTTGTGTCCAAACTGCAAGAGACCAACATCAGTACCAAAAGAAGGAGTGTCTGGATTTCCTGCTCATTTCATCATCAATACTTTAAAAGACACACTTGACAAGGTAAATCAACAGCTGAAATATATCTTCTTATATTTTATAGTCAACAAAACCATTTATCTTTTTAAATATTCTACAACATAAATGGAATAGCCTGGTTTTCCTTCCACTTTAAAATGATCTGTAATTGTATAGCTATGCATATCTATGTATAGCCATGTATAGCTATATAGCCATGTAGGCTATGCATAGCCATGTAGGCTATGCATAGCCATGTAGGCTATGCATAGCCATGTATAGCTATGTATAGCCATGTATATATAGCCATGTATAGCTATGTATAGCTATAGCGTGTATACCCATGTATATATAGCCATGTATAGCTATACATAGCCATGTATAGCTATGTATAGCCATGTATAGCTATATAGCCATGCAGGCTATGCATAGCCATGTATAGCTATGTATAGCAATGTATAGCTATAGCCATGTATATATAGCCATGTATATGTATAGCTATGTATAGCCATGTATAGCTATAGCCATGTATAGCTATGCATAGCCATGTATATCTATGTAATGCCATGTATAGCTATGTATAGCCATGTATAGCTATGTATAACAATGTATAGCTATGCATAGCCATGTATAGCTATGTGTAGCCATGTATAGCTATGTATAGCCATGTATAGCTAAGTATAGCCATGCATAGCTATGTATAGCCATGTATAGCTATGTATAACTATGCATAGCCATGCATATTTCTATGTATAGCCATGTATAGCTATGTATATCTATGTATATCTATGTATGGCCATATATATCTATGTATGGCCATGTATAACCATACATTGCTATGTATAGTCACGTATAGCCATGTATAACTATGTATAACCATGTTTAGCTATGTACCCGGGGGTCACTCACTACTTGACTTGCTACGCACTTGCATCCAAGAATAACGTCTAAAAGGGTATGTTTTTCACCACACAACGTTGTTGACGTCTTTTTGAAAAAGGGGTACTTTTTCAGAAGGCATCGCCATTCAGGGGTCCTTTTTCACCCAAATACTTAGACCAGGCCTTCTCAACTAGTTTATTTGAAGTGCCAACTGGAAAATCAGTGATCATGAATTGCCAACATGTTAAGGGTTTTCCATCGTCACCCGATTCGACTTGACTATTGCGCCTCTTTTCAACGTGTGCGTACTTCGCGTCTTGCTCGGCATTGCGTTGCAGACATCGCAACGAACGATGCGTGTTGTGCGTGTCAATGCTATTTTTGCGCACCGGCGATAACCAGGGCCACAAAATAAAGAAAACAATGTTTGCTGAGCGCAAGAAAGGTGGCCGCTTAAATATAACATGTAGGCCTACAAACCAAATTTTGCCAGTGTGCTTCCACTGATAACGGACCTGGACCCCTCCCCCAAAGTAGGCTTACGACAGTAGGGTCCAATAGATGGTATGAAGTTATAGGCCTACCCAACAAACACAGAATCAGGTGTTTTTTTTAAACATTAGGCCTAAACGAGTGTTGGTTAAATTGGTTAATTCGTTTTAATAATATTTTGGCCTAAATGTTGGGTAACCACTACCGGTATATTATAGGCCTATTAAAGGTTATTGTAGAACGTTTCATAATGAAACGCACCACACAGCAACTTTTAAAAGTTTATAATCCAACATTTAAATGTTTACAGCATTTTGTGTTATTGGGTAAAGACCTTGGCCTACTACGTGCACTGAATTCATAATGCATGCGATACAGACAACACCATCAAAACTATTCAATTTCAAACAAATGTGTCATACATTTACAAAAATAATATCATAGCCCAAACGTTTTTCTACAGCTATAGGCAACCCAGTGTTTAACTTTGCTTTAATTGAACTGCTATGTGATATGAATCCACCTCGAGATAATTCTGTATTATATAGTTTTTGTGACCAAAAAAGTTTTCCTCTCGGTAAACGGCACTAAGCATGCTAAGTAGGCCTATGCCTCATAATAATTGTAGGCCTATTATAGTCAAACACTTCCGGCCATGGTGTCAAACGCTTCGCTTTAACATGTTTAATAAATCCTCTTTTTGGTCGATCGAGTCAGGTGATCATGGTGAAAGCTGAAAATTCCTCACTTTGTGTAATTTGATAACTCTTTGGTCCAATATCTTTGCAGATTGCAGAATGAGGGTCTTTCTTACACCCGTTTATGACCAAAATACACCAAATTAGTAAGAATATTAAGGCATGAAGTCTTAATAATCGACATCATTAGAATAATTGTTCCTATTATGGTAACTTCTTATAGGTAACTTTTTTTACAGTGAAAACCTTCCTGCGTAAACAGACAATTCCTTTTTTGTGGCCATATGCGTAAACGAACGCTTATCTGGCATCAGATCGCGTGTATACCAGCGCGTTGAGTACGCACCAAAATATCCATGTACGCAATTAACTCACGCATGGTGTCGCAGAAAAAATGCATTTTTGACCTATTTTGGTCAATTTACTGCGAAAACAAGGTCCGGTACCCCCATTTTTTTTTGCGATTTACAGAGCTTTTTCTTTTTCATAACATATATAAAATTTAAAAAATTTGATCGATACAATTTTTTTCTACAACGCAAAAGGTTGTCTATTTTTGGAAATGTACACCTCTTTTAAAGTCATAATGTACGATCTTATAATATGAATTTGGTTAATTTTTTTCAAACCTAATTTTGTGGCATATTTGTAATGTTTACACATGTCACAACTTAAATGTTAAACCTAAATGGAATCAGCCAAATTTGTTGTGTTTGTAGGTAAACAGAGCAAAGTTTGACATAAAGTCATAATTCAAGAAATTATGACTTTATGTCCTCCCATGATAGAACTGCTTGTTAAACAGCCAAAATAACAAGCAGTGTTTCTTTCACTTTACCTCGTTATTTCAGCTCAAAATGGACAGAAACCATTCCCGATAATTATTACTAGTATCATTTCAGCATTTTGAGTATATAATGACAAATTTAAAATTTGAAGGAAATTGTACATTAAGCCTTTAAAACAGCTGTAGCTCAAAAGTGAGGTCCAGCACCCCCTGTTTTTTTTACTGATTTATTATCTACACATATTAATGTACAAAATATGTCAATTTAAAAAAATTTGATCGATAGGTTTAGTTACGACTGTAAACCCTTAAGGGAGCCTGAGTTAGAGCGGGTGCATAGCGGGTACGGTACAGTGGTACCGGGGGGATGCCGGTTTGTCGGGGGTACAGGGGGCAGGCAGGCAGCGCCCTTGGAGCTCATGGATTTTAAGGTATTTTAAAGGCCCAGATTGGGTATTTCACCCTTTTTTTGTTCAAGATGTATGTGAAAAAATATTAAAATTACCATGCGCCACTTCGGGCGCCACTTCGACTGACTCTAAGCGCCACAAGTGGCGTGCGCGCCACCAGTTGAGAAAGCCTGCCTTAGACGTTTAGGGTTAGTAATATTATTGTTTGAGTTAGTTTAAACTAATTTGATAAAAATCACCACTTTTTAATTGATTCTTGTTACCAATTAGTATCTATAGGTCTGCAACATCAAAAAGACACCTTGGGTATCAAATTAGCTCCTTTTCCTGTTTATGCCACTTGGGGTATAAATTAGATATATCTCAGTTGATGCCATTTAGGGTATGGTTTTTGCATGTGCTACGCCATTTAGGGTAGGATTTTGCATGTGTTTCGCCATTAAGGGGTGCACTTTGGTTATGTGAAAATTCACCATTAAGGTGGTCGGACGTGGGTGGGTAACACTTTTGTGTGAGAGTGACCCCCCTGGGGCTATAGTATGTATAGCCATGTATAGCTATATATAGCCATGTATAGCTATGCATAGCCATGTAAAGCCATGCATAGCTATGTAAAGCCATGTATAGCTATGTATATCCATGCATAGCTATATATGGTTGAACATAGCCATTCATATGAAAAGGTTTGACTACAAAATATAAATTTATGCATCTATGCAGTTTCCACCTCGATACACCTGAGCACACAAATATTCCCAAGAACAGCGTGTCTAGCCTCTATGCAGTCTGTTTTATACTACACGGTTGAGTGCATAGCATCATAAGAGCTGTGTGAGATCTAGTGGAAAAATAGGCATCTGTGCAAAAAGTTACTATTTCTGCCTGTTTTGTCATGCGGTTGTAAATTCAATGAACTATGACTTTGTCAAAGAGTGCTTGTATAGCTATGTATAGCCATGTATAGCTATGCACAGCCATGTGTATAGCTATGTATAGCCATGCAGCTATGTAAAGCCATGTATAGCTATGCACCTGGCTATGCATAGCCATGTATAGCTATGTATAGCCATGTATAGCTCTGTATGGCCATGTATAGCTATGTATAGTCATGTATAGCTATGTATAGGTATATGAGCCATCTGTACCCCATACAGATCTCCAGAAAATTTGTTCACAAGGCATTTTGCTTCATACACATAAATTATGCAAATTAGGTACTTAATTACCATATTTTGTGCCGCGAATTCAAATTAGGTCGATACCCTCTGGCTGTGCTAATCCCCACCAATTTACGTCACAGTACCCCACACGGATCTCCAGATATAAACACAGCCAAACACTAAAAAGTCGCCACTAGTTCCATCCCCATTTAATCAGAGTCGGATGTGTTTTAAAAATGACATAGGGAGTTGTATCACGCGGCGGAGCTAGCGTGAGTGCCAAGAATTACGTCGCCTGAATAGGCCGGCAGGATAATCGATTATAACTTGAACCACCTCTTTTAGTGGCGTATGGTGGCCACTCCTACCCAGGGGGCTGGCTGAAGAAAGTTAAATTTTGCCGCCCCCCTCATCAACAACCCATAAAGGTTGACGCCAAAATATGCGCATGTCTTTTAACATCTACACGCATCTGAGAGGTCTAATTTCATTGTCATTGAAGGTTTACCCATGAATGGCAAAATGCAAATCAAATACCCCGTTCTTTCAATTGTGCGCAGGCAAGTGTACAATGATTCCTGTACGGGTTGCTTCAGGCCACATAATAAGCTGATACCATGCATTGGCTTTTGCGTGGTCAATTCGAAATTTGTCATTTTAAAAATTTCCAAACAACTGTTCCTATGCTCACGATAATTAAACTTTTGATATCAAATTTGGTATCAACCTTCGAAGGAAAATGTATAGAAAATTATTATATAAATTATTTTGCCATAAACTCATCAGACGCTGATTAAGACTGGTTTGCTGTATAAATCAAATAAGTGTTGGCAGACTTCAAAAAATGATTTTTCTTCAAACTTTGTGCATGGATGCACCTTGGGTCAAAGTCAACAGGAATGACATTCATGTCGCCTCTGCACCTTTGGTTGCCATGGCAACCGCCAAAATGTAAATTTGCCCAATTTTCAGCATTTTCAGCATTTTCACATGTAACAAAATGTAGAAATATCAGGTCAGATTTCAGGATGAAAGAAATCATGTTCAGTACCCTTCTTTTATACAGTGAATAAGATATCCTTCCTCTCTATTAAAATCATGTAAACACAAACAAATCACTTTCAAAAGTGGGTGAAACCATTATATAAAATAGGGGTGTTTTTCATTATTTTCGGCCATGCCAAAACTTGTGTTGGGAAAATTGATGTAACATCCAAAGTAACACTTTTCTCACAATTATCTGCTCAGGGTAAGTAGATAAGATGTTGGTCTAGTAATACCATGAAAAAAAAGTTTTGGTAATTTTCATACGTGGGAGCAGTGTTGCCAGGAAAATTGCACAATTTTCAGGTTTTTAATTTAATATATTATGAAAAATAAGGGCTTTTATCCACCTAGGGGATGGTGATGCATTTTTATGTTATTAGTATGAAGACATTACCAACTGTAGTGCATGAGTATCAAGTATTTATGCCTAAGTGTTGCCATAAACCTCACTGTTTTGACGTTTGAGATTTTATTTACAATGGAAAATGCTGATTTTAACAGACAACTCTCTTGTTAATTTTATGCAACAGTCTAGGTATTGTGATTTGGATTAAGTGCATGGTGTGACATGATTTGCATTGGTTTCAACACTAGTGTTGCCAGTAGCTTTGCCTTTTCAGGTGCTGTTATAAAGTAATTTTCATACGTGGGAGCAGTGTTGCTAGGAAAATTGCATAATTTTCAGTTTTTTAATTTAAAATATTATGAAAAAAAGGGCTTTTATCCACCTAGAGATGATGATGCATATGTATGATATTAGTATGAAGACATTACCAACTGTAGTGCATGAGTATCAAGTATTTCTGCCTAAATGTTGCCAGAAACCTCACGTTTTTGACGTTTGAGATTTTATTTACCATGGAAAATTCTGATTTTAACAGACAACTCTCTTGTTAATTTTATGCAACACTCTTGTATTGTGATTTGGATTAAGTGCATGGTGTGACATGATTTGCATTGGTTTCAACACCAGTGTTGCCAGTAGCTTTGCCTTTTCAGGTGCTGTTATAAAGAAACAGCGAAACCAGTTTTTTTTTTTTTTCTTGTCTCCTTTATTATTTGTGAAGGCGAACCTGATGAATAACAATGTTTATTTATATAATTCCCGTCGATCCTGCCACTGTTTTTCCGTGTAATATTTGTGAACTTGTAAAAACAAAGAGTCTGATCAAGCAAACTGTTTCAAAACTAAGGACATATGCATATACCTCAACATCGACACCTAAACGTCCGTATAATAAATTGAAAGCTTTGTGGAAGGTTGTTCCTGTTTAGTTACAAACAATGTTTTGAACAATTTCAAAACATGTAATGTTTTTAAGCACTATGTCTGTAAATGTCGGTTGGCAATCTTGTATCTTCCGTAATGTGAGTCATCAAATGAGATGAAAAAAGGGTACTCTGCTGCATCATACAGTGTATGAACTGTAACAGACATAGCTAACCATGTCACATCTTTAGATTCTTCTGTAGCTTTCTCAATTGTTTCAAAATAACTGAAAATGTTACTACCAACACAGGTGTTGAAAACACAGTGAGCAAAGTAAGGTATGCTACACTTAATTTAAACAGTAAATTTAACCTCAATAAATACAAAAGTGAGTTTCTGGCAATACTGTTGTTGACATGTTAATAATAGCAGACCAGGACCCGCTTTACTTCACGATTTGAAAAAATTGAGTATACTATGTATACCAGTGCTGTTAACCTCCTTTCTGTAAGTTTGTCAGTAAGAGTGTCATTATCCTGTAAACTGACTTGAATAGACAATGTTACTAGCAACACTGGTTTCGCTGTTTCTTTATAACAGCACCTAAAAAGGCAAAGCTACTGGCAACACTGGTGTTGAAACCAATGCAAATCATGTCACACCATGCACTTAATCCAAATCACAATACTGGAGAGTTGCATAAAATTAACAAGAGAGTTGTCTGTTAAAATCAGTATTTTCCATCATTAATAAAATCTCAAACGTCAAAAAAATGAGGTTTCTGGCAACACTTAGGCAGAAATACTTGATACTCATGCACTACAGTTGGTAATGTCTTCATACTAATAACATAAAAATGCATCATCATCCCCTAGGTGGATAAAAGCCTTATTTTTCATAATATATTAAATTAAAAACCTGAAAATTGTGCAATTTTCCTGGCAACACTACTCCCACGTATGAAAATTACTTTATAACAGCACCTGAAAAGGCAACGCTACTGGCAACACTGGGGTTGAAACCAATGCAAATCATGTCACACCATGCACTTAATCCAAATAACAATACTAGAGTGTTGCATAAAATTAACAAGAGAGTTGTCTGTTAAAATCAGCATTTTCCATTGTAAATAAAATCTCAAACGTCAAAAAAGTGAGGTTTCTGGCAACACTTAGGCAGAAATACTTGATATTCATGCACTACAGTTGGTAATGTCTTCATACTAATATCATAAAAATGCATCATCATCCCCTAGGTGGATAAAAGCCCTTATTTTTCATAATATATTAAATTAAAAAACTGAAAATTGTGCAATTGTTCTGGCAACACTACTCCCACGTATGAAATTTACCAAAACTTTTTTTTCATGATATTACTAGACCAACATCTTATCTACTTACCCTGAGCAGATAATTGTGAGAAAAGTGTTACTTTGGGGGTTACATCAATTTTCCCAACACAAGTTTTGGCATTGCCGAAAATAATGAAAAACACCCCTAGTTTACATAATAGTTTCACCCATTTCTGAAAATGATTTGTTTGTGTTTTTATGAATTTTATAGAGAGGAAGGATGTCTTATTCACTGTATAAAAGAAGGGTACTGAACATTATTTCCTTCATGCTGAAATCTGACCTGATATTTCTACATTTGCTACATGGGAAAATGCTAAAAATGCTGAAAATTGGGCAAATTGACATTTTCGCTGTTGCCATGGCAACCAAGGGTTTAGAGGCGATATGAATGTCACTCATGTAGACTCTGACCCAAGGTGCATCCACACACAAAGTATTAAGAAAAATCATTTTTTGAAGTCTGCCAACATTTTTTGAAAATATCTGATTTTTACTGCATAGTGTTCTTAAATGGGGATGGAACTAGTGGAGACTTTTTAAGTTGGCGGTGTTTATTTTGCTTGATACGCATAAATTATGCAAACTAGGTACTTAATTACCATATTTTGCAGTGAAAATCTGATCAGGTTGAGAACCTCTGGCCCGCTACTCCCCACCAAGTTACATCACTGCACCCCATACGGATCTCCAGATAATCTGTTAACAAGGTTTTTTGCTTGATTCGCATAAAATACACATGAATTATCCAAATTGGGTACTTAATTAGCATAATTTGTGCTGAAAATCTAATCAGGTTGAGAGCCTTCGGCCACGCTATTCCCCACCAAGTTATGTCACTGTACCCCATACAGATCTCCAGATAATCTGTTCACAAGGTATTTCGCTTGTTACGCATAAATTATGCAAATTAGGTACTTGATTACCATATTTTGCGCTGAAAATCTAATCAGGTCGAGACACTCTAGTCTTGTTACCCCCTACCAAGTTTCATCATCTCTGAGCAAATATGTAACTTGAAAATGTAAGTAACCTGAAATTTGCATCCTTGTTTTTGTTTTAGGCAAAAGGAGCTGTGCAAGATGCCATTTGCGGAAACTGTAACCTGAAGAAAGCCACATCCTACTGTATGGACTGCAAGGAATTCTTCTTCCAAACCTGCCGCACTGCACACGATACTCTCAAAGCCAACAAAGACCACAAGATTATCAGCATTGACGATCTTCGCTCCGGAAAAGTTATGCTACCAATAACTCCATCTGAAGACCAGATGTGTAAAGATCATGAAGGCGAGACAAAGAAGTTCTACTGTGTGACCTGTGGGAAGCTTATCTGTAGAGACTGTTGTATTGTGCTGGGTCACCGTCAACATCAGGTTATCAGTTTGAAAGAAGCATCACAGAAACAGGTTGAGAAGCTGAAAGATCTTTCAAGAGGAAGTGAAGATCTGAAGAAAAAGTGCAGGAATGCCCTCAAGAAAACTGAGAATGTAGAGAAGAGTCTTGCCATTGCTTCAAGAGATGTCAAGAAGAACCTGGAAAGGGTTAAGAATGAGTACTACAAGCAGGTTGATGCCATTTTCAAGAAACATGAGGTTGATGCCAGGTCAGTAGAGGTCAAGAATGCCAAGGAGCTAGGTCACATCAAGGAAAAACTTCAGACAACATTGGCTAAACTTGACAGTGCATGTGATCTTGCCACTAGAGTCACACAAACGGGATCTAACTATGACATCACATCAGTATTCCCTACCTTGTCAGCAAGTCTTGAAGAGCTAAATGAGATGACCGAGCCTGAAGCTGCATCAGAATTACTAGGATATGTTGGGTTCAAAGCACCTGCTAAGGTTAATATTCCTGATTTATTTAGTGTGTTGGCAGTCAAACCTGGAGACAAATGGGTGCAGAGTGGAAAGTTCAGTACCAAGCCTGGATTGGAGCACCCTTGGGGAATTGCAGTCAACAAAGATGGTGATATTGCTGTGGCAAATGGAAACAAGAAAGCTCAGGTATTCTCAAATGATGGTAAAGTCAAATGCACATTCCAAGGCCCTTTTGATGCAAGCCTTTCTGGAATTGCCATCACAACAGACAACAAGTACATCCTCCCTGGCAAGGGTAAGATTCTGTTTTATGATAGCCAAGGCAATAGGTTGAACTATCCCATGGTACCAACCTATAATATGAGCAATAAACAACAAAATCCATGTTCTTTCGCTGTAGACTCAACAGGCAGGATTATAGTGGGATTAGAAGGCACCACTATCTCCATTCATCATAGAAATGGTCAGTTTATATTCAAGTTTAAAGCTCCATCACAACCATACTGGCTTGCTATCACTTCAAAGGGAGATATTGCAGTTTCTTCCTATGATGATTGCACCCTACGACTGATGGATTACTCTGGTAACAATGTCAGAGTAGTACAGCCTCCTCAAGAAGTCACTGAGTGGAACCCATGGGCTGTCTGCTGTAGTCAGCAAGGTGAGATATTTGTTGTAAATTATGGCAACCCGAAAGCTGTGTATCGGTACACAGCAGATGGTGACCAGTGTCTGGGAAGTGTCATCACAGGACTAGATGACCCAACAGGGATCGCTATCTCAGAGGATGGACAGCAACTGTTTGTAGCAGAATATGGTCAATGTGCAATGAAGCTATTCCAGAGACAGTAACTGTTATGATATCCTTTCAGGTACTGCTATCTTACAGGATGAACAGCAGGTGGTTTATATGTAGCAGCATAGAATTAAAATGATCATGCCATTTCAAAGATCATGGCTTGCTTTTGACTATATTCATGAGATGTTGGTAACTCATAGATTAACCTGCAGTAACAACAGTGGCATAGCCCGGGGGCATAGCCAGCTCTTTGAGCCCATGGGGACACACAATTACAAATGCACTGATGTAAAGATATCTACACTTTTTCAAGTGTGTCCTCCAAAAGTTACCAACCGTCCGACGCTGACCCAAAATTACTTCAGTGGGCATGGTGGGAAAATTATGCACAAGCATGTGAAAATTTCCCATTTTAATGCCTAAGTGAGCCCAACTGAAGTATATTTGGAAATAGATCATAATATATTTATCGTTGTAATTGTATATGAGCCAGTGATGAAGCATAATAAATAAAATAATAATAAAAATAAATAGATCATTAATCCGAGAACTCATTTACTGGCATGTGACGAAATGTACTGATGTGTCACGATGAACGTCGAACCAAAAGGCCATCTGTGTTGGGGGAGGAGACCCTTTTGGCTATGCTACTGCAAAAACAGTATCTAGAGAAACACTAACCTTGTAATATATTTGTATACATGTTTAAACACAACACCAATTTATAAAAATGTATTAAAGGGCAGGTCTATTGCAAAAACAACATCATATCATTGGCAAGCTAATATTATAAGGACAATGAAAATGACTCCTTTTTTGAGAAAATAAGACGAAACCAACTTAAGCGGTGAGTTCCTTCGAACGAGACAGATTTGGCCTAGAAAAACGGTGTCGTCCTGAAATGAGATGTGCCCGCTTGAGAAAATAAGAAAAAAAGACTATAAACGCTCTCAATGGACAGAACGTATACTGTTGTTGTTCACAGAAAAAAATTCCAAATTAGTATTACAAATTTAATGGTTTTTAAACATATGGACAAAATCAGCCGCTTATTTTTTTTATATATTAGACAATTGTGATATTACAATTCATATGTATATCAATATCATGAGAAATATTAGTCCTAAAAAATAAATACATAATTTGAGCTTAGAATTTCATCTGAGACTAGCATATAAACCGTGTCCATAAAGTCCACAAACTCATGTATCTGATTTCCCTGTATATTGCAATGCTATAGTTTCAGTTGGATGAAATATTACAAAGCAAACACATAGTAACAATACTGTGTGGGCTTTGTTCCCGAAATGAGAACAATAGTGTGCATATTGTTATGCAGCATTGTTATGGTAAGTGATAGTACAACTCATTGTTGCTAATGTCAAACTTGTCAAAGTGATTGTGATTGTATGATGAGAGCATGATAAAGTGTCCGCTTCATTTACCTACGTCATCAGCCAAACGGGGGGAGAACACATACGCTTCAAACAGGGGAAGAATACGTACGAGGCTGAACTTTACCCACACAATTTCTCCAACGCACAAAAAATTGCAACAAGTGTCAACTTGTAATGTAATAATTATTCTCTTCGAATAGAGATAAACTTGTTTTTGCAATAGACCTGCCCTTTAACCTAAGCACAGATTTCAAATTATTGCTAAACAGAAACCATCAAAACTCTATACATGTCAAATTTTTTTAAACATGCTTACAAGTAGACTGGTTCTATTTTGAAAATAATAGCATCAAGCAGCAAGTTAAATAAGAAGAGAACCACAGTTCAAGAAAATAAATGAGTCTTCAGCATAGATTTCAACACGGATGTGGTCGCAGCAGATTTTATGTCCGCGGGTAGTGAATTCCATTTGCTGTGTAACATGCGAACTAGACATCGCAGATAGTGCAAACGATTCTTTTTCTGAAACCTCTTAGCTAGGAGAACAATTTGACGCAACTTTTATGAAAATCTGAGCAACTTTGACTTTTGACCCATACACAAGCAAATCGACCTGTGACCTTTAGTGCTCCATAACTTCTTGAAAGATAGGTCGTACATGCACAACATTAAATTTCCAGTCGAATAATTTGACATGTTTGAGAGTGTTATAGGAATTAAAATAATTTTGTCCCCTATACAATACTATGGGGGTATTTTGAGGGTCATGGTCTCAAGATATTGCTTAGCAGACAACAGATTCGAGTTTCAGCATACCCAAAGTTACAAAAATAAGCTGGTTGCCAACTTTTACTCAAACATGCCGCTAGATCCAAAATAGAACCAGCAACTGCTCAGGTGCCATATTTCCACCTCCTAAAAAGCCTCAATTCACACCTCCCCTGATAAATAGCATATTTCTATCCCTAACAAAACTGGGAGGAAAACTAATCTATGTACTAATCTAAAATCAAGCCATAGTTCGATTCAGATGGCATAAACAAGGGCGTCAATCCGAAGTTGATCGTGGGAGGGGGGCACAATGTTTGTGAAATATGATTCTTGTCGCACTTGGGGTGTCTGAGGTGGGGATGTGCCCCCTTCTGTCATTGGAAAATTTTACAAAATGAGCACCAAAATTTGGTGGGCACTTGGGGGGGGGTACAAAGACAAAAATTGCCCAGTGAGCTTTATTCTGGCCCAACTTTGCTGGGATATATGAGGGCAAAGCACACACAAAATTTCAGTTTCATGCTATTTGAAGTGAAAAGCTGTGAAAGTTGATACACATTGTGTTCATTTCTCGCGAAATATGCAAAAATTTTACACTATTTTATACCCAAATCAAGGTGTTTACCGAAAGTATGTGTCCTGGGGTGTGCGTATTTAAACAAACTAGAACAAGGATTTGTTTCTTTGAGTTGTCAGGGGGGTCGAAGATTTAATATTTAGTCAGCTTTGGCATGTGTATCTGCGTTGTGTTTACTTTTTTCAATCTTTCTAATTCCATCTTTTTCCTCAGTCTCCTCTCTTTCCTTTCAGTCGTTGGCGTACCAGATACCAGGGGTAAGACAAATGCTTTTTACCGGTAAAGTTACAGGGACAACTATGCATATTGTTCACACAAAACTAACTGATATACTATTTTAGTCCCCAATCACAGTGAATTGGAATGTGAATTTGAATTTGAAAGTGAATTTGAATATGATGAAATGCAGCATGAAAATGTTTTAAATTTTACAATATTTTAGCAAAAAATAAAGGTATGATATTGAATATTGCCTGTATTTTTACAGTAAGCCTACTTAGATCGGGTAAGTATTTGCCGAAACATGGGTAGAGGGGGGACATTTGATATTGTGTCCCCCAACCCATATCATAATAAGGGATCTTTTTTCCGGCATGATTATAATGTATTACTTATTAGGGGGCTGACATTTTATTTTTACACTGGGAAGTAAGAAATAATCATGATGATAACTTTGAAGAACACAATTCATGATATTTTGGAGTTTAAACAACATTTTGATTTAACGAATCACTGCCAGTAGTGTCTTTAATATCCATGTACTTCATGTAGTTGGAATTTAATTTTTGGTGTTATTTGGTGTGAGAAAGGATCACAACTTTTCTGTTTGTGGTAGTAGCCAATCAAATTGCTGAAAATCAACCGGTCAATTTTTTCCAAATAGCATGACAGTTTTGCATAGTAATGTCCTTGTAAATGATCTTTTTTAGGCATGATTATAAATGTATTAATTATTAATTCATCCTGCTGGAGGTCATTACCATGATTACCAAGTATGCTCAGTAAGTGTATTATGCATTCCCTTTTAAAGGGATATTTTTACAATGGATTGCAAATCCCTGACAAAAGGGGTCGTTACCAACTATATAATGAATTGTGCATGAAAGTGAAAAGTTCAGGGATGGTTGGATGCACATAAAGCTATATATGTGTTGAAATTTACAACTGTACATGTATACTATATTGTGCATTGGTGATATTCAAGGAAGTATATACAAACTAGAGCGGTTCTCGACTTGCGCGGTTCTCGACGCAAAGCGTCGGCCGCAATGCCTCCACCTTGAGGCGTATCATTTTAACCGGTGCAATTTCACTAGGAGCTGGCCATCCCTAAATGTTGACTGTACCCACCAAGTTTCATGCCCATACAACAGTTTAGTAACTTGACCTTAGTTAACCCCTGGGTGACCTTGGATGACCCTGGAATGACCTTCCAAAAATTTGACTCTAAATGTTGACTGTACCCACCAAGTTTCATGCCCATACGACAGTTTTTAGTAACTTGACCTCAGATGACCCCGGATGACCCCAGAATGATCTTCCAAAATTTTGGCTCTAAATGTTGACTGTACCCACCAAGTTTTATGCCCATATGACAATTTTTAGTAATTTGACCTCAGATGACCCCTGGGTGACCTTGGCTGACCCCAAAATGACCTTCAAAAAATTGGCTCTAAATGTTGACTGTACTCACCCAGTTTCATGCCCATATGGCAGCTTTTGCTAATTTGACCTCAGATGACCCCTGGATGACCTTGGGTGACCTTGACCCACTGACCAATACAAACTTGTTCTGTCTAGGGTCAAGATGCACCCACCCACCAAGTTTGAGGTACGTGCGACCCCTAGTCTCTGAGAAAATGGTATTTTGCTTGTTACGCATAAATTATGCAAATTAGGTACTTAATTACCATATTTTGTGCTGAAAATCTAATCAGGTCAAGAACCTTTGGCCCTTCTCCCCACCAAGTTACGTCACTGTAACCCATCACGGATCTCCAGATAATCTGTTCACAAGGTTTTTTGCTTGATATGCATCAAATACGCATAAATTATGCAAATTAGGTACTTAATTAGCATATTTTGCGCTGAAAATCTAATCAGGTCGAGAACATCTGGCCACGCTACTTCCCACCAAGTTACGTCACTGTACCCCATACGGATCTCCAGATAATCTGTTCATAAGGTATTTTGCTTATTACGCATATTACGCATAAATTATGCAAATTAGGTACTTAATTACCATATTTTGAGACGAAAACCTCCTATAATTTGAAGACCCCCAATGACCATCCCTCCACCAACTTGCATCACTGTACGTCTTACCAGTTCTGAGAAATTGCACTCGTAAGCTCGGACGGACAGAGAGACAGAGAGACAGACGGACAACCAGGAAACATAATACCTCCGGTGGAGGCATAAAAACAACTTTGCTGTGTACAAGAATTCTCACCGTGATAGATATGATAAATTAGATATGCCAACTTGTAAAAACTGTGAATCACTTAATATGTGATACAGTGATATGACGGTATTCCCTATAACATTTAATAAGTGCACCCTTTTGCTACCAACATGGCTGAGAGTCAACTTGCAGAAGCAATCCGTCGGGATCTTTTGGAGTGTGGGATCTGTTTGGATCGATACAATAAACCAAGAGGACTACCATGCCTCCATTGCTTCTGTCACAGCTGCTTAGAGAGTTACTGTAAAGGACAGAAGACAGTGCTGTGTCCAAACTGTAAGAGACCAACATCAGTACCAAAAGAAGGAGTGTCTGGATTCCCTGCTCATTTCATCATCAACACTCTAAAAGACACACTGGATAAGGTAAATCAACTGCCAAAACATATCTTCTTATATTTTATAGTAACAAAGACATTCCTTTCCAGCACAGTGACAAGAAAGCTGGCTATATTTTTTCTTTCAATTTAAAAATAGATAGACTTTACTCCTAATTAGATATTTTAGGGGCTGTGCAATTATTATGAGCCTGCCTCCCCCCCCCCCCCTGGGTCAATTTTCCAAAAGGTGTGCCAACAATACTTGCCTCTCCCCTCTTGGCCTGCCAAGAATCGCCTGTCCACTCTCTTGACCTGCCAAAAAATATTTGCCCCTCCCCCTTTGCACATGCCAAATTTTAGAATATTTGCAAACCTTAAATGATTATATTGCAAAGCAAGGAAGAAAATGTGCATATTTTTAAAAAGCATTTCCGGTCTGTTTTCATAAGCCTTTTTGGAGCATCTTATTTAAAAGGCGCCCCATGAATGTGTGCCAAAAATTCTTCCCCAACCCTCTTTTTACCCTACCTCCAGGGCTCATAACTAGGCCAAAAAAATTAATTGTTTGGTTGCCCTTCCAAGACAAAATTTTGGAGGGTCGGTAGAACGATCCTTTTTTTTTTTCATGGGCTCTTCATCCATTTTACCTTCATTATGAAAAGGCTAGAATTGACATTCTTGATCATTTTACATTAAAAAAATTGTGTGTTTTTGGACTGAATTTAAATGGAAATACTTCTTATTTTTAATCAAATATGCATTTAATAAATAAAATGAGTGAATAACAAATATAAAAAGGACTTGATACTGTCCAAATTAAAGGTTCATTCTAAAAGTAAAACAGTGATTGAAAAAAAAACTGACCCAAGATTTTTTGGGTCGGTCTCTGAGGGTAACCAAAGATTTTTTTAGCTTTATTTCATAGCCCCTAGTCATTCTCAGAAATTTTGATTGAATTTGTGACCCATCTCATTGAAATACAGCAGTTGTCAGGAATGGTTGTTTAATTTTTATGAGATTTTAATACATGCCACATCTTGCTTTGCATTTTAAGGCTAAAAAAGTTTTGTTTCCTGTAGACCGTGCATTCGTTTTTGGGAGCAAATAAATCAAAATTTACTACTTTATAGAGAAGTATGTCAAGACAATCTCTGAGCATAATCATGTAACTCGAAAATGTAAGAAGTAACCTAAAATTTGTTATAATGTTCTTGTTTTAGGCAAAAGGAGCTGTGCAAGATTCTGTTTGTGGAAACTGCAACCTGAAGAAAGCCACAACCTACTGCATGGACTGCAAGGAATTCTTCTGCCAAACCTGCCTCAGTGCACATGATACTCTCAAAGCTAACAAAGACCACAAGATTGTCAGCGTTGAAGATCTTCACTTTGGAAAGGTTATGTTGCCAGTGGCTGCATCTGAAGACCAGAAGTGTAAGGATCATGAAGGCGAGACAAAGAAGTTGTACTGTGTTACATGCGATAAGCCCATCTGCACTGAGTGCATCGTGCTGGATCATCGCCAACATCAATTCATCAGTTTGAAAAAAGCATCAGAGAAGCAGGTGGCGCAGCTGAAAGATCTTGCAAGAGGAAGTGAAGTTTTGAAGGTGGAATACAAAAAAGCAATCACTGGAACAGAAGCAGTGACGAAGAATCTTATCAGGTCTGCATCAGATGTCAGGAAGAATCTGCAGAAGATCAAAGGTGAATATCAAAGAAAGCTTGATGCCATCTTCCAGAAACATGGAGCAGATGTGGATTCACTTGAAATACAAAGAGTTCAGAAGCTTGATAGAAACCAAGAACAGCTTCAGACAACATTAGCTAAATTGGAAAATGCATGTGATCTTGCTACTAGAGTCACACAGACAGGATCCGACTATGACATCACTGCAGTCTTCCCTACCTTGTCAGCAAGCCTCACAGAGATGAATGAGATGGCTAAGCCTGTAGCTACACCCGAGTTCCTGGGATATGTTGGGTTCAAAGCACCTGATACAGTTGATATTCCAGATTTGTTTAGTGTGTTGTCAGTCAATCCAGGAGACAAATGGGTGCAGAGTGGACAGTTTAGTACCATGCCTGCATTGAAAGAGCCATATGGAATTGCAGTCAACAAAGATGGTGACATTGCTGTGACAAATGGAATCCACAAAATCTGCAAAGTTTTCTCAAAGGATGGTGAAGTCAAGTACACATTCCAAGGCCCTTTTGATGCATACCTTTCTAATATTGCCACCACTACAGACAACAAGTACATCCTCCCTGGCAAGGGTAAGATTCTGTTTTATGATAGCCAAGGCAATAGGTTGAACTATCCCATGGTACCAACCTATGATATGAGCAATAAACAACAAAATCCATGTTCTTTCGCTGTAGACTCAACAGGCAGGATTATAGTGGGATTAGAAGGCACCACTATCTCCATTCATCATAGAAATGGTCAGTTCACATCCAAGTTTAAAGCTCCATCACAACCAAGCTGGCTTGCTGTAACTGCAAAAGGAGATATTGCAGTTTCTTTCTATTCTGATAAAACCCTACGACTGATGGATTTCTCTGGTAACAAAGTCAGAGTAGTGCAGCCTCCTCATGGAATCATTGAGTGGGAGCCATATGGTATCTGCTGTAGTAAGCAAGGTGAGATATTTGTTGTGAATCAGGGCAACCCTAAAGCTGTATATCGGTACACAGCAGATGGTAACCAGTGTCTGGGATGTGTCATCACAGGACTTGATAACCCAGCAGGTATTGCTATCTCAGAGGATGGACAGCAACTGTTTGTAGCAGAATTTATGCAACATGTAGTGAAGATACTCCGAAGACAATAACCGACTTTTGATAACCCCTGAAATTACTGCAAACTTAAAGTAGGGACGTGCCAGCTAACAGGATGGACAGTGCTTATTTGTAGCAGAGTAGAATCAAAATGCCAAAGATAATGACTTGCTTTTGATGATTCATTAGATGTTGTCAACTCATAAATTCACTTGTAATAGCTTGTAATATAAGTTTCATAAACATGTTTAAATCATAACATCAATTTCTAAGATGTAAATGTTAACAACCTAAGTGCATATGTCAAATAATTAGATATTACATACACAAACCATCAAAACTCTATGCATGTTTAGTTTTACACATGTTTACAAAATCCCGTGCATCCCAACTGGTCATAACAGAATGCACGGTGCCAATGTTTCGTTATTCCAATTGTTAAGCTGCACTACAAGATACTAAAAGATAGAATACAAATAATTACACCAAATACATGCGCGTATTTTGGGGGGCTTTGGGGGCACCAGCCCCCTGGGGTAAAAGCAGGGGGTGGCCAAAATGAAGGGGTGGTGGAAGAAGAAGGGGCGGCAAAAACAGGGACAGCAAAAAGAATTAGTAAATAAAAAAGGGTGGAAAAATTTGATGAAGCATAAACAAATTTGAAAAAAATGGTACTATACATCAAAATGTGCTGCTTTTAGGGCTCTTCACTTTTTCAAACGACCGAGAAAAAAATTGGGTGAACCTTTTCGGGCAGTTGAGGAAGGGCGGCAAAATTGAATTTTCTTCAGCCCCCCGGGGTTGGGGCGGCAACGGTAAGCCACTGAAATATTATTAAAAATTTTTTTTTTAATTAACTGCATGTGAGATTTTACATGGTACCTATGCAATGATCTACCAATGTTGCTTTTTTTTTCAATGGCTGTCAGAGATTTATTCCATGCATGAGTAGACCTGCAAATAAATAGTAAACTTCAAATTGTTACAATCTCCTGAACAAAACAAGCTAGTTTTTGAAATTTGAAAAATAATCTGTAGGCGACGGAGAAAAAAAACCCAGTTTTACAGGCAGATGGACTTTTTAAGTATAGGGTCGGTGGGTCAGGATTTTTTTTCTACAGGGCTAAAATGACTCTAAAATTTCCCCAAAATCGTGAAAATTTGGCAAAAATTTGATGATTTTTTTCGCAAACATATTTGACAAATTTGTTCAAACATTCTCAGTAAAAAACATTCTCATTTGGGCCTTGGCTGGTTTTACATGATTTTAGCAAAAAAAGAAAAAATCTCCGAAACGGAAAATTTGGGTCGGTTGGCCCCGTAAAACAGGGTTTACTTTTGTGGCCTAAGTTAACTTTTTGGTATCCCAAACCATAAAGTCTTTTCATTTTGTACCGTATCAACAGATATCAAAAACATTGAGAAGTTTGGTCATGTTTGAGGGTTACTGCAAGAAGGCCCATCTGCAATAGCTGCCAGGTGTCTTATAATTAGCTGTGTATAATATCCATGTCAAATGTCTTTTGGGCAGCAATTGCAGACAGGATCTTCTTGCACAAACCCCTCAAAATCTATTTATTTTAACTCACCCTGTATACCAGGCTTCCTCAAATAGATTTGTTGAAGCGCCACATGAAATAAAAGAAAACTGTAATGCGCCACTCAATGATTTAGCACCGCCGGCGGGGAATCAGAGGGGGGTGTCCCCCTCTGAAGCTATTGATTTTTTTTTTAAATTTGAGGTGCAAATGACGTCATTTGGTGCAACATTTTGTACTATTTTAGCCTGTCTTTACAAGGATAACATGGGAATCGCATTGTTTAATGTTGAAATGCAGAATATTGGAGATATTCCTGATGGATGAAGTTTGATCAAAGGGTTTGATTTGATTTGATTTTTTTTAATTGATTTTTTAAAAATCTAAGCGTACGGCGTGCCACAAGTGGAGCGCACACCGCTATTTGCTGACCCCTGCTGTATACCTAAAATCAGGATGAAAATACATAATTGTTCAGTGTTCATTCATTGGTTCTTCAGATAGCTGTTACCAGATATCTTCATTAGATAAGCAAATTGAAGCATATACAAATAATCAAAATTTGTAAGTACCTTTCTTTGAAAATTGAGAATACAGAAGTTATCACAAAATAGTAGGCCTATGTAGTATCATAGAATTGGCCTTTCACATGAATTAATTTTGGCATAAGGGTGCACCCCAGTAAGCAGTCAACATTAATAGGTAAATTTTCACGGGAAAATTTTCTGGACACGTGACCAATGCGTATCAATGTGAGTGTAACCTCGAGCCTGATCTCTGACCCCCGGCGGTGACCTCGCTATTCAAGTCTTAGTAATTTTGAATTGGAATGGTATTTTTGACCGCAATTTTGATAGAAATTTGTGCATTGCAAATTTATTGAATATTATGTTATCTTAATTTTTTCACAATATCATCAAAAAGGAATTTCAAAAATATCTATCTACGGAAAAAATATTTATCTACGGAAACTCTTACCATAACATTATTAACTTAAGACAAGTAACTTATTTTGCCTCAAAGGAAGAATTCTTCCTATTCAAATACATTGGAAGAACACCCGCTGTGCTCGGGGTCACATTGCATAATGCTAATATGTCTGCGCCCATGGGTGTCACGTGTCCAGAAAATTTTCCCGTGAAAATTTACCTATTAATTCTGACTGGTAAGTAGCCTCTATTGACTTTCTATACAAACAGGGTCCGGGAAAGCTTCATTTTCTTGACTTCAGAGCAACTCAGCTCTTCAAAACTTACACTTTCTGCAAGTTGAAGGTCAGCTTAAGACATTCTAGTCCAGAGAAATCATACGGAGTCCAGCAGGTTTTTTTTCAGAAAATTGCCCACTAGATCACTCTATATAATATACAGCTTACGGCGACTCACAGATAGCTTGGTGTTTCTGAAATGTAACACATTTTGAAAGCTTAGCCAACTCTTCATAAAAAGTCGGATCCTGCTCATTTTTCACAGACTATCTATTTCCCAGGCCTAAATGAGGATTAAATATGAATCAGCATCTAATGGTTTGTTTTTAAGCCTTTCCTAATCTATTATATTCAGTCAAATTGCACATTTCCTTGTTTGAAACACTGACTTTTCAAAAAGGACCTATAAGAGATTCCGATTTACTGGTGTGCACTCTAAAGAATTTTTATGTTTACATGTTTATATAATATATCATTAATTTGGATACATGGTAAACATAATTAGACTGGTTTGGTTAAATTTTGAGGGGTTTTACTATGCAAATAAGCTAATTTACATGGTATCATTTTTAGCCTTTTTTGCTATCTACTGCTGATAGCAATTACAAAATTACGCATTTTAAATAGCTTGATGCACTGTAACATTTTTACACTTCATTGTTCATAATTTACAAATGTTTTTATACACTGAATGATAGAAAAATTGTATTAAAATATTGCTTGAATTCAAAAACAAATACCTGAATCTATTTTCTGTGTATTTTTGGTTTGTTTGTTTACTTATAGAGTGGGGGTCCAATGAAGGGACTTGGGCATGTGTTGCACACATACTTCGAGGAGGCTATTCAAGCTATATTGTTTTTCTTTTATGAATGATGTGTCTGTCTTAATCAAATGTATTGATTTTTATCTTGAAAGCATGAATACCTAGCTGTTTGGGTACACATTCAGCACACCTTGCTTGAGCATGGGAACTCATCCAACATCTAATGAACAAGCTCCCTCCCACCACCTGGGAAACAAAGGACTCATCCAAGGAACCCCTCTCACCACCCAGGGAACAAATGGCTTATTTAAGAAACAAACTCCCTCCCACTACCTTGTGAACAAATAGCTCATCCAAGAAAAAGCTCCTTTCCACCACCCAGGGAACTCCCTCCTACCACCCTATTAACAAAGCAGGAACAACCTCCCTCCCACCACCCAGGGAACAAAGGGCTCATCCAAGGTACAAACACACTCCTACCACCCAGAGAACAAAGGACTCATCCAAGGAACAAACTCCCTCCAACCACCCTGTGAACAAAGGGCTCATTCAAGAATTTAGAAACAAGCTCCATCCCACCACCCAGGAAACAAAGGGTTCATCCAAGGAACAAACTTCCTCCCACCACCCTGGGAACACTAGAGCTCAACCAAGGAACAAATTCCCTCCCATCACCCAAAAATAGTGAGACTCCATCAACATCATTTCAGTAACAGCTCCACAAAGTTTTATCTTGGTTTCCAATCACCTGTCTAAGACACACAGAATAATTACTTTTTTGTAGCACATTCCCTTTCAAAGGGATTTCTTCACCCATCGCTTAATTATTAACTCATCCACAGGAGATCCATTACCATTATTACCAAGTATTTAGTGTGCGCATGCACAGTCCACAAAAGCCTACATAGCAACCAAATATCCATTATATTAATTAAATTTCCTCCTAAGCTTTGAAAGGAAGCACACTTAAGTTGACATTTGAGATGTGCGATGATGCAGAAAAAGGAGGGAAATATTATTCACATATTAAGTACCAGAAAGCTTTGTTGTGTATGAGAATTCTCACCATGATATGGTAAATAAGATATTGCACGTAAAGTCACTTAAGACAGGCATATACCAATATTTGAATGGATCAAATCGCCAAATAATCATTAAGTGATACACAGTATCGATGTTTGCCCAGCATAACATGTAGGCCTAGTAATACAACTGATGCATGCACTACTTTTCTAGTAACAAAATGGCAGAGAGTAAGCTAGTGGAAAAACTCAACAATGATCTTTTGGCGTGTGGAATCTGCTTGGATCGATACAATCAACCTCGAGGACTACCATGTCTACATTGCTTTTGCCATGACTGCTTAGAGAGGTACTGTAGAGGACAAAAGCAAGTTATGTGTCCCAACTGCAAGAAACCAACAGCAGTACCAAAAGAAGGAGTGTCTGGATTCCCTCCTCATTTCATTATTAACACCCTACAAGATATGCTGAACAAGGTAAATATAAAATCTTAAATATGTGACACGATATGGTCCATGGGGGCCAAAGGCAGCAAATTTGAAACTGAGATAAAGGTAAAAATATAGAGTAAAAAAACAATAAAATACATAAGAAAATAAACATCAAAAAACTTCAGAACTTCAGAACCAAGTATGTTTTCAAAGGTCTAGGATGATGTAAAAAAACTAATATACTTTTCGAAATTTAACATGTGACACGATCTGGTCCATGGGGGCCAAAGGAGGCATTTATGAAAATTGAGTTACTGTAATTATTACATTATACATATACTTTGATCAGCTCGTAATCGGCGGGTCTTATAACATCGCGGATTGATATCAATATATTTTATTTGGAGAATTGTCTTGTGACATCTCGCCAGAAGTATTGCAAATTATTAATTGAAGTCCTACACTTCGCTTTTACCACTACGCCGAAAAGTAGACCCACGTTAAGAAAGAAATAGTTGATCTGCCTGGACTATATTTTGCGTGTCAAAGAAAGTAGACGAAGGACTTCAATTAATAATTTGCACTTCGTAGATGTCACAAGACAATTCTCCAAATAAAATATATTGATATCAATCCGAGATGTTATAAGACCCGCCGCTTACGAGCTGATCAAACTATATGTATAATGTAATAATTACAGTAACTCAATTTTCAAAAATGCCTCCTTTGGCCCCCATGGACCAGATCCTGTCACATATGTTAAATTTTGACAAGTATATTAGTTTTTTTTACATCTACCCAGCAAACACAAAACGTTTTCGTCATCATTCGCAAAAGGTTATAAAAGGTTGTCAAAAAACGTTTAAATGTCGGGTTATATAAAGGGTATATTAAGAGTATAAAACGTTTTCATAACCTTAAAAAACATTTTTTGATAATCTACTGCTCAGCAAACGAAAATGTTTTACAGAAAACGTTTAAATGTCTGGTTATATAAAGGGTGTAAAAATGTTTTAATAACATTCCAAAAACATTCTTGAAAACTTGATACAAAACATTCTAAACAGAATGTTATTTTGGGGTTGAAAAAATATTTTCAAAAATGTTTGCCCAAAATATTTTCAATAACGTTTTAAAAAACGTTTTCATGACCTTTATATAACCCGACATTTAAATGTTATTAAAAGGTTTTGAAAAAACATTTTAAGAACATTTCTGTGTTTCCTGGGTTCAAATATTTTAACATAATGTTTTTAAGTATTGACACAATATTTTGCAAAAATGTTTGCAAAAATAGTTTACAATAACATTTTTTTAAAACTTTTAAAAATATTGTTGTAGTGTGTTTTCATACAAAACGTTTTAAAACTTTATCATAACCTTTATATCCCGGTACCCCAGGTCAACATAAAAAGTGGTAACCATGTGTGTTCTTCCTTTTTTCAAAACCCCCCTTTTCACTGATTTTTCATTGATTTTACCCCCTTTTTTGCCAAATCACTGACAAAATCAGGGTAAAAAATACCCCCTTTTTCAAGGTTTTCAATGAGAAGATTTCCAGACACCCCTTTTCAATGACTCCAAATATTTTAATATATTAAGTACAAAATGTGCAAGTATGAACATTACTTTGATGGAGGCTGAAGACTGGGCTGAAGACATCGATCGAATCGAACCTGTGAAATACCCCTTTTTTAAAAATTTCATGGAGACAATGCTCAGAATACCCCTTTTTTTCGTGATTTCGCGGTCCGCGATTTCAGTCAACAAAATACCCTTTTCTGCGAAATTTAGAACACACATGGTTACCACTTTTTATGTTGACCTGGGGTACCGGGCTTTATATAACCCGACATTTTAATGTTATTAAAACGTTTTTACCTAAACCAAAAGCCAAAATATAACTTATTTAAAACGTTTTTAAAACGTTTTTGTGTTTGCTGGGTACCTAGACCTAGTACTGGTAGCCATATAAAAGGGTATGTAGAAAACAGGACATTGTCTTTAGAACCGTAGTACCATCATGTGCAACACGTCCAACTGAGAGCGATTCTTTCAAATAAACCCACTGTGCATTTTCTGAACGAATTCACAGTTGTTTGTTGGTGAAGAGACTAGTGCCTGTAGTATTCGAGCAGAATTTCTTGAAATTTTAAAATTTAAGTGCATCATGATATTTTGTCAAAATTTATTATGCAGACGATATCCATGGATATAGCCCAACAGTTAAGTGCCGGCTTCGACAAGCCTGTTCCGTGTTGATGCAAACGTACCACAGTCATATTTAGCTTCGCCCATTTACCAATGAAATTTTGGGCTTATTACAAGCTAAACCACACCCACTGACAAAGAACATGGCTCTAATTAAGTCATACTCAGAGATTTAGTGTAAAGCGTTTTTTTTTCTCCAGTATTTCATTGTAATTTATTTTGGTTTTAATCAAAGTTTGCATCATTGTTTCTTGCAGCCAAAAGAAGCCATACAGGATGCTATTTGTGGGAACTGTAACCTGAAGAAAGCCACATCCTACTGTCTGGAATGCAAGGAATTCTTCTGCAAAACCTGCAACACTGCACATGGTACTCTGAAAGCCAACAAAGAACACAAGATTGTCAGTGTTGAAGATCTTTCCTCCGGAAAAGTCATGCTACCGGTTACTACATCAGAAGACCAGATGTGCAAGGATCATGAGGGTGAGACAAAGAAGTTCTACTGTGAGACCTGTTGGAAGCTTATCTGCAGAGACTGTATTGTGCTAGGTCACAGTAAACATCAGTACATCAGCCTGAAAGATGCATCGGAAAAACAGGTTGCAAAGCTGAAAGATCTCTCAAGGGGAAGTGAAAATCTGAAGAAACAGTGCAGGGGTGCCATCAAGAAAACAGAGAATGTAGAGAAGACTCTTGCTGCTTCTTCCAAAGATGTCAAGGAGAACCTAGAAAGGCTCAAGAATGAGTACCACAAGCAGGTTGATGCCATGTTCAAGAGACATAAGGTTCGTACCAGTTTAGTGGAGGCCCAGAATGCCAGGGAGCTGGGTTACATCAAAGAAAACCTTCATGCAACTTTGGCTAAACTTGGAAGTGCCTGTGATCTTGCTACTAGAGTCACACAGACAGGATCCGACTATGATGTCACATCAGTCTTCCCTACCTTGTCTGCAAGTCTTAAGGAGATGAACAGAATGACCAAGCCTGTGGCTGCATCAGAGTCACTGGCATATGTTGAGCTCATTGCACCTGAGAGGGTTGATATTCCTGATTTACTTAGCGTGTTATCGATCAAACCTGGAGACAAATGGGTGCAGACTGGACAGTTAAATACCAAACCTGGATTGCGAAGCCCATATGGAATTGCAGTCAACAAAGATGGTGATATTGCAGTAACAAATGGAGCCTTCACATCTTGCAAGGTATATTCAAAGGATGGTAAAGTCAAATGCAGCTTCAGTGGTGCTTTTGATGCAGCCGTACATGACATTGCCATCACTGCAGACAACAAATACATCCTCTCTGGCAGGGGTGAGATTTTGTTTTTTGATAGCGAAGGCAACAGGTTGAACTATCCAAAGGTACCTACGTATGATATGAGCAAAAAACCACAAAAACCTATTGCTTTAACTGTAGGCTCAAATGGCAGGATTGTAGCAGGATTAGAAGGCACCACTATCTCTACATTTCATGGAAATGGCCAGTTCATATCCAAGTTTGAAGTTCCATCACAGCCACGCTGGCTAGCTGTCACTGCAAAGGGAGATATTGCAGTTTCTTTCAATATAGATCGCACCCTACAACTGATGGATTACTCTGGTAACAATGTCAGAGTAGTGCAGCCTCCTCAAGAGGTCACTGAATGGAGTCCTTACTCTGTCTGCTGTAGTAAGCAAGGTGAGATATTTGTTGTGAATGGTGGCAAACCGAAAGGTATATATCGATACACAGCCAATGGTGAACAGTGTCTGGGTTGTATCATCACAGGACTTACTAATAACCCAGCAGGTCTTGCTATCTCAGATGATGGACAACATCTATTACAAGTAGATTGGGTTGATTGCGTAGTGACGATATACCAAAGAAAATCAGCTATTCGTAGTAGAATGGGGTCAATATGTCATGAAGATATTCCAAAGAAAATAACTTGCTTTTGATAACCCAGAGTGCAGGTACTGGTATCTTAGAGGATGCACAGCACCTGGGACGGCTGCACAGGGCTTATTAACTCTATACCATTCAGCAAATTACTTCAGCGGTGTTCGTCTGCTCTGTCTGATTATCGCGTAAAAGGAACTAGGTCACACGTTGCTACACAGCTTGACTAGCGAATGAGGTGCCCGATGTGATGATGTGATTCTATTAGCAAATCAGAACCACACTTCCGTATATGCCATAAACTGCGCCAAATTGGCAGACCGCTGAAGTTCTCTGCTGAAAACTATAACACCTGGCCCTGAACATACCGAATACTACAGAATAATACAGGTTGGGTGGGGGCGGGGCACTCCCATTGGTACATGTTACATGCCTGTCAATAGACTCCTTTTTTGAGGCAAAGTCTACACCCACTGACGATCTTTCTCATCAGCTTACACCCAATGACACCCTTTTTTATAAGTTTACACCAAATCTTCAAATATGTGCATGCTTTGAGCACATTTTGAACAAATTTCATTTTTGTGGCTTCAAAATTACAAATTTTTACAAAATTTTGCACATTTTTGCCAAGAAAGTTATTTTTCACTGTCAATGACACCCAAGTTTTAGTGGTCCCACACCGACTAACCCCCATTTCCTTGGAGCCCACAATGAATGAGCCCCTTTTTCGAAAATAATCGTACACTGATAGACCATAATAATGTCATACTCCAGTAGGCACAGGTCACTTCCATATTTGAGTGCCCCCCGGCTGGGCGCCTCCCCTTCAGCAGGCGGGAGGTGGGCAACACATAGGGCACCTTCAACCAAAACCCCCTCAGGGCATTGGGATTAATAGCAGACTATAATTTGTCAGTTGCAACTTGCAACACATAGTGCGTAGAGTGATTTGTCCAAATTTTCCGTTTCACATAGTGACGTATAAGTTTAGAGCTAGCTATGTCCTACAATAGTTATTCCTTTTTAACTTTTAAAGATACAGTTTAATAGTTTGAACCTTAAAGTTCAATTTCAAATGGAATTGGGCCACTGAGAGATAACGGTGGAGGAGTATGGACTCCATTATTAGTAGCATATCCTTCAAACATGTTTTTCTCAGAAACATATTTTGTCCTTCACATATGCCACTATGTGTTGCAACCAACAAATTGGAATGATTGTAGTAATTATATTGAATGATTATACTATTGATATTGCTGAGTGCAAACCTGCTTTTGATGATTAATGAGATGTTGACAAGTCATACTCAAAGGTAACCATGGCAATTGCTTTTAACAGACTCCAACAGACTGCATGTAGGAACCATGGCAACTGCACATAAATGCATGGTGTAAATGTTTCATTAACATGGTTAAGCCAAAGAGCACTATTAAATATTTATATAAAGCCATTGTACATGAATAAGATATTACATACCAATGCTATTTACATTTGCAGAGGCAAAACAAATTATACCATATAGGCCTACTCTTTGAAGAACAAATATTTTAACACTTTTAAGGGGGTACTACACCCCTGCCCAATTTTGTGCCTATTTTTGCATTTTTCTCAAAAATTATAGCGCATTGGTGATAAGTAAGATATGTATATTACAGGGGCAAGGATTGTAGTACCCCCTTAACTGCACAAGTTTTAAAATGGTATCCATTTGTTTTCACATAATATCTGCCATTTTAATGCTGTTTTGCTGTTTTATTGCTTTTTTTAATTAACTGCTCTTTCATTTAAAGACACCAGGTTTATACCCTGTGCAGTTCTATATTTATCATCAGTCTGATTAAAACAACATTTAAGTGTACCAGGCAATAAAGTCTTTTCTACAGCAGATGTCAAAAATATTGAGAAGTTTGGTACAAATATTTTTTAAAGAACTGAATGTATAATAAAACTATTAGGCCAAAAAAAAATTGTTGTGTTGCCCTCAACTGTCCTCCCATATATCCTGAAAAATCAGGGTCGCAAATTTTTTTTTTTTTTTTTTGAATGATGATTTTTACAGATTTGTTCAAAAAATCAATGTTTTTCACTTGAAATTAATATTTTATTGAAAGACTAGTCTTTAATTGATGTCTAACAGGTATCCTGAAGTCAAAATTGACAAATGTCCCCTAATTGAAGAAGCATTATTTAATATTTGAGGATATTTTTAAAAACTGAATGTTTAAAAAAAAAAAAAAAAGAAATCCGACCGTCCTACCCAACTTTCCCATTTTCTCACTTGAGGGCAACACAACAATTTTTTTTTTTGGCCTTAATATGAGTAAATAAGCCACTAAGCTGTTTTCATACACTCTTAAACATGTTAAATAGCGAGGATCAGACCAAAAATGCCAGGAGTTCATATTTGTGTATAATTGTGTATAATGCACAGGCACTCTTTCCACATACTACATGCAATGCGTTCATTTTTCTTGCAGGTTTATTAGGGATGACCAATGAACCATCAACTTGATTAGAACACTCCCATAGACATGCAGGGAGCTCAACTGTGCACTGCTTGCACAGACATTTCTAAATTGAGCTCTTTCTTTTATTTTTCATATTTTTTCTGTAAAAATTGGAGATGTTAATGCCAATTATGTTTTGCAACTATCCTGTAAATTACAGCATCATAACTTATTTGGTTTTTCTGTAAGTGTGAGTCAAAATTGGTCAATCGCCACAGTGCGCTTAATTGCCAGTGGCCCAGTGCAGCACTGCTCAGAATGGCACAAAATATTCAGATGAAAAAGATCAGGTGAACACCTTGGCCTACTGAGCTGTAATTTGGCAGAGTTGTTGTTATTACCTCTATCATACCCTCAGTAAAAAGGAAAAAAAAACGGACAAGTAGATCTCGAGTTAAACATTAAATCACCAGCTTCCCTTTGGAATTTCCAAACACCTTTCGAATCATGTTAAATAGACACCTTTCTGAACATAAATGTGAAGTTTCATGCTCATTTGTTGTATTATTCACCTGATCTCAACCCTAAACATTTTCTTATATTTATACCATCTGCACTGACTTGCTGCTATACACGCACAGGAGCTGTACTTTTAAAATACGCGCCTAATCAATAATGAGTCTTTCACTCCATTGTTAAAGTACTGTGCTCTCTGTAGCATATGGGGTGACCAGGCCCTGGATGTGATGGTTTTGTAGCACATGACAGTATTCATTCAAGCCTATCAAGGTCTGTTATTAGCCACTTGCTGAATGGCTGGGCATTATCAGCTATCAAAGAGATACCTTATGCTGCTGCCAATCACAATAGAGGTTAAACATTTTGTTAAAACCCCAGAAGTGATATCAGGATAAAGCTGTGCATGTTGGTACTTGATTGTTTGGATTCCTATGTTGAAAATCCCTTGTAGTACATTAGTATTTTTCTTATGTGTAGTGTATATTGTTGTGGAAAAAAGTTCACCTGGACTTTTGATTTTGTGCCACTTTGGCCATTATGGATGATTTTTGGCAAATGTTTTCTAAAAGCATGATTTCAGTGCCTCGGTTTGAAGAAATACTTAATGCTATTGACTAGTAAAGTGCCATTTCATAAGAAACCCCTTTGATACTTTCACAATATGCTTGTTTCATGTTTGCATATATATTAAAATAAAGAAATATAAAAAGGTAAATATATGCTTATACCAATTTTGCTCACATTGCTATGTTTAGACTTTGTCAATTTATTTCGTTCCAATGACCGGTCAGAATGGAAAACTTTGAAAATTCATAATTCGAAAAGTTTTTGACCGATTTTGACCATTTAACCACCAAAATACTTCTGTTGATGAGTTCTTTCCAGAAAACAATCTTTTGTAGCAAAAGGGCAACATGAAATTATGATGGTCATCCCTAGGTTTATGCATTTATATTCGCTTGCATTTCCAACATTTTAGTGACAATTTTGTTATAAAAATAGCAAATATCACAGTATCTTTTTCTTGTGTATGAAATATATCAATAAATGCATATCACTTATTGCTCCCAAAATTGTACAAACTTTAAATGCATCAACATTTCAGTATGTGTACATTATTAACCTATATATAAATAATAAAAGTTGGAGATCAAAACGCTTTAAACATGTTATATTTTGAGGTTTGGTTTGGTAAAACATTTTAATAACATTAAAATGTCAGGTTTATTAAACGTTTATGAAAAAAAAAATTGCTATTGTAAAATATTATTTGCAAACAATTTTTTGGCAAATATTTGTCAGCAAGTTACATTATGTTAGAATATTTTGTAAGTTTCAAAAAATGATCTGGCCAGATATCTTTCCTCCTTCGTTCCACAGGCTATCAGACTTCATAACTTTTTAAAGTTAAAATTTTAAAATTAAAATTTCAAATGGCTGATCTTCTTAGCATGTAACAGGGGGGGGCCAAGATCGACTGAATTTTGATGTCGTCATTGGTTTTACACGTAAACATGAAAATGTCTCGAATATTTCCAAAAGTGTATGTATGTTGTTTTCAAGTAATATTTTATCAGTCTAAATACGTTGAGGTTCGACAATGAACCTAATTGTAAGTACTATTTTTTTTTAATTTTTTGTATGAATAACGCACTATGTTATGATACAATATTTAAAATTCACCCATGTTTCGCTATAGCCCTCCGTGGTGTAGTGGTGTGTAGGATTACCTGCCACCCACGCGGTCCGAGTTCGATCCCAATCCCCGCCCTAGCGCAAGAATTTTTTTTCTTCACATTCATTTTGGATCCAAAATCATTTATTTTCATGTGAAAATGTTTATATTGCACTAGGAAATATATTTTGTGCGCTTTTTTTCTGTAACGGGGCCAATAGAGCTCGGGGGAAAATAATATTAAATTGCATCGAACGTCGCAGTGTTGCCGTCATATTGTTTGTTTTGTTTACGATATTGGCTGTTACCGCATTAAAATGACGTCATCCACCATCGTCTGGCATGTAATGGATTAATTTTCATCTTTAATTCTGTTTTAATATTTGGTGGTATTATGTGTGTATTTATGTATGTATTAATTTATTTTGTATAAGCACTCATGAGTGTAATTTCCCTTGTGGATCTACTAATGTAATTAAGAATACTGTTATCTTTCACTTCAGTTTTGAAATGTCTGATTGTCTTTGAAGTGAATTCCACTGCATTGGCTTAGGAAGATTTTCAACATGGGGGGGGGGGTTGAAAATTGAAAAATTTTGGTGGGCCACCGGGGGGGGGTGCCGAGGGGTTTCCCCATGGAGTCAGAATATTTTACAAAATATAAGTAAACAAACACCCATTTTCCCTCTATTTTATCACATTTCTTTAACTTCACCTAGGATTATTGGGGGGGGGGGGCTGAAAGGTATTCCAGCCCTGCACCAAAATTATTGAAGGAGCTGAGGCCCCCCGGTTCCTAAGCATATGCACTGTGAGCCTGCTGTTTGTATTGCTTTAAAAATATAATTATTATTCAGATGATGTTATATGGATATTTTCAAATTAGTGTATGACAAGTTGGCAACTTTTAATTCTAATGCTATAAATTTAAATGTAGTAGCGAAACACATATATATTTTGATAACATTGTAATTAAATTCCACAATTAAATATACACTTTGTAGAAAAGTAGTGTATTTTTGTTTCATTAGTCAAATTATTTACATATATTAACTACTATATTCATTTAAGAATATCTAAAAAATCTTGGACCAAAAATGAATTTTAGATTTTTTTCTCTTTTCTAATTTCAAAGTTTTCAACAGGGTGAGAAGGAAAATGAAAAAACAAAACGGCACTATAATTAAAGACAGAATTAAAAAGATTCGTTTGCGTCTGACGTCCCTGTCAATCAAACACCTTACGACCCTTGATTGGTTAATAGCCAATTAAAGGAAGGTCAATTCATCTGGTGCTGATCGCAGAAAATGACGTAACATTATGTACTTTCCAAAGCAAAAAGCAACTTTTCTGGCATTTTTGACATGGTACCTTCAGGAAAGAAAGTTTACTACTATGAATACGTAACTTTTGAGACATTTTGGATATTTGAATGTACAAAATTAACCATAAGGCACCCTGTTTTACCGCCGCATTCAGCAACTCATCACCACGACACTTCAACCAAACCGTGTTCGAGTTTGATTGACAGATGACGTCAGATGCAAACTAGTTAAACAAAGTTTTTATTATTTAAGAGTAAAATTTCGGGTAGATATGATGTCCTAGCTTTCCAACTTCTGGGAGAAAGTTAAGGGAATACCTTCAGTTAAGGGAACTGTTCTGCTATTTAATTAAAACTTTTACAATTTATTAAAATTATACACTGACAAGATGGTTATGAATATGGCCACAGGTTCCAAATGTACTTAACATATCGTGCTTAACATATGTGACATGATCTGGTCCATGGGGGCCAAAGGAGACATTTTTGAAAATTGAGTTACTATAATTATTATCTTAAACAAATATTGGGCTTTAATTTTCGGAAAACACCAAAGGTCTAGCATACTTGATTCTAAAGTTACGAAGTTTTGAGATGTCTCTATCTCCATTTCAAGTTTGCCGCCTTTGGCCCCCATGGACCAGATCGTGTCACATATTCTCTACTACAGTGCCTTTTATATCAAAATGTAAAATACTGTGTAAGTGGTAATTTTTGTGTACAGTTCTTTTTGTGATTTGGAATGAGAGTCATTTTTGTTATTTTATTTTTGCAATTGCCCAGTTTTGCCCTATACTTGCAATACATGATTGCACATATTCGTGTTATTTCACGGATAGAACTTCATTCGGGAAATCAGCAAAAATAAAACCCTAGCGAAAATTCCACTTGCACAGAAAATGCTTGGACTTAGTACTTTCAAAACTTCTCATATTTTTGGTCTCCCAATAGGCCCAAAAGACCCATATTGTTTTCTGAATGCAGTACACATTTTGTTTTGGGGTGCAATTTTACTCTATTTTGTGGTGCTTTTTTGATGGCAAAATTTTTCAAAATATTTGTTTTTGCATACATTTGGTTTACGAAATCCTAAATACCCAATAAAAATCAATCTAAATTTTTCTGTGATTAATTAGTCACATTAAAGGGTCATTTCGTGATTCACATCCTCATCCCCAACATTTCTCAAAAAAAGTTGAGATTTTTATACCACAGGAAAGCTCTGGCTACATAATTTTTATGTACAAAAAAATTCTTGCCGATTAATTCATTTAGCAAAAATATCGTAAAATTTGAATTACGTTCTGGTACATCAGAACAAAATTACAAAAGAGTGGCCTATGGAGCAGTGTAATACATAATCAATTAATCATGCATAACTCGCAAACACAAAATCAATTGAAATTTTGGGAATAAGCTTTTTTGAATTTTCGCAGATATCTACTGACAAAATGTTAAATTCAAAATCTGTGAATGTCCCTTTAAAACAAATTGCCACAATGCCAGTCCCAACTCTATGTGTGTGTAAAGTTCAAGGACGGTACATGTACATGTAGCTATGTACTTCCTGGTTCTCCTATTGAAACAGTGGTTGTGAGCCAATATACGAGTCACAGCCCAAACAAACCCAGACAACATATCGCAAAAATTAAAAGCACCTGTGATCTTGTTAGAGTCCCACCAACAGTATCCGACTGCCTTGTCAGCAAGTTATAAAGGGGATAATTTGGAGATGGCGAAGCCTGAAGCTACATAAGAGACGAGACATGTTGAGCCCAGTGCACCTGGTACAGCTGATAAGCCTGATTTGAGCATGTTGTCAGTCAAACCTGCGGACACATGGGTGCAGAGTGGACAGTTTAGTACCATGCCTGCATTGAAAGAGCCATATGGAATTGCAGTCAACAAAGATGGTGATATTGCTGTGACAAATGGTGATTACAAAACTTGCAAAGTTTTCTCAAAGGATTGTAAAGTCAAGTGTACATTCCAAGGCCCTTTTGAGGCAGATATTTATAGAATTGCTGTTACTGCAGACAACAAATACATCCTCCCTGGCAAGGGTGAGATTCTGTTTTATGATAGCCAAGGCAACAGGTTGAACTATCCCAAGGCATCTACCTGTGATATGAGCAATAAACCTCAATACCCTTTTGCTTTCGCTGTAGACTCAGAAGGCAGGATTGCAGTGGGATTAGGTGATGCCACAATTTCTATTCATCATGCAAATGGCACATGTATATCAAAGTTTGAAGCTCCATCACAATCATACTGGCTTGCTATCACTTCAAAGGGAGATATTGTAGTTTCTTCCTTCAAAGATAAAACTGTAAGACTAATGGATTACTCTGGTAACAATGTCAGAACAGTGCGGCCTCCTCCAGGAGTCACTGAGTGGAAACCTGGCTCTGTATGCTGTAGCAAGCAAGGTGAGATATTTGTGAAGAATTATACAGATGTATATTGCTATTCAGCAGATGGTGATCAGTGTTTGGGACGTGCCATCACAGGACTTGATTGCCCAGCGGGCATAGCTATCTCAGAGGATGGACAGCAACTGTTTGTAGTAGAATTTGGTGAACACGTAGTTAAGATATTCCAAAGACAATAACTGGCTTGTGATAAGTCTATCGGTACTGGCCGTACTGCTATCTAGAGGATGGGCAGCACATCATGGTTTATTTGTAGCAGAATCAAAATGTTAATTGTGACAATATTTCAAAGACCTACCTTTGAAAATTCACAAAATGCTGTCAACTCATAGATTGACCAGCAGTAATCACACAAAAAACATTGTCTAGAGATTAAACATGTATCTTGTAATCTATTTATAAACATAACAATGACAATGATTAATGAGATGTTTTCAACTTATATATTGACCAGCAGTAACTGCTTTAATTAACCCTAAACACAGATGTCAAATTACTATACTGCTCTAGATCACTACTCAAACCTCTAGAGGTATAGTGTTTATGTTACTCTGTGTGAATACTTTGTTGTTAAAAAGGCATATATTGGAATGTCATCTTTCCCTGGGTAAAGATCTGACACCAAGCCAGCCCATGACCAGAGGGTAACATGAGTAGGTTTGTTTCACCTTGAAGGCAAGGATAGTCTTGCTAATATGGACTAACTTTCCCCTAGGCCATCCAATATGCCATGAATTAGTAGGACAACAACTGGTATCTACTGGTCAGTTTATACTCCTATTTCCACATCTGTTAATTTTATATGGGCCTTTGGTAGCTCATACTTTATATTTTTAAATATAAAGTATGAGCTATCAAAATTAAAATGTTAGATAATAAAAAATAGTAGTTAAAATTATGTAGACTACAACGCCAATAAAAAAGGTATAATTAAAATGATTGTGATATCCCAATAGCGAGTCTAAATAAGCAATTAATAGCAATAGGATCCATGTGACATGCCAAAATTATATTTCCTCAAATTTAACTTTTAACATATATGCAAGTACATGTAGACTCTTGTAGAGTCACTATAAAATAACATTTGTGAACAAACTAATGTTAAATTCAAAATCTGTGTCTGTCCCTTTAAAACAAAGGAGTGCTAGTGACAGATGTCAGTACCAATTCTGTATTACCTGTGTGTTAAGTTCAAGGATGGTACATGTAGCCATGTACTTCCTTCCTTTCTTCCTTCCCTTGTTTCTCCTACATGAAGAAATATATAAGCGCTGTGGTTGTGAGCCAAAATATGAGTCACAGCCCAAAGAGCAGACAACATTGGCATAACTTTACATGTTCTTGTTAATACTAGAGTCACACCAACAGGATCCGATTACCTTGTCAACCAGTTGTAAAGTAGATGAATGATATGGCCAAGCCTCAAGCTGCATCAGAGATGGACCCAGTTGAGCCCAGTGCACCTGATACAGTTGATATTCCGAATGTAAGTGCATTGTCAGTCAAAGCTGCGGACACATGGGTGCAGAGTGGACAGTTTAGTACCATGCCTGCATTGAAAGAGCCATATGGAATTGCAGTCAACAAAGATGGTGATATTGCAGTGACAAATGGTGATTACAAAACTTGCAAAGTATTCTCAAACGATGGTAAAGTCAAGTGTACATTCCAAGGGCCTTTTGAGGCAGATATTTATAGAATTGCCGTCACTGCAGACAACAAGTACATCCTCCCTGGCAAGGGTGAGATTCTGTTTTATGATAGCCAAGGCAACAGGCTGAACTATCCCAAGGCACCAACCTATGATATGAACAATGAACCACAAAGCCCTTATACTCTTGCTGTAGACTCAGAAGGCAGGATTGTAGCAGGATTAGGTGGTGCCACAATATCTATTCATCATGGAAACGGCCAGTTTATATCCAAGTTTAAAGCTCCATCACAACCATACTGGCTTGCTGTCACTTCAAAGGGCGATATTGTAGTTTCTTCTTTTCATGATAAAACCCTACAACTGATGGATTACTCTGGTAACAATGTCAGAGTTGTGAAGCCTCCCCAAGGAGTCACTTGGGCACCTGGCTCTGTATGCTGTAGTACTCAAGCTGAGATATTTGTGAGGAATTATAAAGCTGTATACCAGTACATAGCCGATGGTGACCAGTGCCAGGGATGTGTCATTACAGGACTTGATAACCCAAGAGCTATTGCTATCTCAGAGGATGGACAGCAACTGTTTGTGGTAGAACGAGGTCAAGATGTAGTGAAAATATTCCAAAGACAATGATTTGATTTTGATAATGCTACAGGTACTGCGATCTAATAGAGGATGGACTGCACAAGACTTATTTGTAGCTAGAATAATGATGTGACATAAACTGTTTAACTATTTTGCATGTTAAATCGGGTCAACTTCAAGTCTCATCAAGTCCCTAAAATGAAAACATTTTAAATTTGATATGACAAGTGTACTAGTGAGCAATGAAACCCATGCCGCTAATTTCTTAATAGAGACATTGCGATTTCCAAACGTAGACATCGGACGTACGTTGATCTATTGAAAACCACTCTCCTGTATCCAAGAGAGGTCACATATTTAGCTATTTTTGAAGATATTCCACGCGCGAAATCGACGTAGATACATCGTTGAAAATGCACAAAATTTGTCCATTTCACAATATATTAAAGACAGTCAAAGATAATGAACATATGAAGGAAAGTCTAATTATTATTATGATCCTTTTTGTTTGTAACAAATCATTATAATAAAGGTACAGCGATGTGTTAAAAATGGACTAAATTTAAACGCAAATATTCACACAGAGATTGCCCATTGAAATGTGTGTGATACTTTTCGTTAAAAAAATTACATTGCGATTTCCCATTTTGGATCCAACGTAGAATAAAAATGCAGATGCTACGTTGAACTATGCTGATTTTACCTCATGTCTAAGTCCATGCAACGCGCAATTTTCAGGATGAAAAGTCTCATTTTGAAAGTAAAGTCATAATGTATGATGTATGTATGTAGTGATCTTTAATCTACCAAAATATATGTTTTGGGGCAACTATAATATTTGGGGAGCAAAAAAAACAATTAGGTTTAATCAGCATGTAGGTCAAAATTTTAATCAAAATCAAAAGCGGTCTGTTTGAATTTATGCAGAGACTCAGCTCACTGTTATTTTTCAATTACTATGCCCTCTATTGACCTAGATTAGAAGCTGTTAGATTAGATCAAATAGTATAGTCTTTATTCTGGCTTTCTTGTTCTTCTTCGTGACGAATGAGCACAATCCAGTCTGGAACCAAGACTAGCAATATTCAACACCGTATTAACATACGCGAAAACGTACATGCCACGTGCTGCGTTTGGAAAATCGCAATGCCTCTAATATGTTACCTATAATTACCCCAGGGTAATTACCAAATCTGGCCTTTTTATCACTCTGGAAATTATTTTTGTTTTGAAATGAAAAAAAAAGTTAAATAATTATCACTTCTTTATTTTTTCCATTTTTGCTGGCATTTTTCCACCTGCTAGAAAAACCTGCAAACCCAAATTACCCTATAAATGGGCCTACATACATGTAATTACATTCCTGATCTTTTATTTCTGCATTGCAAAGTTGTGTCATGCTTTAACGCATATTTTAACTAAAGCTTTATTTTAAGAGTCAAATTAATTATTGCACTTTCATAACACAATTTTATTGTCTTACATTTGGACATCTTTTTTATGATATCCTATTAAATAAATTAAATAAGGAATTTTACTTTGAAATTAAAAAGTTGAATATACACAAAGTATAGATTGTGGAATTATTTGGTCCCCACATCATACAGAATGATGCCCTGTGGGGCAAGATTTACCTGTGGGGCAAGATACCAACCCGACCCGACCCGTCCCCCAAAATTCGAAACAAACCCACCAGATTAGGACCAATTTTTGGCACACTGGTCCGGCCGATTTGAGCTTCTGTTAACCTCATCCCAATCCGTTCTAGGTAATAATTAGTGATTAGACCGATTACTAACATTCATGCTGCCATAATATTGCTCCTCTGGAATACCTAAACACCCAGTTTAAAATCAGCCCTTTTTGGCAATGTTGACTGTATTGATTTTGATATATACATGAGCAAAGAAAGCAAATTAGCACAAAATTAACCCACCTGTAGAACAGGGTATTTAGAACAGGTCTTGGTGTTGTGCTGTTTTTAGAACAAAGAGAAAAGTTTGATAAACTTACCCAACAATCTCCAGAACTGCCAACCTCACCTCTTTCTGTTGAGATCTGGAAAATTTACCTGCCCCACCTAGCCGAGCGTAAGCGTGAAAGTAACATCTCTAGGTACCCCAATGATACGCCTTAATTAATGCCATATTGTTAAACAAATCGCAAAATAACTGCTCTATTCACCAGCGAATAGCTTCGTAAGAAAATATATTTTTACACTATTTTTTAACAGCAGGAAAAACAGACCCAGAAAAGCTGTAGATACCAAACTTGAAATGACTTGCTGGTTCATTGATAGATCAATTGTTTATGCCTACTGAGGTATTCAGGGGCGGATCCAGGAATTTTCAATAGAGGGGGCGCCAAGCAACAAAGTCAGGCGCCGCTCTGCAAAAATACATAAAGTCAGGCGCCGCTCTGCAAAAAATAGAGGGGGCGCGCGCCGGATGCGCCTCCCTCTAAATCCGCCCCTGGCATTCATTCAAACGTTCCCTGACATAGGTGATTGTATTATCATCAAATTATAACAAAAAATAACATGTAACATTCTTTAAAATGCAAGCGTCCTGCAATTTTTATACCAAATTTGTCATGCTTAAGTTGTTGGCTCTCTCTCAGGTGCCAGTTAGATAATAATAATAATAACTATAATTCAAACTCTGATATTATTTGCAAAAAGAACACTTATTGACCAATTCCAAATATCCAACAACATGAAATCTCATCTCGAATATTTAAAAAACATTTTTATTAAAATAGCATCACACATATTGTGGAAATAATACTAACATAGTACTCTATATGTTGAAATAAAAAAGATAAGCATAGTCTATGATTATGCTGAAAAAATACACAAAAATGAAAGGAAGTTTTCAATATACTCTTTAAAATTGTTCAACATATCAACTTCCTTGTTTCCAGCATGATTCTAGAGAACTTTTTTGTCAACTTGCCGACTTTGATAAAAGAAAGATCTCCAGAAACAATTTGCTATATTCGACCCATCATTCAGCATTAATTCCGACTGTCTGTATGAGAACAGTACTTTGCCTGCCAAACAAAAAGCTTAAGAAAGAATATGTGACCTGCTCCCACAAAACCAGACATAAGTTTGAAAAACTAAATTTGAAAATTGAGTTTTTGATGTCATCATTTAGTATAGATCTTTAGCTTTCATTTGATACCAAAAAAAAATATAATTAGATAAATGCTCCCTAACTCCCCGGACACAAAAGAATTTCCATGCTATCGTATCTAAGTAAGCTTATCATGGTCCACTCTCAATCAGTAATTGGCAAAAATTACATCGTAAACCTGGAAGTGAACTGGAAGTCATCGATAGTCATAGTTTGTCATGATTTTTAAGCTTACATAACAATTTTTCTAGGAATTATCGAAAACATTTAGTTTCCGTTCAAGTTCATAATAAACTGTTGCTAATAAGCAATTCCCATAAACATCTCTTCATCCATAGACAGCTCAGTTGCATATGTGACACAATCTGGTCCATGTGGGCCAAAGGCGGCAAATTTGAAACTAAGATAAAGGTAAAAATATGGAGTAAAAAACAATAAAATAAATAAGAAAATAGACATCAAAAAACTTCATAACTTTAGAACCAAGTATGCCAGACCTTTGGTGTTTTCAGTAAATGATAGCCTATTGTATGTATAATGAAATAATTACAGTAACTCAATTTTCAAAAATGTCTCCTTTGGCCCCCAGGGACCAGATCGTGTCACATATAATATCCTCCTGAAGCACTATATATCTTCCTCAAAGTGGACCAAATTCTATGCGAACGGTGGATGATTCTGTTCCATTTGGGTGCTACAAGTTGAAGGGGAAGTGGGGGGGGCATTTGCCCCCCCCCAAATATTTTTCTTGTCCCCAGTTTGCCCCCCCACTTTTGAGGCAATACCCCCAAACTCACGTAAATTTCCACTTTTTGCGGCAATTTTGCCCCCCAATAAAAATTCCTGGCACCGCCACTGAGCACACTTTGTTGTAAACATTTATGGAAATTATGTCATGTGGGTCAGAATGTGTGCATATGACTGGATTACCACTGCCGATGTACGGTATATGAGTTACTGCGAGTAAAAGACTCTCATTCTCATTATCGATGTCAGTTTTGGAACACAAAGTATATCGAAATTTCAATATTCTCGGTGGTTAAAATTTAACAACATTGATAACTCAATGTTGGAAACAACAGATATATCCCAATGAACTGAAACACCGCAATGGTTAATTCTCTTGCACCTACTGGTGCACTTATACATGTATATGTATGTATATGTAACCCGATCTGGTCCATGGAGGCCAACGGCAATAAATTTGAAATTGAGATAAAGGTAAAAATATGGAGTAAAAATATAAGAAAATAGACATCACAAAACTTCGTAACTTTTGAACAAAGTATGGTAGACCTTTGGTGTTTCAGTATAGCCTAATGTTTGTATAAGGTAATAATTATAGTATGGTAACTCAATTACTCAAGTTCATGGACTAGATTGTGTCACATATGCTTAGAATATCCTCCATAATACACTATGTACCTCATGTTTATTCATGTAGAATATCCTCCATAAGACACTAGGTACCTCATGTTTATTCATGTAGAATATCCTCCATAAGACACTATGTACCTCATGTTTATTCAGGTAGAGTATCCTCCATAAGACACTAGGTACCTCATGTTTATTCAGGTAGAATATCCTCCATAAGACACTAAGTACCTCATGTTTATTCATGTAGAATATCCTCCATTATACACTAGGTACCTCATGTTTATTCATGTAGAATATCCTCCATAAGACACTAGGTACCTCATGTTTATTCATGTAGAATATCCTCCATAAGACACTATGTACCTCATGTTTATTCAGGTAGAGTATCCTCCATAAGACACTAGGTACCTCATGTTTATTCAGGTAGAATATCCTCCATAAGACACTAAGTACCTCATGTTTATTCATGTAGAATATCCTCCATTATACACTAGGTACCTCATGTTTATTCATGTAGAGTATCCTCCATAAGACACTAAGTACCTCAAGTTTATTCATGTAGAATATCCTCCATAAGACACTAAGTACCTCATGTTTATTCATGTAGAATATCCTCCATTATACACTAGGTACCTCATGTTTATTCATGTAGAGTATCCTCCATAAGACACTAAGTACCTCAAGTTTATTCATGTAGAATATCCTCCATAAGACACTAAGTACCTCATGTTTATTCATGTAGAATATCCTCCATAAGACACTATGTACCTCATGTTTATTCATGTAGAATATCCTCCATAAGACACTAGGTACCTCATGTTTATTCATGTAGAATATCCTCCATAAGACACTAGGTACCTCATGTTTATTCATGTAATATATTGTCCATAAGACACTAGGTACCTCATGTTTATTCATGACACTTTTCAAATCCAGCTGCCAGCTGGACACACATACAGCTGCATGTTCTCACGTGTTCTATACGGTCTCCAATGGAGCATTCCAGACACCAGGTACCTCATGTATATTCGCAATAATGACCACATCCTGTTGGACACATTGGGTTTTTCTCCAGCCACTCTTTCATATGTTCTATATGTCCGCCATGGGAGCAGCCTTGACACCATGCATACAAGCCTTTCACAGGAAGATGACTGAATAATAAAGAATAAAAAACAATTTGATTTAATAGAGCTTAAAAGTAACAATTAACTCACTTCATAACTCGCAAAAAATTGGGACCGATTACCGAATAGGGAGCAACTTTACTAGTCTTATTTCAAGACTGCCCTACCACAACCTTAAACCCTAACCCTAAGCTCCGTAAACAAGGACTGGACTCAAGTCTAGAAGTTGCACCATATTCGGTAATTGTAGCAAAAATGTATATCCTTCATGGATGTAAAAACCTTTTGTTCCAAAAACTTACTAAAAATGCAGTAATTGACAATGAAGCCTTTTGAATTGCAACAAATTCCATTTAATCATTAATTTCTCGATTATTCTTTACACAAGGTTGGTATCATAACAAAGTTCAGGGTTGTAGCTACGCTGGCATGATGCTGGCCGACCGGCACAAAAAAAGGGGGGGTGATACTCCCATAGCCTATTCTCAGATCCCTCATGTTCACTAGAAAGATTGTGTCCCAAGCCTGTGCTCTAATTAATGAATTGGATAGTAAAATTAGCCGACAATCAACTTGGGCTAGCTACATGTACAACCCTGCCACAGTTAACAAAATTCTTCACATATTCATAAGTTGCATTAAAGACCCATTCAGTGATCCCAGCGCAAGTGTGAAAAATTTAAATTGTTTATAAATTGCTTAAAAGTGAAGGATAAGTTATTCAAATTGTCATTTGGTATTTTTGAAATGACAAATTTGGCAAAAAACGAAGAAAACAGCAGTACTAACGAAGTTGAAGCCCCATTCAAATACATGTAGCTAATTTAGATACGGTCAGTATCTAAATTACAGATTCATGTAAAATGTCTTATTTTGTCTTAAATACAGGGCTTTCGACTGAACCACTCGCAGGCTCTAGCACATCTATGACAATGACAAAGGTACCAAAATCTGAATTTTGATGATTTTTACGATCGTCCAGATGAGCAAATCACTGAATGAGCCTTTAAGTTTATTGTGGTTAAGGTTATGGCCAATCAAAGTAGTGGAGACTTTCTTTTATTGATGTATTTATAATATGCTTACCATACTGAGCATGTATTAGTGAGTGAGGTACATTTGCCTGATGAGCATGCCCAGGAGACTGTGTCTAGCTGCTTATTACATCTATTGCACTTACCATACTGAGCATGTATTAGTGAGTGAGGTACATTTGCCTGATGAGCATGCCCAGGACACCTTGTCTATCCATCTTTTGCACTTACCATACAGAGCATGTATTAGTGAGTGAGGTACATTTGCCTGATGAGCATGCCCAGGAGACTTTGTCTAGCTGCTTATTACATCTATTGCACTTACCATACAGAGCATGTATTAGTGAGTGAGGTACATTTGCCTGATGAGCATGCCCAGGAGACTTTGTCTAGCTGCTTATTACATCTATTGCACTTACCATACTGAGCATGTATTAGTGAGTGAGGTACATTTGCCTGATGAGCATGCCCAGGACACCTTGTCTAGCTGCTTATTACATCTATTGCACTTACCATACTGAGCATGTATTAGTGAGTGAGGTACATTTGCCTGATGAGCATGCCCAGGAGACTTTGTCTAGCTGCTTATTACATCTATTGCACTTACCATACAGAGCATGTATTAGTGAGTGAGGTACATTTGCCTGATGAGCATGCCCAGGACACCTTGTCTATCCATCTTTTGCACTTACCATACTGAGCATGTATTAGTGAGTGAGGTACATTTGCCTGATGAGCATGCCCAGGACACCTTGTCTATCCATCTATTGCACTTACCATACAGAGCATGTATTAGTGAGTGAGGTACATTTGCCTGATGAGCATGCCCAGGACACCTTGTCTATCCATCTATTGCACTTACCATACTGAGCATGTATTAGTGAGTGAGGTACATTTGCCTGATGAGCATGCCCAGGACACCTTGTCTATCCATCTTTTGCACTTACCATACTGAGCATGTATTAGTGAGTGAGGTACATTTGCCTGATGAGCATGCCCAGGACACCTTGTCTATCCATCTATTGCACTTACCATACAGAGCATGTATTAGTGAGTGAGGTACATTTGCCTGATGAGCATGCCCAGGACACCTTGTCTATCCATCTATTGCACTTACCATACAGAGCATGTATTAGTGAGTGAGGTACATTTGCCTGATGAGCATGCCCAGGACACCTTGTCTATCCATCTTTTGCACTTACCATACTGAGCATGTATTAGTGAGTGAGGTACATTTGCCTGATGAGCATGCCCAGGACACCTTGTCTATCCATCTATTGCACTTACCATACAGAGCATGTATTAGTGAGTGAGGTACATTTGCCTGATGAGCATGCCCAGGACACCTTGTCTATCCATCTTTTGCACTTACCATACTGAGCATGTATTAGTGAGTGAGGTACATTTGCCTGATGAGCATGCCCAGGACACCTTGTCTATCCATCTATTGCACTTACCATACAGAGCATGTATTAGTGAGTGAGGTACATTTGCCTGATGAGCATGCCCAGGACACCTTGTCTATCCATCTATTGCACTTACCATACTGAGCATGTATTAGTGAGTGAGGTACATTTGCCTGATGAGCATGCCCAGGACGCCTTGTCTATCCATCTATTGCACTTACCATACTGAGCATGTATTAGTGAGTGAGGTACATTTGCCTGATGAGCATGCCCAGGACACCTTGTCTATCCATCTATTGCACTTACCATACTGAGCATGTATTAGTGAGTGAGGTACATTTGCCTGATGAGCATGCCCAGGACACCTTGTCTATCCATCTATTGCACTTACCATACAGAGCATGTATTAGTGAGTGAGGTACATTTGCCTGATGAGCATGCCCAGGACACCTTGTCTATCCATCTATTGCACTTACCATACTGAGCATGTATTAGTGAGTGAGGTACATTTGCCTGATGAGCATGCCCAGGACACCTTGTCTATACATCTATTGCACTTACCATACTGAGCATGTATTAGTGAGTGAGGTACATTTGCCTGATGAGCATGCCCAGGACACTTTGTCTAGCTGCTTATTACATCTATTGCACTTACCATACTGAGCATGTATTAGTGAGTGAGGTACATTTGCCTGATGAGCATGCCCAGGACACCTTGTCTATCCATCTATTGCACTTACCATACTGAGCATGTATTAGTGAGTGAGGTACATTTGCCTGATGAGCATGCCCAGGACACCTTGTCTATACATCTATTGCACTTACCATACTGAGCATGTATTAGTGAGTGAGGTACATTTGCCTGATGAGCATGCCCAGGACACTTTGTCTAGCTGCTTATTACATCTATTGCACTTGGTATGTATGGTGGTGGATTGCTGTCAATGACAATAAAAACATTGCTTGAAATGCAGGAAACAGGTTTATGTATCGTACATGGAAACAAAGAAACAGAGAAACATTGAATCATCACCAAAGAAGATCAAGATTATGATTCTTAACCGTAATTCTTATCATATTAATATACAACAAGGAGAAAGAACCATCACTTATTGCATGCTAGAACATTTTAAACATTATTTTACAATGTAAACATAATATACATAAGCAGATAAGCCCAAAGAAAAACTATGGGGACTTGAACCACAGACCCTCAGATCACAGCAGCTGATAGGTGTATCCCATCATGCTCTGCGGTACCATAGTAGAACTGCACATGCCATAGAAAGTGTACACAAAATCCCTCACTTCAACTTTCAATTACTCGCTTATATCAGGGAAGTTAAGACTTTTATTTGAAAAAATATGATCTCTAAAGTATTGTGAAACTATCCATAGCTCTCATATTTAAGCCGCTCTTACTTATGTTTTGTATGTATTTGCTATGGAGCAAACAGATAGAGTGCAATGCATGATGGGATACTCCCTTCAGCTGCTGTGCCCTCAGATGATGAGCCTAATGATCTACACAGTCTGTCCTTGATCTACACGGCTGTAGACTAGTAGTGCATCAGACTTGTCATCCGATGTACTCCATACCAGGCTTCCCGTTAGTGTGCGTCATTGCGTCCAGACGCGCATTTTACCAATTTGGACACCAAGTTTCAGATGGCCGGTCGTATTTTGCGTCCATCTCACAAGCATGTGGACGCAGACAAAACTTCGAAACTTAATCATTAATTGATGATAAAATTAAGAAATTTCCATTCTTTTATATTTCTAAAATAATAAAAGCCCCAGAATTTAACCAACCTGCTAAGAATTGAAGTAAATTCTGCAATATTTGTAAATGCAACATCAGGAAATGCTTTCCGTGGGTTTGATAGGGAAATCCCCCCACTTGATGAAATTTGCTTTGTTTACTGGTGTGTCGGACTCGACTGACGATGTGCGGTTAATGTTTATTTAATTATTTATTACAACCCGACAATATTCAGATATTTATTGTTTTAAGTTTATTTTCTCATCAATAATCTGCCTTTCCTTTATTAATATTATTGTTACGATGAATAAAAGCAATTTTAAAGACAAAATCAAAATGATAACTTTTTATTTATTTATTGTGGCAGCACGTGATTTAGAAGTTTTAGCATCAACCACAAGTTAATCTTAAGAAGTGCGAAACTACGAAAATGTGTTAAAAATTGGCAGAGTTTGTGCATGTCTTTGCATATGTTTCTGACCACGTTTCGGACCAAAACTGACACAGAAATGAGAACATTTATTATAGCGGCTGGAGATGGAATATCATGGAAAATGCTTTTTTATTTTATTTGAACGATCGATGTTTGATGAGGTGGAGACCGCGGGGGTACGTGTAGCAACAAGGGATTGCCGGCCGTTCTGATCATGGCATGCCACAGCGTGTTTCCCGGTATGATTGATCATGAATTTCAGATCATGAGATGGACGCATAAATATTTGTCTGGACGCAAGTTTTTGCAACCTTGTCGGCAAACTTGCGTCCATATGGACGCACATTTTTTAAGCCTTAACGGGAAGCCTGCTCCATACAGGGTCTACTGAGCACAATGTTAGCAATATTTCAAAACATGAGTGAAAACCTTGATATATGACCACTTATTAATTAATTATATTACTCACTTGATTGAGCATTCCTACATTGGGATGGTTGCTGAGTTTCACTATTTCAGTTGCAATGCACCACAATTTAAACCTACTCAATAAATCTGAAATGAAACAAAATGTTGAAACATGTTACTAAAATGCTTGTATAAACAAAATGCAACAGTGCAATATGGCCAATCCACATGGCTGCAGCACTGCCAATTGACAAGTGTAACACATTTCAAAACTAATTAGACACTGGTAAAAACAATGTTTTTCTCTAGGCCACACAAGCTGGAAACTAGAATTACGTGGTTCGTAATTAAAGTGGTCCCCACACAAAGGTGTATTAACATTGAAGGTTATATGCAATATGCAGATAAGTTCATTTATATTCAGAAATATGCAAATAACAATAGAGTGTATGCAATAAACCAACCGGAACGATATAACAATTGAGATGGCAGCCATGTTGGAGGACAGTTCTAAAATAGCTTAAGATGACAGAGGGACAGGTCTCTAGATCGATTCCACATCCATTCATACCTATCACCTGTTTTAATGTATTATCATGCGATTTGCCCCGTGGCACCTTATGGAGGACAGAATTTTATTTAAATGAGGATGACTCTGTCATGAGTGACGTCGTATTGCATACCCTCTATACACAAAACTATGCAGCACATCAGGCCACCATATACTATCATTATACCAAGTTTGAAGGTGATCGATTGTTGCATTTAAGCTGCAGAGTGATTTAATGAAAATGTAGGCAAAATATGCAAATAAGCTCATTAATATTCATAAATATGCAAATAACAAGACACAAAACTATACAGCACATCAAGCCACCATATCCAATCACTATACCAAGTTTGAAGTTGATCAGTTATTGCATTTAAAGGTCAGATATATTGCTCGGACAACATCATATCATTGGCAAGCTAATATTATGAGGACAATGAAAATGACTCTTTTTTGAGAAAATAAGACGTTTAAAATTGATATTCCGCAAAAACCAACTTAAGCGGTGAGTTCCTTCGAAAGAGACAGATTTGACCTAGAAAAAAGTTGACGTCATGAAATGAGATGTGCCTGCTTTGAGAGAAGGGACTGTAAACGCTCTCAATACACAGAACGTATACTGTTGTTGTTCTCAGATAAAAGTCTAATCATATAGATAAAATCAGCCGCTTCTTTTTTATATCAGTAAATTGTGATATTACAGTTCATATGTATATCAAGTTGTTGAGAAATATTTTGACTAAACAATAAAAAATATTTTAGACCAATTTTACCGTGCCAGCTAAGAATTTGAGCGTGATGTATATCCATATTACTATGCAAATAAACAATTTCAATGGCCTTTTGTTTGAACCTTCCTGATTTTGCCCACAAGGTCGTATATTATACACATGACTGAATGTCAAAAGAGCTCATATCCAGGGTTCATGTGTATGTAGCATGACTCTTCATTTACTGTGACGTCACCAGTCTCCTGCCATGGAAATCAATTTTGCTTCGAACGGGGGAAGGACCGTACATTTGTGTACGAGGCAGCATTTACAAACACAATTTCTCTTTTTCAGAAGAAATATGAATAAAAAAATTACAACGAGTGTCGACTTGTGTAATAATTATTCACTTCGAATGGAGTTAAACTTGTTTTTGCAATAGATACGCCAATTAAGCTGCCGAGTGGATAAATAATAATGTAGGCAAAATATGCAAATAAGCTAATTAATGTGAGGAACACCATAAAAGAGAGTCTTGTGTTCAACAGGCAGAAGCAACTTGATGGTATATAACTTGTTTAGTATAGTTACAATTTTGCAATTTCTTTTGAATTTTCAAATAATGATATGGATGGAAACTATAAAGTAAAAACAAACAAAAAAGGTGTTTTTTTTGCTTTTTCAAAAAAATTACCACTGCCAGCACAAATTAAAATATCTTGATGATTCACACATAAATCAGCTTATTTAGTATGTTTAAAATTTTGCAAATTTCTTTCAATAATCATGGATTGGTCATTTTATCAAAATATTTAAACATATAAAAAAATTTACAAAAAAAATTGGGAAAGTTGTAAAAACTTAAGCAATTTGCATTAAATTTGTCTAAAATTTTGATTTTTGGAATAGGGATGGGTCCCAATTTCTTCAAAACATTGATATATGGATGAGCATACCCCTACTCAAACCAAACTTGAGTACTGTATGTTCTACCTTGCACCAGTGGCGTGGCGTCATAGGAGCACGGGGCACGTGCCTCCCCCATCGATCTGAAATTTAAAAAATCTCATAGGAAAATTGCCGCTTGTGCCCCCATCAGACCCGGTGCCCCCCAATCATGGTCGGTGCCCCCCATGTGATGACCCATGCTACACTACTGCCTTGCACCTACCTATATAAGACATAAACCAATGTTCTTGAGTATCCAAGTTGATTTCCTTCTGTATTCTATCCCCTAACACTACAATGATGGACACAGATGTTTGCACATCACCCTATAAAATTAAATAGAAAAAGCAGAAATTTATTTAAAGAGATGTTATGCACCTCATTGAAAATACTTATCAGCAGCACTACAGCAGTGTCCCTGCTATTAACCCTAACACCCATAAATACCACAAAATACCACGATGAAAACCACTGTGCATGCGTGAATCCCAGGGTCTGCGATGACGCAATCACCCCAAGTGCTATATGCTCACGGAATCGCTGCCCAGGGCAGCGTAGTCCATGTGGCTACTAGTCAATGATCGTGTGCTTGGCATGCAAGGGGTCTAAGGTTTGAATCCCGGGGGTGCCAAGTGACTTCTTTGTTCATCTTCTCTCCTTTTTCGTTTCTTCTTTAAATTCCGATAGCAAAAAGCAGGGTTGGGTGTAAGGGTTAATTGGCTGAGGACTCAAAAAATTGACCCAGCATGTTGAGAAATTGAAAACTTTTTGTCGACATGTCAGATTATTTGTTATGTCAACAACACAATGCATGTCAACAACAGCACTACTGTCTATGCATGTATGCCATTGATACTATAGGAAAATTAATTGTGGTGTATAAAGTGTAGGACGCAGACGCGAATGCCTGTTATTGCACAAATGTGATTGGTCAGTTCTGAAAATGTTGCAGCTGCGCCGCACGCCCTGGTGTTGCTACCCGCAAAGTTACTGGCGTACCGAGGGGGTTCCACAATGAACACGAAATTAGCAATTTTCCTGCAGTAAGTTAGTGATGTAGTTACCTGGTCCGCATAGTATTCCAGCATTTCTAGTATGATTGGTGCAAATTTAATACAGAATTGGAAATCAATAAACTGATTGGTAACAGAAGGATTGGTGGATGGAGCTGTCAGGAGCTGTGTGCCAGGAACATCAGAATCTAGGTCCACAAGTTGACTGAAATCAAAACAAACACAATAAGGTCAAATTAATAGGTGAAATATATATTTTTAAAAAATAGAAAAATTTATTTTAAAAAAAACGAAATCAAAATGCAATATAACTAAACTGAGCTCAAAAAGAAACTTATAATTTTTCACATAATTGAACCAAAATTACACACAGATTTACTTCAATACTCTACTCTTAACACATGTCAGTAACCAAGGAGTTATCCAACTGACACAACAGCAAAATGCACTGACACGGACAGCTTCCTGGACCACATTCACAGCCCAGCCCTGTTTCATGAAAAAAGTGTATGAAAAGCAGAAAGCAGCACCGTTTTATCATCTGTGCAAGGATCTTGTGTGCATTCTCACAGATTTTTTGTCCTGGGTGACACATGTTGGGCTGTGAAAGTTAAGGAAGTCCAGGAAGCTGTCCCATGACAGTGCATTTTGCTGTTGTGTCAGTTGGACAACTGCTTGGTTACTGACATGTGATTTGACTAGAGTATTAAGGTAATCCTGTGTGTAATTTTGGTTCATTTTGATTGATAGTATTTTAAGATATGACCTTGTGATTCACAAATTGTAAAAAATTATAAGTTTCTTTTTGAGCTCAGTTTATAATAGCAAACAAGGTTTTTTGGAAGTATAAAATGTATGTCACATTTTCTTTTCAAGCTGAGGCTGGGCAGAAAATACAGCAGAAAATGGTGCAAAATAAAAAAAAAACACTGTGTTTTTTACAACAGCCAAAACACACACAAAACCTCTTGGAGCATCACCCCATAATAATCTAGAGCAATGGATCTCAAACTGTAGCCTGTAATCCATTTTTTTATATATATGACATAAGAATTCATTCATAGAACTTCCATAACTTGTAAATGTACTACTTCATGGGTCCTTCAGGGGAGAGCAATGGAAGAGAACATGAGCCTTTTTTGACAAAAAAAGTCCAAAGTATATGAAACTATACATTATTTGGAATAGAAATGGGACAAGGAATCTTATGGTAACATCAGCTTTAAATAAAAACTAGTGGGAGACCCGCGCTTTGCGCGGGTCCCCGCTAGTTGAGTAAACGGGAGCGGTTAGTAAACGGGAGTGGTTGGTAAACATGGTAAACAGTGATGATAATCATGGTGTCTTGGTGTAGATTATTCATCCAGTAAAGTAATGATCATGTTAGCATGATAAACATAATTATCCAGACCTGTGATAATGTTGTTAGGCCTACTCACTCAATCCCTCAGATTACTTTTGAAACAGCTCGTGACAGAATGATTGATTTTAACTTTATCCCAACAAACATAAAACATTAAGGTTAGAAAAGGTTGCTAGAAAACGTTTCAATTCCGGGTTATAATAGTAGGCCTATAAAACATGTAAGAAACATGTTTAAAAGTTGCAGCAAAACATTTCCGTATTTTTGGACTTTCAGCCACCCCCTAACATTTAACCTTTCGAGCTAATACTGAATAGTTAAAGACTTATTCGGTCCCTGTTGGCTACGAACATTTTAACATTCGCTCTGAAAAGTGGACTTTTTTGCAAATCTGTCCCCCAATGACCCCCTTTTTCATCAGCTTACACCCAATGATCCCCCCGAAATGGCTTCAAGGCCTTTACTAAAAATGTTCATTTTTTGAAACATTGTGCGATATGGTCAAAAGTGAACTCTGAGAAGTCAATGTTTCAATAAAAAATTGTCAAATTTATGCACAAAACATTTTTTATATTTTAAAACTTACCTGGAAGGTGAATCTGCACGAGCTCTGTCTTGAGTTTGGTCTGGGGAAGGTGGTCTGAAAATAAAAATATATATAATGAATAAAAGTCATGCCTTATTTGTTAATGAGGACCATTATTGTACCATGAAGTGCACAAGACAAATTCAACAACTATTCCTATACTTTTGTACAGGAGCCAAGCGTTGTTAAGCCGTGATGAATCCACAGTCCAGTAGCGTATAACGCGAACGCAAGGTTACGCGTACGCGTTATGCATGAGCGCGTAAAATTTGTCATGTCTGGAATGTATGCGTAAACATAAACGAGATCTCTTTGGCGGTAGCAGCTAAATACATGAAATAATACCGCTTTATTCTTTAATTTTATTGCTAATATCAACAGAGAAATACCGCAATCTTCTTGTAAGGTTGAGTGGCAATGACAAACGGACATTCCGAATGAAAGAATCTTTGGATATCTTTAGCTTGTTTCGTTGTTGAAAGGGATTCAATCATGTTTCACCGTTGTTCATCACCAATTAACAACTCGCGTCAGACGACGCGGACGCATCGTTGTTAATCGGTGATGAACAATGGTGAAACATGATTGAATCCCTAATTTTTACACTGCATCTGTGGCTGCATATGTTCCAAAGAACAACTGCATTATCATTTGTGTAAATGCATGTGGGTAACCAACATCTTGCGTAATTCCTAACGTGTGAGAGAACAATCAACCTTCATGAATATGCACGAAACACCACAACTACATAGAAATTACATAGATGTTTCAAATTTGCAACTAATTTGTGTGATCAGTGGCTACAAGGCTATCACAAATATAGAGGTGTGGTTAAATATAACTAGGGCCAGCTAATTTGTCATTGATTGTCTTAGTTCAGCCAGGGAAAATAAAAGCTGAAAAAAAGTGAAATTAGAACCTGGCCATTTATACCTGTCAATAATTTCCTGTCTTTGTTGGAAAGCTTCTGTTGGCAATGTCCAATTTTCATTCATACCCATCCCCACCCGGCTGAGTACCCATGCTCCTCCATATCCTCTGCATCATCGTGTTCTGTATATTCCCAGAATTCCCTGGGCTCATCTCCCGGACCTTCTTGCGATCGGTGGCGCTGTTTGTTGAAGGGTAACTCGCTGTCGCTGATGACTGAATCATTGTCGTCCGTCTGTCCACCTGCAGTAGATTCTGCTGTCGGATCTGTTGTGCTTGGTTGCTGAGAAAATGACGGTCTGTCGTGGTTGGTTGCCATGGGTGCATCTGGAGCTGGAAAATTTGTGAAAAATACATATATTTACAAAATATATTATTATTATACTAGTGAAATTACTACATCGCATAATACAAATTTGTTTCAGATGGATGGTTTTACCCATCCACACTCGTCCAGTTGCAATGTGTAAAATGACAAAGAATATGTCTTGAGTTTTGATGCGCAGCAAAGAGGAATTAACGCAGCAGCGTATCTTAAAGTTACATAACACAATGCGTCTTCGAGCAATAATTCTCCATTTGATGGAATATGATACTTTCTTATCATTAAGGTTCCAGATGTAGTTGCTCAGAGCGGTGGCGTATCTTTGATTTACATTTTTGAAGGTACTTTTATGGACATTGAATCTTGTTTTAAATGGGCCTTCTGTAAGTCCAACATATGTCTCTTCCTTGCGGTTGTCTGCCCTTGTGACCGTCGCTTGATATATTACTCCCGATATCAAGCAATTTCCATCAAGAGGGCACAATTTGTTTTTGCAGTAAATCGTACTCTACCAGCAGCAAAAACTGCAATCTATGCATTACTGAGAAATACTTTATTATAACTAAACCACAAATGTCAACCTTGAACCACAGAAACGAACTAGCAAGTGGCTGCAGGCATAGAAAAAAACATTTACTGTGTAACTATAAATAAGTCGCTCTTTTAGCATGTTTAGCAATAAGTAGGCCCAGACATGGATACGCATTTAAGACGCCAGCGTATTGTGTTGCGCAACTTTAAGATACTGCTGGCTGCGTTAATTCCTCTTCTTGCCAGCATCAAAACTCAAGACATATTCTTTGTCATTTTACACATTGCAACTGACGAGTGTGGATGGGTAAAACCATCCATACGAAACAAATTTGTATTGCGATGTAGTAATTTCACTAGTATAATAATAATATATTTCGCTCCTATATTTTATAGTTGAGCACTGTATCTAGTGATGGTTTCATTATAATTTCTTACTATATTTACAAAATAGATAGGCAAACATCAGTTTCGACAAAGAATCAAATTCTTTGGTTCAACTTCTTTGTAAATTTGAAGAAAAACAATCACAGATATGACTGAATTAACTCTGCTGTTCCCTCTCAAAGTTATGCCATTAATTCATGTTCTTTTTTGATATTTATGTACTTCTATAACAAACAAACAAAATCTAGATGTAAACCGTAAATGCCTGTTTTGATGGATTTAATTTCACTCTTTTCACTCTTTTCACAACAGCACAGCCCAGCTGCCAATGGGCCCATGTTTCTGTGTTGTAAAATTATGTGTCAAATAACTAATGTATGTCAAACAAAATGATGGGATGTTGCAGCCAAACAAAATTGTTTCGCTTGCCCAAGATCGCATTAGTTGGAGAAAGCTTGTACTCGCCAGCTCCGCAGCCGACTGATGATGATGATGATGATGTACAGAACTCCAGTTTCTGATGGTGAGTCTGACACAAAATTGATCCAAAGGTATCTCAGTGGTCAACCCAGAACATTGATGACCCAAGGCATCAGTCTATACAACTCTGTTATTGAAGTAACTTGGCAGGTTTTCAAAAAAATACTTACTCTTTTCTGTGTCCGATGGTTTGTTGGACGTGTCGGATATGGATGACATAGGTTTGCTGTACATGCGCGATGGAGCTCGGCTATCAGAGTAGAACAACCTCAACATATTCCATGTCTGAGCAACCTGCAAAAAAAAAGCCACAGAATTACAGGGCAATTGAATAACTGCTGTTACAGAGCGCCACTGATCACTATGGCCCAAGACACACATTTATAAACCATTTTAGAATCGTCCAGAGGAATTTGAAGCTAGCTCAATTTCCCACAAGAACAGAAACATCTTCAGTGAGGTGATAACAGGGTTCGAATTCAGCTGTATCGCATAGCAGTATGTTCCACATTTTGAAGTAACTGCTACCCAATTTTGCATTTGCTTTAGTATATGGAAGTATCCTGATTATGAGGAATTAGCCAAAAACTGCTACACACATTTTTTAAACAAATTCGAACCCTGGGTGATAAGCCAAGAAAATAAATAATTGCAACATCAAAATCTGTGTGTTAAAAAATGACCCAATCAGAGATGTTTCTCCCAAGCCCATATCAAGACTGCATACCTACCTGATATGCTCCTAAGCCATGAGCCACCTTTGCATTATGTTCGCATAATTCTGCAAATGGCCGGCCTGTCAACTGGTAGTGCTTTGCCATCTCGCAAAATTGGTCGGAATACTGGAGAAAAAAAAGAGAGTTTATTTAATTATTAAAATAGCCTACATTGGTTTTAAAAATACCTGGGATGAATTTATAGGCTAGGAAGCATACACAATACTGATCGATGTTTATATACGCTATGGCCTCCACAAGGCAAAATACAACTGATTTTCCAAATTAAGTGCCAAAACAGTAAGTCAAACACTTATTTAATAACATTATGGCTATTCAAAACCAGAGAATAAATCTTACACTTCCCATAATGCATTTCTTCCCTGCACTGATTTGCTATGCAGTGCAACATGGGCCGATAGAAGATTCAACAACTACCGTATTGTTTGTAATAAACGCCCCGGGGGCGTTGCATTTTTCCAAAAGGGGGGCATTTATTGGAAGTGAATTGTCAGTGAAAAAAGCTTAAAAATCGGGTTCAATTTCCTGATGGTGCTCCTATTAAAAGGAGGGATTTACGACTATACATGATGGCGGTGCCCACGGAAAATGATATTTTCGTGGGATATACAACAAAATTACAGCTGTAAGTGCATGGAATTAATGAAATTCTACCATAATTAGGCAATGAAATGGATGGGAGTTGAGTCATAATAGGTTTTGTCCATTCAATTTAGCTGACATGACTGACATGACTGATGCAAGTTTTAAGCTTACCTACACGATATGGCATGGAAATGTTTACATTTTTGTCAATTTTTCACAGAAAAATTGGGAGGGGGGCGTTTATTAGAGGGGGAGCATTTATTACAAACAATACGGTATTCCTATACCTTTGTACAGGAGCCAACTGTTGTTAATACTTGATGAATCCACACTTTTACACTAGCACATAACACGTAAGTGCGTAAAATTCGTCATGCATGAGACCTTACCAGTTGAATTCAGTATTTTGAAGGTAGCGTGCAGCTGAACATTGCTGTTTTATTCTGTAGTTTTATTGCTGATATCACTGATATTTTTGTAAGGCTGAGTGGCAATGATTGACTGACATTCCTCATGAAATAACCATGTGAATTAGACAATTGTTTTTGTTGTTGAAAGGGATTCAATCATGTTTCACAGTTGTTCACCACCGTTTAAAAACGACGCATCTGCGTTGTCAGCGTGGTTTACTTCGCGAGGGCTGATTTAGCTGCTAGAGCTAAGTGAACCATGCAGACGTCCGGTGTGGTTTACTTCGCTCGAGTAGGTAAAGTTACCCTCGCTAAATAAACCATGGGGATGCATCATTGTTAAACAGTGACGCACAACGGTAAAACATGATTGAATGATTTGAATCCCTAATTGAAGATATCTACCAATGCACACACACACAACAAACAATTACCTTATTTGTTTCTTGTAACTCATGAACCATAAGTGTGCTCTCATACTGTCTAAACATTTCAGGTACTTCCGTGCTCCGCCTCCATGAAAACGGAAGCCTTGTCGCTGGGTAATTATTGGCAGACGATTTCACCGTGGATTTACCGCCAGTAAACGCATGACAGAGATCTCCAAAGATACTCATTGAAACTCCTACAGGATTCTGGTATCAAAGAAACAAAAGTGAAATATCAATATTTAGATCCTGGGTTTTTCCACCGGACCAAAATTCCCTGTTCATTACTTATCCTGAAACAACTCGTAGCGTACGTCACACGGGAATGTGTACTTTACGCTCTGATGATACGGTGTTTGGGGTGCTAACAAATGCGCTGTTAGCACCCAGCATATTGTATTATGGGAAGGAATTTCAGTGAAACTGACTTCCAATTAAGAAAGGATCCATATATTACTTAGACCCTCCCTCGGGTCCATGGAGAACGACTGGTAATGTAGATTACATAGCATTAAAAATCAACCCAATACATGGACCCTCCCAGTCTGTAAGCAATTTGCCTTCCAGCTCCCAGCATTTTGTGGGAGTTCACTTTCTACATACCACGTCCATGTTCTCACTACATTAACGTTAGTGTATGCGACTAAAACAACGATATTGTATCCGACCAATCAACGCAGCTTGGCAGCGCGGGGGTATTTGAAGAGGCTTCCCTAGCTAAATAAGGTGCAAACATTTGCAAACTGCACGCGATAATATACGCAATATGGACAATAGGCCTAAGTTCGAGTCGAGTGGTTGCCTTTTATTATTGCGCGTACCATGGGTCTATCAGACGCGTGCAACGTTTGAGCTCAATACCTCTCAGTTGTTGACAAGTGTCCCATCCGATCTTAAGTCACATCCCGCGGCATAGCTTTGTGCTACCATATTTGAATTGAAACTGGGGCGGGCTTTCGTAATTGACATCGGAATCACCGTGCTTCGTTGAACGATTATTTGGAAGGGAGATCTCAAACAGATTGGACCAGTCGAGGAATCAGTGCTCAATGGACTCTCGCGTTCACTTATAATACGAGTATATTTCTATATTGCTGCATGGTTGACTGTGTGTGTCGATTTGTGGATGAAGAGGAATGGGTTTTTGGCATTGAGGAAAATAAGGGGGGAGGGTTACAGGACTTTGGCATTTTTTTCATAGGGCATTATGTAATTATTTATTGTTACATTATCCAGAGATGGAACCGAACCGAGACTGGGGGCCAGTCTATATATTACTGTAATCGCTCGATTATAATAGTCCCACTGGTTTTTTTTTACAGAACAGGATAATATATTTTTAAATCCAGAACAGGATAATATTTTTTTAAATCCAAGACATTTAGTACTGTATTTTTCTTGAATATGGAGTACTGTGAAACCTCGCTCTACAAGCATATAGAGTGCTTTTGATGAAAGCTAAATTAATCCAGACGCCTTCCATCCACAGAATTATAATATTATGGAACTTGAGCAAATAAATTACCGCTGCAAGCGTATACAAACAAGTATTATTGAAAGACCAATCTATTATATTGGTATATTTACGGCTGCTTCGTATTAAATTAGCTTTCATCAAAAACACTCTATATGCTTGTAGACAAGGTTTTACGGTATGTCCTGGGTTATATGATAACTTACAGCTCTAGCAGAAGGTCTCTTGGCATCTTTAAATACATGCTGATACAGCATGCTGTCTTTACCACCAGATAGGAAGATGTGTGGATCTTGACGCCATAAAATACCTGTGATAAAAACACAGCAGTAAAATTAGAGATACCTTCAATACTAGAGATGTGTTAAACAATAGACAATTTCAAATCAAGATCAGAAAAGTTTGGAAAACCAGTTGCAGTGAGAGGTATTTATTCAATAGGCTAGGTGGTCAAAATGGTGGACAAGAAATGTCATGAATCACAGTATCCTTTTGATCGAAAATACAGCTTATTTAGCCAATATCAACATGAAGGTCATCAGGTAATATATTTTCCTAACATATTGAACTAACACCTTGGCACTTAGACAAATTGACAGTAATGGACAGAAAAGTGCAAATGTTCTGTCATTTTTCAGCATCTTAGATTTGGACAAATTGACACTTGGCAACATAAAACATCAATCTCTTACACAAGACAAACTGCATGCTTGACAAGATGTTATACATTCCATCTCCAGACTGCACGCGATGCTGAAGTGGTGCCGATTTTATGCGAGCTTTCAAGAAATTATTTCATACTTTGGGTTTAATCAGAATGAATTGATTTGAAAAGGTCTATTAGAGAATGATAAAAGATTTTATTTTAGTACCTTCTATCATGTCATAGAAGACACACGGTCCATTTTAGTGGATGTTTTAATCACCAAAACCTTTTTTTTTCCAGATAAAGTTAAATTACAGTTTTAAGTTTTTATGTGTTTGCGCGTATTTAAAGCATAATGCCTACAACATATATTTTATAACAACTTGATACATGATACATTTTATCAAGACTCTCTCATCTGAGGTAATCAAATGCCAATACTGGGTAACAAAGAACAACCCCCTTCTCCCCAGCAAGATGTTACAACTATACAGTCCAAGCATTGGCTGGATAAGTAAATTATATTTAATTCTGCCAGAAATGCTAACATTCAGAAGGCAAAATGTTACTCAAAATGGGATAATAACACTGAAAGATATGGTATTTGAGTGCCTTATGCCACATAGTTATGTTCTTCTAAATGCTACAGTGCATGAAATCAAGAGCTCTCAAAGTATTTTAGCCATTAGGTTATTAGCAACTATTCTAAACTGTTGCGATTTGGTAGTTCTCAGCATCTTGAGAATGGTAGTGAACTTTGGCCAAAATTGATCATTTCATAGTGAGTGTGTAGAAGAATTCAAATATCACAGATATATGTTTGTAGATCCTGTGGTTCTTGAGTTATGTTGTAAAGAGGGCTGAAACAACAACACTTTTGTAAAACGTATATAACTCATTCACAACAATAAATCAAGCAAGTTTTCAAAGTATATGATTTGTAGAATGAACTTTTGCAAAACATCAAAGTGTTATTTTTAATAATATATTGATTTAGATAATAGAAATCAATTTTTTGGCTGCTTCGACCAACAAAGTATTTCTATGAAGATCACATGTCCCGATATATACAGAGATTGGTATAAAAGAAGTCCAGATAAGAGGGGCTAGACTGTATAGTGTCCCCTGGGTTTGCATACCTGATACAACATCATTGTGCTCTTCAAATACCGCAAAGGGCATGTATGATCTCCTGATATCCCAGACACACACACTCTGATCCACAACCTGAGAACAGCTTGCTATGTGATACTTCTTCTCGGGACGCCATTTGACTCGTGCCACGGAGGCAATCGTAAATACTGTGTACTCTTCATGAAGTTGTCTTTCATCCCATCTCCACACCTGTAAAGATAAAAAAAAAAAATTGTAATGGTTCAACGGCAGAAAATGGACCCTCATTTTATACAAATTTTCCGAGAAATTTTAACCCATTTTTATACCAGAGATTGCCTTTGGAAGATATTTCCAAAATCTTCCACAGGGGTAGTGTGAATTTCAACTGGAATAGCCTAATCTGGGCGTCAGGTACATAAATAGGTCCCAATTTTTGAAAAATTCGTACAAATATGGGTCCCCTTTCAGACTCTTGGATGCACGCAGCCACGCACGTCCCTAACCGGAACAATTTCACTTGGAGCTGGGGGAATAAATAAAATAATCATTACCGTAGAAACTTGATATTTAGCATAATGTGCTTATTACTTTACTATTGAGCGCTTTTAAAACATACAAACATGAAGTGGCCCATCCACAAAAGTGTAAAGGGTTTTGAGCAAATCATTGATACACATAGTTATATACGAACAAGTAAACCTGCAAATTTGTGTCTCAACATTAGCTCAGTTGGTAAAGTGCCTGACTTTGGTGCAATTTCATGTTTTCAAAAGCGCTCGATAGTAAGCACATGCTAACCATGGACTTTTTACAGTATCGCCTCAAAGATATGAGAAATTTCACAAAATGAAATTTATGCAAATGACCTGCTAAATTAGCTTATTTTGAAGACTTCTAATTTCCACCCCTCCACCAAATCACATCACTATACGCCTTAACAATTCTGAGAAATTGCAGTCGCACCCTCAGACAGACGGACGGACGGAATGACGGAAAACCAGGAAACATAATAAAAAACTGAGGTTAAGCTGAGGTTAAGCATAATGTCTACTGAGTGATGAATAATCATCTTCTGGCTCCATCTTTGAAAAAAATCTTCAGTTAAATAAGTTCTAACCTTAATAATTCTGTCTCTTCCACAGGTTGCTAACCATTGTTTTTCTTCTGGATGCCAGTCTAATCCAAAGGCTGGACCATTGTGAGCCATGAACTGGTGTAAGAATTTGTCTTTCCTCCTGTAATCCCACAGCTAAAAGAATAGAAATACAATGAAAATTATGATAAATGTAACTCCTCGTTTATAATGGCTGAGAAATCTTGGCAAACATTACATGTAATGTAATATATATACATGTAACACAGTAGTGACAGTTGAGATTGTATTAAGAATTTCATTCCTCTTGACCCACAGGCTGACAGTAAAATTGTTAATGTCTTCATTACCTTCCTGACATATATTTAAATTCTGGTATCCATTTGTACAACTGAGTGTGGAAAGGCAATAGAGGTAAAAAGCCTTGCCTAAGTACAAAAGATGTTAACACTGTTGGGGCTTGAACCGACAACCTCTGGCTACTTATGACTATGAGTCAAAGTCTTAGACCACTGTGCCACCATGCCCCCTTGATACCACATAAGCCACTGTGTTGTAATTTCCGCCTGTCGACATATGGACTTTACAAATCGGATGATGTCTTTGTCAAACAACGAAACGTGCTTGAAAGGTTATGCACATAAAAAAATAAAAATAAAAAATATCGGATTTATATAGCGCCTTTTTCTAGCTAGATCTTGAAGATTCAAAGTGCTGTAATTTCGCTGCCATGGTGAATCATCACAATCAGATCGCATCATCTAGGCCAGTTGCAGCCGAACCTCAGGCGCAGACCTATCCGCACTAAGATTGTAACATCCACCAATTATCTGTGCAGCTCCCCAAATTCCATTGGGTGAAGGAAGTTTTGATAACCAAACAACTAATCACCGATTTTTTTGAAAGCAGGAGGAAACCGGAGATCCCGGAGAAAACCTGCGAGAGCGAGCATGGAATCGGGATAAACCAAGTGCACATGAGTCCTTGGGCCACGCCGGGGCTTGAACCCGGGACCTCAGTGGTGCAAAACGAGGGAACTACCCGCTGCGCTAACTCGAACACAAACATTACATGTATGTAATCCTATGTTTCTGATGGTACAAAAAATCTAAAACTTTCTTGGAATAGGTGGGGGATGAGACCATGGATCACAAAATGCCCATTTAATGTAAAAATTATTGGATAAAATTGAAGTCCACAAAATTTTCTTAAATCATGAGTACTTACCTGAATATTTCCATTGTCAGAAGTGGCGGCAAAAATGAAGTACTGGTATGGACTGAACTGTAGGTCTCTAACGCTATCATTACCACCCTGAAACGTCATCTCACATTTCTCAGTACGTAGGTCCTAGAAATCACAATGGTACAATGTCAGATAATAAAAATACAGAGACTCTACAAATAACTCATAGTACAAATATTCCAGCCAACAAATTACACCCCACTATAAAGAAAAAATTTGGAATTCCAACCAAATGCAACAGTTTAAATCATTCCAGATGCAACCATTTTCACCATAAATATAGGAAATGTGTGGCAGATTTTGGAGTTTCAAACAAAATGGCCTATTCCATTTGAAATCCACACTGCCCCGTGAAAGATTTTGGAAATATGTTCCACAGAGGGAGTATGAATTTTAAATGGGATTAGCACATTAGGCGGCTCTATTTGAAACTCACCCTCCGTCTGTGGAAGATTCGGGTTGAATCTTTCTCAGAGGGTGTATGAAATTCAAATGGAGCTGCCTAATGTGCCAATTCCATTTAAAATACATACTCCCCCTGTGGAAGATATTTCCAAAATCTGCCACAGGGGGAGTGTGGATTTCAAATTGAAGAGCCCAATTTCTGACTAAATTGTGTAAAATTCAACTAGTTTTTATCAATTTCAACAAGTTTCAAATGAAATTCAAAATAAAATTGTTAAAAATTCCAGCAAGATTACTAATATAGACAAACCCGGTTCCACACAATTGAAGCCATTGAAGCGGGCCATCCTAGCTGAAATGTGAAATGATGCAGGCTTTGCAACCCATGTGACAAAAGAAATGCTGAAAGTTTACAATGCAAAACAATATAAGATTGACTTTAAAGCAGTGCTTTTCCACCCAATTACAACACCAGTTTGGTGCGGAACTGCGGATGGCCCCAGTAATGGCGGAATGAATTCTGACCATCACTTGGCTCATCGGATTAGTGTATAGTTCAACTGGAATTCTCTGACCAGATGTTAGCATGGATGACAATGTCTTATAGCTAGCCCCCCATCATTTTGGATGGGCAATTTACTCCTAGAACAGGCATGACAAATGTTTTGACATGATAAAGTCTAAAAAAAATGCTTGAATAAGTTCTGTGAACTCAAACAAAGACCAGACTAATAAATCAAGGCTAGATATATAGCAATAGCTGTTTGAACTTACTGAACCCTCAGAAGGTGCAGAGATCTGGTTTATGTTTTCAAGGTCAAATTTTCGACAGGCAGTTTTGGTGAAAATGACAGGCACTGCAACTGACTAAACCCACAGAAGGTACAGAGGACTGGATCAAGTTGGCAGGTCAAATTTTGAACAGGCAATTTCGGTGGAAATTACACCTGTGCACTCATCAAGACACACATAATATGGCATTCATGATCACAGAGCATAATCAAACTCTGAACATCTGTGATAGAGTTTAAGGGACAACTGTATCATGATCTTACATACAGATGCGGACATATACTGATCAAGGAATACACTATTTCAACATCCTTCTTCTTCGCTACCGTTAGTCTAACAGAAATACTCACAAAACACTTCATGGATCCACCTTGTGAGCCACTTAACAGCAGATTTGATTCACTGGGATGAAAGCAGACTTTATTAACCGTCCTTTTGTGATCACTGAATGTGATGTCCATCTTGTTACCTTTGATTTTATTTAGATCCCATATTATTACATTGCCATTGGTTGCGCCTGTTGCTAACAACTCATCTGGAAGAAAATAAACAGGGTATTCAAACCTAATTTAGCAACCAGGGTTATAGCCATGCCGACCGGCACTGGTCGGGGTAACCGGCACGGACCGGCGACGAAAAGCACAAAAAAAAAAATTATAAAAAAAAAATTTAAATTAAAAAAAAAATTTAAATTAAAAAAAAAAAAAAAAATTCACAAATGTTTTATTCATCATTAAAAAGAGTAAAAAACCAAATTGGATAGTAAAATTAGCCGGCACTCAACTTGGGCTAGCTATAACCCTGATAGCAACTAACAGTAAAATTGTTCATATGATTTGTTGGGAGTGACCATCTTCTCCTTGTTTTAGCCTTCTTTTCCTTGTCTTTTAATTCTTTCTTTTTCATGCTTATACAATACATGTAGGCATTTTAGCCTGCATGGTCTGAGTATTTTACAAAAATATGAAGGAAGGCAGGAACAGCGTTGGCCATAGCCGGTATCACGGAGCAAAATGCTACTCAATTGGAAATGTGTAGCAATTTTATGCCATAGACTTATATAGTGAAGAGTGCAAATGTAACAAAAATCAAGTAGTGCAAGCTGAATATGCTACGCATAAAAAATGTCTTACGTCCAATGCTGGGCAGGAAGGAAGGAAGGAAAGAAAGAAAGAGGAGTGGAAAAGGGAGGAAGGAAGGAAGGAAGGAAGGAAGGAAGGAAAGAAGGAAGGAAGGAAGGAAGGAAGAGAGAGAGGAGAGGAAGGATGAAACGAAAGAAAAAACTTAGAACAAAAATATCACAGGCATTAAATTTTATTGGGGTTACATGAAATATATAATTATATCATGACCTTTCTTCTTACCCAAAAATCTCAATCTCAAGTGTGAGGAAGATTAACGAAAATACACCCACCAGCACACACAAATGCAAGAACAAGATTACCTTTATGAGGGTGCCACATGACATCATTACAGCTATATTTCAGTGTGATTCGCCCAACTCTTAAGTCAATTCTCTCCTGGAATCCTAGGTCCTCAATGTGGAAAATCTTGAAGACTAGAAATAAACAATGATAAATAAAACAACAGAGTATATATATTATCAAATCAATCAACAATTAATTTATATGACGTTGGTAAGAAAATCATAGACACAATGGTTTTGGTTCCTTTTTAACTGGTTGACATCCCTAAAAAAGCTCACTACAAAAGTTTGTGCTGTAAATAATTGTAAATACTATTCTTTCACAATTCATTCTCAATCCATTAAGAAGCAGTGGCAGGGTTGTAGCTAGGATATTTTTAGTGCTGTGTGGTATTTGATGAAAATCTTGCATATTTGGCAATTGACTAATTCAATCAAATTATGCAATTGTAACCTCTGAGTGGTGGGCTCCAGTGCTAAAATTGCAGCTGAGTGGTGGACTCCAAAACTGAGTGGTGGACTCCAAAACTGAGTGGTGGGCTCCAAAACTGAGTGGTGGTACCTCCCAACCCCCAAGCTCACATGTCTGCATATTGAGCCAATCAGAGAACTATTATAGTCAATAGGGCTTGAGCTCAAAATTAGTCAAAGTTTTAAAAAGCTAATTGATTGGTTACTCAGATGATTATACAACATGTAATTATAACCAAACAGTGGTACTCTAAGAAAGGCAGTTGTAGTGCCCGTGGGGCTAAACCTGTTCATCTTATTTCTACTCTTTGTACTTACCACTTCTCCCGGCAACCACAACTTGTGAAGAATCTCTGGATGAACTGAGTGCATTGATGCCGCCGTCTACCTTGACATGCATGGTGCGACCCAGGGTACTACGCACTGAGGAATAGCACAAAAGAAATTTTTATCAATTACTACTGGTTGCACTTCCTTATGTCTTCACAATAATTAGCAGGCACAGATCAGGCATTGGCACACTGGACCTGTGACCCCCATCTTGAGGGTCCTATTTGGGTTGGTTTTTTTACAATTTAGTTTGGAAAAATAAATTAAATTTACATATTTAGTTTTCACTGATAGCTACTGAACGCATTTTCTCCTTTTAATTTTGAGCCAAACCAATGAGGTAAAACGAGAAAATTGGTATTTCATTCCTAGACTGAATCCTCCAGTCCTATCAACATCTACGCACGGTCATCGGGTTGTGCTGAATAAGGCAACGTGAAGGATTGTGGGTAATATAAAGACGCCGCAATTCTGGGCCTGGAAGGATTCAGGCTATTTCATTCCAGCGCCTACAATGAGTGTATTTAGCTCGCGGATTATAATTATCATAATATCGGGAGCTTCACACAGCTGATGGGGACAAACAAGACGTATTAGACGAATAACGAAATACACAAAGTTTGATGTACAGCACCTACATGTACAATATGAAAAGGAAGTACCTCATATTGGACAAACCACATCGCTTTTAAAGCGCCCCCCTCCAACCCCCGAACAATGGTGGATTAGCTTTGTTATCCTGGCAATACAAGTAGCAAAACAAGGTATAAAACGTGTAAGGTACTTGTACCACCCAATAATGGTGCAAAAAGTAGAAAGTCAAAAAAATTGAGAGCGTTGCTGTGGACAGTGTCCAAAATAAGGAAATAATAGAGCTTGTCCTGTGGAAAACCTAAGCATAAATTCTGCTTGTCCTCAAAATATTTAAGTTATCCCCAAAATTAGTGATAATTTTGTTGATGCAAAAAATCAAATTTGTTTCAATGTATTTATACCATACCTATGAATTCGGAACTGAACAAGTGCATTACAACTTTAGACAGTGCCCTGCGGTGATCGGGAAAAGGCAATGAGAAATTGTGAAGAAAATACTGTTGGGTCAGTCCATGTCAATTCAACAGATGGCTCCCGCACTACCCTCTCAGAATTTCGTTAAATTTCACTCAAATGTTATACCTACAGCCATTAGAAAAACCCGCAAGTTTTAGATCCCTAGCCCTTATCGTTTTCCTGTGGTGGCCGATCAAAAATTGGGGTGGGGGGTCTATTTTTACCATCAAATCTGACTTTTGAAATAAATGGAAGATTTAAAGGGGTCTAATGTCTAAATTATATTGGCTAGAGACTTGAAAATGGCTATATATAAATCAATTTGGTAGTCAGTTTCATGAAAATGAAAAAAAAAATGCATTGCGCACATACGTGTTGAATTGCCGCGTCACTGAAAATGCGCAATATTATGCACACCGTTTGCCTAAATGCAAGTTTGACCCCCCTAAAATCACACTTTCTGACAAAATTCATCTTTCTAATGTTTATGAATGTTAAGATCATGTTTGAAATGTCTCATTTACAGATTTTTATGAACATCAGTCGTTTACTTTATGAACAGCGCCCTCACAAAGATGGAAAATATCATATTTTCAGCGCCCTCACAAAGATGGAAAATATCATATTTTTTCCATTTTGGGGGGGTCAAAATCCAATGTGGCCAAACTTAGATTTTCATTTTTATTACTTTATTTTGTAGAGAAAATTGCCTTCTGTAATATCCACCTTGTCCCAGCGAGGGTATTTGCCTCCTTTATGTCAAACGAAAAGGCCAAAGTTGACACTTTGTTGCAAATCACATACACTGCAAGGTTGCCGAATTCGGCAACCTTTGAATGATGTGTGCAGTAAGGCCAAAAAAAAAAAATTATTGTGTTGCCCTCAAGTGGAAAAATGGGAAATTTGGGTAGGACGGTCGGATTATTATTTTTTTTTTTTTTTTTTTTTTTTTTAAAACCTTCAGTTTTTAAAAATCCCCTCAAATATTAAAATGCTTGTTCAATTAGGGGACATTTGTCAATTTTGACTTCTGGATACCTGTTAGCAGCGTTCGAAATTTTGGTTGTCCGGTTGCCCGGGACAACTAAAAAAGTCGCCGGACAACCAAAAATACTGATTCGGTTGTCCGCCGGACAACCATAAATCTAGCCAAAAGTCACATTTGTAGGCCTACGGACAACCAAAAACTTAGACAGACAACCAGAAATTGTAATCTGGTTGTCCGTGGGACAACCATTTATTTTTCCTAAATTCGAACACTGCCTGTTAGACAACAATTAAAGACTAGTCTTACAATAAAATATTAATTTTAAGTGAAAAACATTGAGTTTTGGAACAAATCTGTAAAAATAATCATTCACAAAAAAAAAAAAAAAAAATTACGACCCTGATTTTTCAGGATTTAGGGTAGGCCGGTTGAGGGCAACACAACAATTTTTTTTTTGGCCTAATGCAAGTTTGACCCCCCTAAAATCACATTCTCTGACAAAATTGATCTTTTTTATTGTTAATGAATGGTAAGATCATGTTTGAAATGTCATTTCTACAGATTTGTGTGAACATTGGTCATTTACTTTATGAACAGCGCCCTCACGAAGTTGAAAAATATCAGAATTTGTCCTTTTTTTTTTGGGGGGGGGTCAAAATCCAATGTAGCCAATATATTTAGATTTTCATTTTTATTGCTTTATTTTGTAGAGAAAAGTGTCTTCTGTAATATCCTTTAAGTCCCAGGGCGGGTATTTACTTCCTTCATATCATACAAGAAGGCTAAATTTGACACAAAAATAACCGATTTTTAGCCTAAAGTTGCCGAATTCGGCAACCTTTCACAAGTGTAATTTGTTTTCCAATGGGGATCACCTGACATGTCTCATAGAAACTTGTGTGAGTGCATTTCAGACGATGCTGATTCCATCATGGTAATTGGTAAGAGTAAAAAAAATTTTTGTTAAATATACTTTGCGCAAAAAAAAATCATATTTTGCGCAATTTGAGTGAAAGGTTGCTGAATTCGGCAACTTTAGGCTAAAAATCTGTTATTTTTGTGTCAACTTTGGCCTTTTCGTTTACTATAAAGGAGGCAAATACCCTCGCTGGGACATGGTGGATATTACAGAAGGCAATTTTCTGTACAAAATCAAGTAATAAAAATGAAAACCTAAGTTTGGCCACATTGGATTTTGACCCCCCCTTAAAATGGAAAAAATATGATATTTTCCAACTTTGTGAGGGCGCTGTTCATAAAGTAAACGACTGATGTTCATAAAAATCTGTAAATGAGACATTTCAAACATGATCTTAACATGCATAAACATTAAAAAGATGAATTTTGTCAGAAAGTGTGATTTTAGGGGGGTCAAACTTGCATTTAGGCAAACGGTGTGCATAATATTGCGCAATTTCAGTGAAGCGGCAATTCAACATGCATGTGCGCAATGCTTTTTTTTTTCATTTTCATTAAATTAACTACCAAATTGATAAATATTGCCATTTCCAAGTCTCTAGCTAATAAAATTTAGCCAATTAGATCCCTTTAAAACTTCCATAAATTTCAAAAGTCAGATTTGATGGTAAAAATAGACACGATATAGGGTATAATCTTCTTCCACGGTAAACCAAACAGCTTCCGTGGTAAACCTTATAAGCGCCATCACTTGATGAAAGTATCGTTATTAATAGGCGTGAGTTAAAAGCTATCTGGGCTATAACTATTGCGACTGTAGGGGTGAGCTTGCCTACAGGTAAATACTCGTGGAGGTTACATTAGTTTAGGGCAACGGGGGGGGGGTGGGGTGGAAAGGAGGGTATACCTACTACGGGGATGTGCGACAGATTCGGGGTGCATTTTGGTTTATTGATGGCCCTCAATTTCATGAAAATTTGGTTTAAGAAAGCTTGTTTTTATTTATTTATTTTTAATTAATTTGTTTCCCAAATTTTTATCGGAAAGTGTGCCTTTTTTTTTTTATTGTTTCCATGGGGTGCGATCGCTGTCATAAATAGAGAAACTGACATGTACATTTCTTAACAGAAATTAAATATATTACCGACATTATACATTTTCACTGCAGGAACTTGACATAGGCCTATGTTAATTTTTTTAAAGGATGTGTCAAATTTATGAATTTTCATTTGCGGCTGAATATTATTCTTAGTGATTGATTGGTTCGAATAGCCTGTAATTCATATGAAATCAACTAATATGCCATGTTAAAGCCTATAGCCTATGTCTATATTGACATAATCTTTATGCTAAGTAAAACGCACCATATAGGCCTATGCCTATAAAAATTTTACAGATTAGACACTTAAAAGTGACCACCTAAATAACATATTTGAACTCCCATGCCCACCAAACACAACCCTCTCCTGTATAGTTTAAATAGGCCTATTATTATTAATATAATTTTTAAATGCTATTTTATTATTTTGTTATTAATTGAAAATCTAAAATAGTATAAAATCGTATATGATGCCTAAAAATTAAAGTTTAAAACGTTCTTCCAATATTAAAAACTATTATTAAATAATCCCTAACATCTCAGACAACACCCCCCCTCCCCCCAACACACACACCTGCACACCCCTACACCAACAACCACATGCCAAGTCTTGGCGAAAAGCCTGCAAAGTCTACCTTGTACTAGTACATGTGCAACCGCTGCGTGCACCATCCAGCATTGCCCGCTAAAATACACTACCCTATTACGAGCAATGGAATAGCCCGTCAATCATACACAGTGGTTGTTCCTGGAAGGAAGATTATACCCAATATGACGCGGTTGCTCATGGAAGACAATATACCCCCTTTTCAAAATAGACCCCCCACCCCAATTTTTGATTGGCCACCACGGAAAAAAGCGATATGGGCTAGGGATCTAAAACTTGTGGGTTTTTCTAATGGCTATAGGTATAACACTTAAGTGAAATTTAAAGAAATTCTGAGAGGTGCGGGAAAATTCTGAAAAATCTGTTGAATTGACATGGAATGACCCTGTTGCATGGTTGGAGTATTGTGAAATTTCATGACTTTGAAACATGATATCAAGTTGTATTTATTTATTATTATCATAAATCATGATTTTGGATCATATAGTGGTTGTCTATTGGTTGATTGAGAAATCTATCTACTATCCACGACGACACGATAGTTACTGTCACAAGCTATCAGTTGTTCATACTAAAGTTAGAATTTTCGAACAATCTATCGGACAAGTGCATGGTTAATCATGGAACCTTGTCCTCAGTGATTTTTGGACAAGAGGATATATTGCTTTATATCAAACACTAGCTGGAGCAAATCACACATTATAGGCTTTAGCGACTATGCGATAAGCTAGGTTGGAACGTTTTGTGTTATTTTCGGTCAAATTAAAAAACTTTTCGGTGAAATATTGCAGTTAAATATGTCATTAGTAATTACAAGTATGTGTTGAAAGATTATGATAATCGACAATAATCGTCCGTTCAGGTTTCTGACCGTGTCCGACTCCATCAGGAGTGTTGGCCAGTATTCGGACAAAGACAAAGACGTAGATGTCATAATGATTATGTTTATGATATATAAAAAGACTGAAGTATTAAACATAAATCATATGAGCTGATTGAGTGAGTGATGCAGCATTGCATCATTGCATTCATTGACATCATTCAACATGTTCAATGATTCATTGTTCATACATACGCGTTATATAACAGCATATGTGATTGGTCGATAGGCGGGCATAAACAACGTTTATGCCCTGCTTTCTGTCGTAAACAAGTCGCGTCAGAACCGATCATGGACGCTTTCATGAGTAGGATATATGCGTGTATGCTCATGAGCTATTTACATAAAGCGCGAATGATGTACGCGATTTTCGCGCGCATCCAAACACGGTGGACTGAGCAAGTAAACGTTTTCTTACTCACAATTAGCAATGGAAAAACTTTTAAAAAGGATAAGAAACTGGTAGTTTTTAGCCTAGGCTAAAATGACGATATTTTTTACTTGTGGAGGAAAATAACAGCACGCAGAATGTTACGTATGTATGAGCGGGGTTCATTCATATATTTTCATGACTAAACGTTGTTTATGCCCTCGGGCTAAAGCCCTCGGGCTAAAACAATCGTTTAGTCATGAAAATATATGAATGAACCCTAACTAGCCAGGCTCACATCACACACTGTAGGTGGCGCTATTCGTCCATAGGGAAGTGGAATGTGCCTGTACTGTCCAAAAATGGCTTTACTGTGGGGCTCAATGGAAAAAATTACTAAAATTAATTTTGACAACCAAAACCTAAGTGATGTTGACTTATGTTGGTACTAGCATAATAATGGATTCATAAGCTATCACATAGTGTAATCTATGTTCCACCAAGTGGACACTGTTAAAAGCGCAAAAAAGCAATTTGTGTGTAAATCAAGACCATCCAAAACAGCTTTCTTACAGTAAAGAATAGGAGGTCATCTGGGGTCACATACAGTAGTGTACATTGTACATGTGCCTGCTGTCACAATCTCACACACAAAATTTTGGGCAATTTGGTGACACTGTTTTTGTCTGTAACTTCAAAAGTATATGCACTAGAAACATGATTGACCCCTTATTGTTTAGGTAATTTGATTCTCTTTCAAATGAAAGAACTTTCAGCTAAAAATATTGAACTTAAAATTTTTATGAGCATACCTACCCTAACTAAGTCATGTTGGTATGGATTGCAGCAGCAATGTCAATCAAATGTGCTTTACTGCTTACCCCCGTCACTTCCTCCTCGAGACATTCTTTTTTTATTTCTTTTACTGCACACTCGAAACAAACAGGCTTATAAAATCAGCTTTAGGAGTGCAGAAGATCATCATGCTTCATAAATTCTCAGCAACTTCAATCACAACATTTCCTTGGTTCACGTTAACCTCAATTGTGGTCAAAGTTCCAAATATACAAGAAAGGTCATATAGCAACAAACGGTAAAATACTGAACTGTTGATGGGACGATGATGTTATCAACGTAATCAGACAAATGACCTTTGACCTTCACTTAGGGTGTATGTCGGAAAATGAAAAGAAAGACAATCGAAAATCATGAATAAAAATCCAGTGACATCTTCGTAAATACAAATACGTTTTATTAATAAAGCTCAAATATGTGTTAATAGAATTTCATTTTTTACTGGGATGCAACATTTAGCTCGATAATGATACAAGATTTGGCATAATTTGGACATATAATCAGCGCAATTTTCTCTCCGGAAAACACCGTATCGGAAAGATGGCGACGTTGATTCGCTCGGAATCGTGGAAAGAAACATGAAATTTGGACAAAAGGAAGACGAAAGTGCTCCTGAAACAGTGTAAATTCAGGTGAACATTTTATGAGGATTTAAATTTTTCGATTTTTATGCGGACAAAAGGACGGAAAACCATGATTTGAAGCCGTGTTTGACGGTCGTATTGGCGTACGGTGACTGTACAGTGTGCATGTTCCGGGTCACAGGTCACTGGCCAGACCGGGCAGCACTCCGTCACCAACTTGCAAATCTGGAAAATAACGTTGTTTTGTTTGAACGTGGATTTGGATCTTTGGACTTTAGGACATCATTTGGATTAATTTTCAATGTGTGAACTTGTGGTAAGTATAACTATAAACTCTTAAATTTTAAAGCTGCGTGTTATTTAAAAAAAAAAATGAATAATTCTGTCGGTCGGACATCGCCATCGGGCATGAACCGGCTGACAATAGCACTGGAGTGAAAACAACATTTGCGTTCACTGAACTCTGGAGTGTATCACAAGCTATCACACTATTGTGCCAGGTTCGACTCTCCAATGCATGGAATTGAATGGATGTGACGTGGCCCCGACTGAGAGAATAAATAAATATCCCCAGACTCAGTACACCGGACGATCTTACCGTTTCCCGATGTTGATTAAGATACTTCTTGCATCGATCCCGAGATGCGGAAAAACCAATCATTTTGTCCCACATAAATGAATAAATGGGCAATTCCACGGTAACGGAAGGACATTTTGCACTCTAAAACGACATTTTAAACTTGGGAATCAAAAACACCTTTATTCTGTCGGTCGGACATCCGGGCTATCTCTAGTCTCGGGCCCAAACTGCATGTGGCTCACGGATTGTTGCGTACAACAGAAACCGGCTGTGAAGGAGGCTACATAGCGATGTTGCTGGAGTGGCATTCAATTTCGGAAAAACGACACTTTCGACCATGGAATTTAATTTTAAGTTTGTCAGTATATAAGCGGTAAATCAAGTAAGTTTCTTTCACTCTGAAGCGTTACAGCAATGAAGAAAGAACTAGAGTGGGAGAACCTCAACGATAGAAGGAAAGCCACAAGATTGACAATTTTTCATCAGGCAATCGCGGGTCACCTCGCAATTCCAGTGCAAAATGCCCTGCGTCCGGTCAAACGGAATTTAAGGCACACATCAACAACAGCAAACAATTTTATTCCTATCGCCACCAATAAAGACTGTTTTAAGTACAGTTTTATTCCCAGAACTTTGGTTGACTGGAACTCTTTACCCAGCAACTTAACTACAATCCCGGACAAGGAAAACTTCTCAGAGGCGGTGAAAGAATACTACAAATCAACAACAGCAAGAAAGTAACAAGTAAACCACATGCGCACAGTCCTGTCCGGTTGACTCTTTTGAAATAAAAAGGGTGTTGGACAGTATCAACAAAGAAGAAGAAGAAGACTTAGAGACGGTTGTTTGATTCCACTGACTATTTGCGATCTAAATTTACATAACACCAATGACAGAAATCATCAACAAAAATCGAATCACGGACTTGTTTTCACTCGAACATCATCAACCGGAAGTGACGTGAAATGGACCGACAGAATTAGTTATAATTATATCAACAAATGTTTCCATTTCATTACTAATACTGCTGCCTTCAAATTCCACATACGCTGCCACCATGTTACGTGCTTGCCGGCTTCTCCTCTTAGTAAAAGTATGAAATCACACAATTATCACACCATCAAGTGAAGTTTTACAATAATTCTTAGACTTAGAGTCCTTTATTTCTCTCTCCATCCTCTCTCTCCTCTTTCCAAATTTTATAGTTTTACGACATCACGGTCGGACATTATTGAAGAGGCCTGTTTGTTACTTTTCCGTCACATTCAAAAGTGAATTCCAATAATAAAATACATTACGCAATCATGGCGCTACGCAAATCTCTGCGGACATAGCGCGCCAGCGCAGAGACCTACTAGTTTGAGCGCATTGCAATTAATCACGCACATTACTACATGACACTCCCCGAACTCCTATGATTGTGTCAATCATCTTAAAAGTGCACATTTTAAATTGTGTTAAATTTACCACTTTTTGTGTGCATAAATATAATTTCATGCATACATTTTTTAATGCACGTTTTAATTCATTTTTGTCTCGCCTGATAAGGCAGGAGACTATATAATCACTTTTCCGTATGTATGTGGGGGTGTGTGTGTGTATGTGACAAATTTGGTTAAAGTTTGCCTTCTGCCTATTTTCTCGGAGACTATGAGTCGCATACGTTCCTCAAACTTGGTGGGTGGGTGCATCTTGACCCGAGACAGAACCGGTTTGTATTGGTTAGTCGTCAAGGTCACTGAGGTCATGTAGGGGTCATCTGAGGTCAAATTAGTAAAAACTGTCGTATGGGCATGAAACTTGGTTGGTACAGTCAACATTTAAAGCCAAATTTTTGGAAGGTAATTTCAAGGTCAACATTAAAAGCCAAATTTTTGGAAGGTCATTTCAAGGTCACCAGGGGTCATCTGAGGTCAAATTAGTAAAAACTGTCGCATGGGCATGAAACTTGGTTGGTACAGTCAACATTTAAAGCCAAATTTTGAAAGGTCATTTCAAGGTCACCAGGGGTCATCTGAGGTCAAATTAGTAAAACTGTCATATGGGCATGAAACTTGGTGGGTACAGTCAACATTTAAAGCCAAATTTTTGGAAGGTCATTTCAAGGTCACCAGGGGTCATCAGAGGTCAAATTAGTAAAAACTGTTGTATGGGCATGAAACTTGGTGGGTACAGTCAACATTTAAAGCCAAATTTTTGGAAGGTCATTTCAAGGTCACCAGGGGTCATCTGAGGTCAAATTAGTAAAAACTGTTGTATGGGCATGAAACTTGGTGGGTACAGTCAACATTTAAAGCCAAATTTTTGGAAGGTCATTTCAAGGTCACCAGGGGTCATCTGAGGTCAAATGAGTAAAAACTGTTGTCTGGGCATGAAACTTGGTGGGTACAGTCAACATTTAAAGCCCAATTTTTGGAAGGTCATTTCAAGGTCACCCGGGGTCATCTGAGGTCAAATTTAGTACAAACTGTTGTACAGGCATGAAACTTGGTGGGTACAGTCAACATTTAAAGCCCAATTTTTGGAAGGTCATTTCGAGGTCACCAGGGGTCATCTGAGGTCAAATTAGTAAAAACTGTTGGTCGGGCATGAATCTTGGTGGGTACAGTCAACATTTAAAGCCAAATTTTTGGAAGGTCATTTCAAGGTCACCAGGGGTCATCTGAGGTCAAATTAGAAAAAACTGTTGTACGGGCATGAAACCTGGTGGGTACAGTCAACATTTAAAGCCAAATTTTTGGAAGGTCATTTCGGGGCCACCAGGGGTCATCTGAGGTCAAATTAGTAAAAACTTTCAGATAGGCATGAAATTCGGTGGGTACAGTCAACATTTAAAGCCACATTTTTGGACGGTCATTTCAGGGTTACCAGGGTCATCTGAGGTCAAATTAGTAAAATCTGTTGCATGGGCATGAAACTTGATGGGTACGGTCACCATCAGCCAGATAATCGTGCCCAGCTGATAACCACCAAATTCATTTACCTCTGCCAAAAAGTAATCGCGAAAGCAGGCGGACTCGTGGTTCGAGAACCGCCTTGTATAAAATATTCTCCAAACGTACATTTGCCATAAATACAAATAACATTTATGTTATAAATTTCGTCTCCAATGATAATCTCACACTAGTTTCCATTTCTCCAGAACATAATGAATTAAGTTATACACATCCATATTTTTATGGAAATGCCGCCTGACTAATTGCGCACTATAGCTGCAATACCAAACGCTTGTCCAGAAATTTAAATTCATCATGAAATCTAAATCAATAACACACACATTTTGTGATAAAATCTTATTTTAAACACAACAGTTTTTTGACGACAATATTATAATACTTTATCCCTTCATTTCAATTTTGAAAGAAATGTCGACTCGATTGACTTGCGCACTACTGCCCCCCGTTCTACGGGTGATCTTGGGAAGACCGGCGACGGGAGCCCCATCCGGAACCGCAGGCTGTTGAACAAGTTCTTCAGGCCCAAGCGGTTCAAGGCGGGGACTCTCGCCTCGGTGCTAGCCTGCCCCATCAGGGGTATGGGAACAGCATCGCTAGATCTCTCGGACGCCTATCTGCATGCCAATCGCCTCTCAAGATCGGAGGTATCTGCGCTTCTACATGTAGGTACAGGATCAAAATTACCAGTTTTGATACCGGCCATCCGGCCTGTCCATCTCTCCCAGGGTGTTTACACTCTTGGTCAGAGCGGTGGCAGCGTACCTGAAGCACAGGGGTGTCAACATCAGTTGCTACCTGGACGTTTGGCTCATATACGGACGCACTCCACTGGAAACTACAGGTCTCATGGGGTTGATAGTCCGTAGGTTGCGGGACCCTGGATTGTTTGATCAGCTCAAAAAAAGTCCAGCATGGTCCCGACGCAGACACCACTATTTGTAGGGGCCCAGATCACCCTCACGGAGGGGATCGCGGTGCCGTCGCCAGCGGGTGATTTAACATGGTGCGTGTGCCCGACTCTTGGCGAGTCTCGGGCAATACCCGCTGTGGCATGGATGAATGTGTTAGGCCTAATGGCCAGTATGGTAGACCTCGTACCGTACTGCCGTTTCTAAGTTAGGCTTACCTAGGGCTACTAAGAATACGCAATTGCGTTATTTGCGCCGCAATTTGCGTATTTTGGCTCCAATTGCGTTGTTTGACATTTTTGAAAAAAATCTATTAAAAAAATATAAATTTTTTTTTTTTGCGATTTTGAATTTTTTTTCCGCGGATTTGGAGAGTCCCTGGACCTAACATCAAGTGCTACCATCATTAAAAAAAAAAAAAAGATACAAAAAAATTACAAATTTGTATCCAAATGGGACCAATTTGTAACTTGTGTTCACTTCTAAATCTATCTAAGATATGGACTTGTGTATAAAACCAATGCATTTTTATATCTTCAATAGACTATGCAGTGAACACAAGTTACAAATCGGTCTTATTTGGATACAAACTTGTAATTTTTTTGTATCTTTTTTCCATTTTTTTAAATCAACCACAAATGATTGCAGTACCTCACTCTAGGTCAAGGGACTCTCTAAATCCGCAAAAATATTTGTTAAAAAACGCAATTTTTAATTTTTTTTTAATTTTTTTTTTTCTTAATTTTTTTTTTTTTATAATTTTTTAATTTTTTTAATGATGGTAGCACTTGATGTTAGGCCCAGGGACTCTCCAAATCCGCGAAAAAAAAATTAAAAATCGCGGATTTTTGCGTTTTTTTGAAAATCGGGGTGCGTTTTTTGGCCTCCAAAATCGCGTATTCTTAGCAGGCCTAGGCTTACCCAACTATATATCCAGACTGGACACATCACACTACCGTGTGATGTGTCCAGTTCTTCGCCGAACTTGCATATAAGATGGAGAGTTTAGCATAACAGCCTGCCTATTTACGCTTCCTGAAAACACTCTTGCACATAACATACAAAACCACAAATTCACTAACTTCAACTTGCACTACCGACACCATGAAAACTATTTTAATTATTACCGATCCTTCAGAATACTTGCAAATATTGGCAGTTTCATAAAATCCTGCTGCTGAAAATCGTAAATTCCACAATCTTCTGTCAGATCCAGGTCAGTAATCACAGATGGGCGAATCTACCAGCGTGACAAGACCAGAGATAATAAAGGATGAGAGGCCACGCCGTACAAATAGCTAGCCTGATTGGCAAGCGTGTGGCAGCTAACCAGATCTTCTACGATCGTGTATGATGAGTAGAGACCATAGAGCCCTATATAGGCCCCGGCAAAAAACGCAATTTTTTGAAGTAAAAAAAAAACGAGATCCAAAATTTTGAAAAGCGAGAAAAGCGAGATTTTCCCCGAAAAATGGCACAAGAAGCTTTCAAAACGCCCGAAAATGCGAAAAAAAATAAAATTAAAATTAAATTAAAAAAAACATCAAAAAATTTGCTGCCCTCTATTGTTCAGAACATGCAATGATGCAATGTTTACATGTAAATAAACCTGCCGATGGCCGGCCAGTATCGAAGAAAAAAGTGACAAAAATTTGACCTTGAATTATGTTTTATAGTCAAATTATTCCAGTAATTCAATAAATATAATGATATTTGGCCTAAACTTGAACTCATTTCCAATGAAATGTCAGTTTTTATTGAGTATAGCATGGGTTTTTCACTCGACCATGTGATTGCAATGCTGTTGAATTCTGCACTTTGGCGAAGTCTGAACTGCATTTTAATGGAATTCGGCGAACTTTTATGGCATAAATAACATTTTTATAGTAAGTGCACTGCTTGGAAACTTTTTTAAAAAGCGAGATAGTTGGTTAATAGCGAGAATCACGGCGTGAAAAGCGAGATCACGTTTTTTGCCGGGCCTTACCTATACATGTATAGGGCTCTGTGGAAGAAACGGTTCCTAATTTTGAAGCCATGGATAATATATTCATTTATACGAGAACCATATTTTTCTACCAATCACAGAACAGAATTTCACCTACTCACAGCTGTCAATCATTCTTGTGAAACGTAAGCTCCGCCTAGTATCAAGGTCTTCTTCTGCGCATTGGTTGTGCGCATTAACTAGCCTCCAGCACAAATCCTGTGCACACGATCAGGTTGGATGGGCGGTTTACGCCTGGTTTACACAATAGGAACTGCGATGCATCCTAAACTGGATCGTTTCCGTGTATTCGCATTGCATGGTGGGTAATCGCCTGCCAGTTTGCGTAGCTCCACGTTCACAACAGTTAAAAATCAACACAGGTAAATCCATATAAAAATTAACATGGACACAAAATTGACATAGCTTATGTAATTCAAATAATAAAATAATAAAATGTAATATTATCATGATAGATGCACGTTTTATTAAAACTTGAAAAGATTATTAAGTCCAATAATTTGTTTGTGTTAGCTTGCACGAGTCACAAAATGGCGACCCATCACGCATTTTCTGCATGTGCCGACATTAGTAACTCATAGTGACTGTCCTCAAACTAAGCGCCAGTGTGTCTCAGGCCTGATAACGACCCCAGGTAATTTTATGCAGAAAGTTTTCTTGCGAACAGCTGCAGGTGACAATTAAACAATGAACACGGCTTGTTTATACATGCGTGGGGAGGCTTGTACGTCAGCTGGCGTGTTTTGGACATGTTCCGCGTAAAAAAGTGTCGTTTTTCTTCATGAAAAATACCAGCGATGACCAGTTTTTTGTGGGCTATTTGATTTACAGGTATGTCGGTTCGTAGTAGGGTAGAAATGATAGCTGTACAATTTGTATAACATACAGTTTAACATAGGCCTAAACATTAAATGGGCACAACTCGACCTTCCGTATTATGCACAAGTATGTGGAAGTGGCAGGCATTATAACCCAACTACACCTTCTAGCCTGCTTGCAGGCCCAGTCGTCATCCAATATCCCTCGCGGTTCCGTTGTCGGAGATCGCGCGAGAGGAACTCTGGTGGTGGACCCATCAGCCCAATTTGACCCAGGGTGTCAGGTTTTCCTGCACCCCCGGTATGTCACGTAGTGACGACGATAGCGTCGAACCGGGTCTGGGGGGGCCACAGCCACGGAGGCTCCGTCCGGGCCTATGGGGGCCATAGAGACAGAGTTTCACATCAACCTCCCTCGCTTACGAGGAGGTGATCGTGGAATCACATACCGTTGTCCTGACGGACAACACAACCGTGGTAGCCTACCCCAACAGACAAGGGGACTCTGGGCCACCACAATTGTGCCTGCATGCACGACACCTGATAGGGTGGTGCAAGTTCAGGCAGATTACGATGAGAGCGATACACATCGCGGGCGTCACCAGCATACTCGCGCACAATCTGTCACGAGGAAGGGTGTTGGGACCAGCAGAATGGTCCCTTGCTCCGCAGGTCGCTCAGACGATCTTCAAGGGGATGTACCACCCCTCGAAAGATCTGTTTGCATCTCATCGCAATCATCCACTGCCGGTGTACTGCTCAAGGTCGCGGACCCCCAGCATTCACCGTGGGCGCTCTGTCCATAGACTGGGGAGGGATGACAGCTTATGCATTCCCTCCGATCTCACTACTCATGAGGGTGGTGGCCAAGATCGGGTGGGAAGACTGCATTGTCATTCTGCTAGCGGCAAGGCCGCTGGCACTCCCCGAGGTACCAGATCTACTCCGGATGACCGGAGCGGAGGTACCCAGTCTATCACTAGAGCACCTGCAGTTAGCTGGATGGCCCTTACCAGGAACGCAGCGCGAGGGATACTTTTCATCAGAAGCTGTTTTCTCATCGCCGGGGCTAGGCGGAAGTCTCCCTTCCGTACGTATAGCCAGAGTCTGGCTCCATACTACGCTTGGGGCAATGAGACAAATAGCTCTCCCGCTAGAGCCTCTGTGCTGCTAGTTCCGGAGTTTCTGACAGAAAAGTTCCAAGCAAGACTTCAGCGGGCCACTGGGGCCAGCTACATTGTATAAGTCAGCTATCCTCTCCATTCACCGAGGTTTCGAGACAGGTCGACTATCATAGCCGATGGTTACCTTATTAGTCTACGCCTCGATGGTATGTTCAACGAGTGTCCGCCGAAAAGGAAAGTGATCCTCCTAAGGGATACCAACACAGTCTTAGATTACTTTAAGGGTCACCCTTTTGAGCTTCCGTCAAAAGCGACGCTTAAATACGTAACTCTCAAGATGGCTTTCCGGTTTGGCGTTGGCTTCGGGACGGCGGTGCTGATTTGCACACGGTCTTGAGGTTAGCTTCCGTGTTCACAAACACTGGAGCGACACTGTTTCGGCGCTCTGTTCTCGTGGCTACGAACGGGCGCGGTGCATACCGACATTCGTCCCTCTCCATTCCCCAGGGTTGGGCAAGGTTCGGCTGAAGCCAAAGATAGGCTGGGGTGTCAGATAAGGCGCTGCAGCACTATTTCTTCCGAACACAAGCCTTGCGAGGGACTCACGACCACATTCATCACCCTTACAGAGCCTTTCGGTCCAGCCGCTGTCGCAATGGCTGGTCCAGGTGTTGGTGGAGTCCGGGCGATCACGAAGGTTTCGCGTCCCACGACCCACTCGACACGAGCTATCTCAGCATCTTGGGTATACCGTTCGGTTGTCCCTTGAGGAGATCTAGCAGGCGGTGTCCCGGAAGCCACCTTCGCCCTTCTCTACGATACTTCGGTTTACGTTAGTAATCAGAGACGGGGCGGGAGGTTTACCGGGACATTGTTCGGGCGATCATCATACGGTGGTGTACGGGTACCAGGTTTTCAGACTATACAGAATACTCAGCATGGTAAGAACCAGTGTCTCTATTCTTAACCACCGAACTTATAGTAAGGAGGTTTATGTCTGTGATCGCGTGGTCTTTTTTGTTTTCCCGACCGTTGGGGGAAAATATTTTCTGACCTCGCGAAAACCATCGTTCCCCGCTCCCGAGCCCTGATCAGATGCTGACCAATCTTGTACCTCCATCCGTCGGTTACTTGCTAGATCGATCTTTCAGATGTTGATGCAAGAAGTATCTTAATCAACATCGGAAGCGGTAAGATCGTCCGTGTACTGAGTCTAGTCCAAAACAGAAATGTTTTGTAGACTCATAACCGGAGCGATCTTTTTTTTTATCTTTCCCACAAGACACAAAGTGCCCTGTGCTTTTATTTTCATTATATATTTTCAAAATCACAAGAATCAATAAAAATCACACAAGAAAAATCACAAATGCAGCATCAATATAAAAATGTTACATCATATAAAAGTCTACTTTACCAAATACATGTAATTTAACATTGTCTTCAACACAGCCCAGTACATGTACATACACAAAAACAAAATTAAAGGTCAAATCTCCACTTTTTATAATGAGCAGAAAGTTTACCCTTTTTTTTAGCTATGTAATACTCAGTTTCCCTGTTATTTTTAATATATACTTTGCAAGCAATAAAAGAGGGTTTCTTATTTTGAAATTTACACAAATAAATATAATATTTTACAGACAAGCATAGATATGTAAGAAAATTGTCTTTAGGGACGCACCATTAGATATCATCGGGGGCTAGGGAGTTTTTGAAGAAAAAAGTTTTGCCTCACTGATGAGTAAAAAAAAAAATTTTGCCTCACTGATGATTAAAAAAAAAATTTTGCTTCACTGATGAGCAAAAAAAAAAAATTTCCCTACCCAGCTCTGTATAAAGGTATACATTAAAATTGAAAAAAGACAACTTCGCTGCCGAAGGCGGCGAAAAAAAAATTTTGCTTCCAAAGGCAGCGAAAAAAAAAAAAATTTCGCCGCCTTCGGCGGCTAAAAAAAAAAAAATTCTGCCTGACCCAAACTCCCTAGCCCCCGATAATATCTAATGGTGCTTCCCTTAGAAACCCCAAACATCTTTTCAAAATTTGACATTGAAAAATTAATGTCATGTTTGTCTTGAATAACCTTTTACTAAATCATCCCAAATTGGTTTTACGAGCTCACATTCACAAAAAATATGAACAATAGATTCAGGTAATTTTTTACAAAGATCACAAAGAGGTGAATCTTTACGTTTGATTTTAAATAAAAAATCATTAAAAGCAATAGCTTTATGGAAAACCTTGAAATAAAAAGAGCGGAACTTTGTATCAATAGAGCATTTAAAATTACGCAAATGAATTTCTTCCCACTCAGTGTCATCAGGGTCATCAACCACATTATCGACATCAGCGGTTTTTTCCCAAAATTCGACACGCCTCTCCGGAATACATGTCTCTGTCAAAATAGAGTATGCAAATTTTGGGACCTTTTGAGCACTAAGAAGACCCGCTGTGACGTCATCAAAAATATTGGAGTTGGAATCTGAACCCTGAAGCCACGAACTGGGAATACATTTCATAAGGAAATTAAATTTTCTTCTATCTAACTTGGATATACCAAAGTCAAGAATCAATTCTTCAAAGAGTCTACTACCTGGGAGAGGTGGATTTAAAAGATCACTTATATACACAATACCTTTGTCGCACCAATCCTCATAAAGAAAGAACTTCTTAGTTTTGGACTTAATATTTCTATTAAACCATAGACACTGGAAATATCCCAAATCAGACAAACTTTTATTATAAATATCTTGACATGCCCTATCACGATAAATATACCAAGTCCTGAGAGAGTCAGCTAGTTGGATATTATCAAGCTTGTTAAGAAAACTCTCAGGAGCATATGATTTCCATAACAAATCACCAAAATGACGATCCATATCAGATAATTCAATTGTTTTCCAAAAGCTTTTAAAATTATTATCCAGTAACAATTTAACCCAAGTCATTTTTTGAGCCAAACAGAAATTATAAGGGTCAATCATACTGAAGGCCACAATGAACAAAATTGTTACGAAACAAAAACTCTTTTGACCCTGTCATTACCACCATTCCAAATAAATTTATAAAAATCTTATCCAGGACTTTGAAAAAAATGCTTAGGGATTTTAATACACAAAACTGAAAAGAAATAAAGAAGTTGTGGCAAGAGAAGAGTTTTAATAACACAAATTTTACCGACCATAGAAAGATTTCTTGCTCGCCAACAATTTAAAATACCCTCAATTTGTTTTAGTTTAACTTTATAATTAGTATCAAACATGTATGTAGACCGAGTATTCAAAGAAAAGTTAATGCCTAATGTTTTGAATTGGTTTCTTTTCCAAATGAGACCCTGCTCTGAAAAAGGAAAATTTGAAGACCCCTTTTTAGCACCAATCCAAATAGCTTCTGATTTAGAGAGATTCATTTTACAACCAGAACAAATAGCAAATTTGTTCAAAGTATCAAAAAGATTATCAAAAGAATCTTGAGAGCCGTCCAAAAAACAAGTGGAGTCATCTGCTAAAAGAGAAATTTTCAACTCGGTATCGCCAATAGGAATTCCCTTGATATTAATATTTTGACGGACTGCTATGGCCATCGTTTCAATAACCAACAAGAATAAGTATGGTGAGATAGGGCACCCCTGAAAAATTCCCTTAACCATATCAACTGAATCAGTTAAGAAGCCATTATTAATAATATAACTTTTTCTACAAGAATAGATAGTTTCAATCCAGGAAATAAATTGATCCCCAAAATTAAAATGTTTTAGAGCTTGTAATAAAAACTCATGACTTACACTATCAAATGCCTTTTCAATATCGAGAAGTAACAATGCACCAGGAATATCATTTGCATCAGTATAATCAATAATATCTAAAATTAAACGAATATTATTGCCAATATTCCTGCCCTTAAGAAAGCCAGATTGGTCAGGATTAATAAGATTATGAAGATACTTTTTCAACCGATTAGCCAACATTTTAGCAAAAATCTTATAATCAACAGTCAACAAAGAAATTGGCCTGAAATTTTTAATATACATGCAGTCTTTATCTTTTTTAGGCAATAATGTAATAACACCATTTATTTGAGACATCGACATAAGCCCATTCTCAATAGAATATTTATAAGAATTGAACAACATGTCTGAAATATCAATCCAAAACACAATATAAAACTCAGCTGGAAACCCATCATACCCTGGCGTTTTATTCTTTTTCATGGAGATAAGGGAGTCATACAATTCCTTCTTTGAAATTGGCTGATCAAGACTTTCCTTAAAATCAGGACACAACTTTATGTCAATGCTCATAAGAAATTCCTCATTAATATCATAAGAATTTACAGCAACATTTTTAACAGAATACAATTTATGGTAATACTGATGAATTTCTTTCATAATATCACACTGATTTGAAATAACATCACCATTATCATCTTTAATCTTATGAATACATTTTTTCTCACCAGACCTTTTTTCTAAGTTACAAAAATATTTGGAACTTTTTTCACCATCCTCCATCCATCGAGATCTGGAGCGGATAATTAAACCTCTTGTTTCAAAATCTAAAATTTTATTCAATTCCGCTTCAAATTTTCCAACTCAGAAACTAAGAAATTATTGGATGGATCATCATTAATCTTGATTTTGATCTTTTCAATATTATCCATTATTTTGTTTTGACACCATTTCTTTCTCTCTTTTTCCTTACACTATATTCAATACATACACCAGCAATTGTACATTTAATGGAATCCCAGAGAACATTGGGATTACACTCAGAATTTTTATGAATGTCCTTAAAATCCTGAATTTTTGTTTTCACCAGTTTAATAAAATCAACATCTTGTAAATAACTGCAATTAAGTTTCCAAAATCCACGACCTTTACTTGGTTGACCATCTTTAAAATTCAAAATAACGACAGAGTGATCAGATTGAACGCCAGGGACAATCTTTGAACTAAGGCAATTGTCAGTGAGATCTTCAGAAACAAGAATGTAATCTAACCTAGATAAAACCCTTGGATTATGCTGATGCCTAGTATATTGCCTCAGAGTGAGGTGAAAATGTCTCCAAATGTCACTAAGGTTAAATTCATCCATTAACACAGAAATCATTTCACTTGTTTTAACATTGGAATGCTTATTCCTAGTACCTTGATAATCTAATGGGCCCAAAACTGCATTAAAATCACCCCCAACAATTAAGGAGGTGTAGTTGAATTGATCCACTTTAGCAAACACATCAAGAAAAAAATCAGGGTCATCATTATTAGGGGCATAAATATTAACCAAAAGTAAGGGCAGGTCATTAATTGAAACAGACAAAATTAAAAAACGCCATTTGGGTCACTAAACAATGAATGGAGGGTAGGGGCAACAGAAGTACGAATTAAAATTGCAACACCACGACTATTTGAAGAATGGCTAGAAAACCAAACATGCTCACCCCATTGATTCTTCCAAAATCTTTCATCATTAACAGAAGAGTGAGTTTCTTGAAGGAAAATAATATCACTCTCAATGGAACGCATATAATGAAAAATTTTCCTCCTTTTAACAAAATCTTGTAAACCACTGCAATTAAATGTACTTAATTTCAGAGGCATAATGGAATTGGAGCAAAATTGCTAAGTACACAACATGATTTAAAATGTGAAAATGCATGTTTATCATCATTATAAAAGACATAAAAAATATAAACAATATGTGACTGGGACTGTATTTTAATATGACACAGATACATGTAGAAACAAAGTAATATAATTATACACTTACGATATACTGGTAAAACTACAGCTGCAATGATTAGAAGTGATTGAGAAGCAAATCTAAGAAGTGATTGGAAAATGATTGTAAAAAAAGGAATCCAAAAAATGATTAAAGCCAAAATCATTGGAAAAAGCCAAAAAATGAGACGCGCAAATGCACCAAGCAAGGCCCCAACCTCAAATCACAAACCCGGCTAGGGCTCACGGGCAAAACAGACGCAAAGTGAGTGCACCCATCTCAAAATCCAATGACGCAAAAAAACAAAACAAACTTACATATAAGATGTAAAGATTACCAAATCAACCATGCAGTCTGCTCAGAGAGTTTAAAAACGCACCAAAAGTAATAAAACAATATGTTCATTGTTCAGTTACAAGTACTGTACATACATGATCATAAAATATCATACCAAGACTGACCATCTAAAAGTTGGCCAAAATTGAGAGTCTCATATAAAAAACATCATGAAATCAGTAAACACAAGCACACATATTTAAAAGAGTAAATAAGAAGAGTTCTTCTTCAGCAGACGCGAATGACGCGAGTACTGTATTCAAATGTAAATCTAGTCCGACATGCAAATCACATGCACGCTGAATGTTCAAAAGTTACATTGGTCCGTAAACAACTCCTTCAAGCCCACATCAACAACGCGACCATTGTCATCTCTGTATTTCAGGTTAGCAGGGTAAGTGAAAAGGGCTTCTTACCATCCTCCTTGAGTTTCTTGAAAACTGTCATTTTTTCTTTACGCCTCAGCAGGACACGCTTTGACAGATCATCCGACACAAACACTTTTCTTCCTTTAAACTCAGTAGATTTAAATTTGGTCAAACATGCTTTACGGACCCTTTCTCTTGCAAGAAAAGACGAAAATCCCACGTGGATCATTCTTGGTCTTGACTCTCTGAAGTCTGTGGATCTCTGGGTAGGAGTGCGATGACAACGACTGATATCATTCATTATGCCACTCTCGACACCGACAAACTCCATCAATTCAAGTACAGTTTTGTTACAATCTTCAGGTTCTCTAGAAAGCTGTTCAGAGACACCATAAAACACTAGGTTGTTGCGGCGTGATCGATTTTCAAGATCATCTACTTTATCAAGTAGGAAATCCTTCTCCCTTTCAAATTCTTAAGTTCGTTCTTCAGATCATGGAAATCGAACTCCATCTGCTTAAATCTATCTTCGTGTTCATTTACCTTGCTATTTAATCCCTCGATCCTAACAGTAACTTGAGTAAGCAAAGACTCTAGACGCTCATCGAGTCGCTTTTCATAGTCCACAAACCACTTGGGAGGTCCAAGATCTTCATCTGAGACGAGTAACTTTCTCGAAGCACCCGTGTTTGTCATACTCGTGGGCGCTGCCATATTGTTCTCTTTGTTGACGTTTCCGTGACCTTTGACCCGCTCTGACGACCCACTCTGACTCTGTGAATGAAGCTTTACCTTCTTTTTTCTCTCAGGCGAATTTTATGTGTACTTTATGGACGAGAGTGCTTTGGAGAGCTCATAATGATCTTGAGAATGAACAGAAGACTCTCAAATCAAAGAACAGACATGCAGTTTCCACCGGAGCGATCTTACCTTTCCGATGTTGATTATTCCCGGACCCCGGCCACCCCCTACAAGTTTGGTCCGAGTAGGGGATCCCAAGTCGGATAAGGGATTTATCAGATGGTGTGACGCCACCTTTTGGGTGAGTCCACCGGGGATCGGGTTTTTTTGTTATTTATTCATTTATGTGGGACAAAATGACTATCGGTTTTCTCGGGATCGATGCAAGAAGTATCTTAATCAACATCGGAAAGGTAAGATCGCCTCCGGTTATGAGTCTACAAAACATTTCTGTTTTGGACTATTATTTTTGTCATTTATTTTTGTATAAAAATCAACTTTTGAAAGTAAATTATGCTGAATAAATGAGATACTTATTAGTGAGAAATATCCAACCGTCGCGCCCTTGGGGGTGTCTATCGCTATGGTGGGAATTTGTTGTGTACATTTCCCCGATATAGCAAGTACCACCACACAATTAAACACCACTGCAGGTAAAAACCAGACGACGGTGGCCAACATTTATTCATGTGGCAACAGCCAATAGTATGAATAGCATAAACAAAACAGACAATATGATGGCAACACTCAGTGTCCGAAATAAGGAAAATATGGAGGTTATCCCGAGGATAACTATTTAAAAGCATAAATTCTGCTTGTCCTCACTACATTTTGGTTGTCCCCAAAATGTGTCATACTTTTAGAGGTAAAATATAGTGGTTGTCCAGGGGATAAGTACATAGCTCAATATGGTTGTCCCCAGTGATTTTTGGACAAGAGGATAAGTGCTTATTTCGAACACTGGCAACACTGCCTGGACGTTGGACGCCCGTGCGAGGTGCGTTTTAGCTCTATTGGCCCGTTACAGAAAAAAAAAAATGCACAACATATATTTCTCAGTGCAATGTATACATTTTCACATGAAAATAAATATTTTTGGATTCAAAATGAATGTGAAGAAAAAAAAAAATTATTATAGCCGGGAGTGGGAATCGATCTCGGGACCCTCTGCGTGGGAGGCGAAGACCTTACCGCTAGACCACGCAAACATCGGTACACGATGGGAGAAAATTTTTAGTAATATCATAAACATATCGTGCGTTATTCATACAAAACATTCAAAAAACAGTAGGTCCTTATTTACAATGAGGTTCACTGTCGAACCTCAACAGATTTAGACTGATAAAATAGTGCTCTAAATAACATGCATACACTTATGGAATTATTTGAGACATTTTCATGTTTACGTGTAAAACCAATGACGATGTCAAAATTCAGTCAATCTTGGCCGGCCCCCCTGGTAAAAACCTTAATGCAGTTCGCCGTGTCATGTTGGCTCCCAATCTATCTCTAAGCATGCTGTGATAGTAAACTGACTTCCAAATAATTATCAAGCTATGTAACATGACTGTGGCGTCAATTATGATAGCCCCGCCTCATTGTCATTTTGCGCGCGCGTTGGTTATGATCAATAGACTATCAATGAAAACCTATTTCAAATATCGCCTTGCTTGCTGAGATCTACATTGATTGGTCAGGCTAAGTAGCCGCTTACACAAACGCCGCACAAACGGCAAGACAGTGAGACCACGGACGTGATATATAGAAAACTCGTCTGACCCAGGATCGGTAAAATTGAACTCCCACAAAATGCTGGGAGCTGGAAGGCAACTTGCCTACACATTGGAAGGGTCCATGTATCGGGTTTATTTAAGGGGGTACTACACCCTCTGGTAAATTTGCAGTAAATATGATAGGAAATGAGGTACATCCTAGCGGTACCTCATTTTTGTCTCGCCTGAATGTTCAGGGAGAGACTTAGTAATCACTATGGTGTGTGTGTGTCCGTGTGTGTGTGTGCGTGTGTGTGTTCGGAAAAAGCTTGTGAACGCGTTATCTTGAGAACCGTAAGTGCTATGATGATGAAACTTTATAGGGGGTAGCATGACCAGAGGGGGTCGACCTGATTAGATTTTGAGCGCAAAATATGGTAATTAAGTACCTAATTTGCATAATTTATGCGTAATAAGCAAAATACCTTGTGAACAGATTATCTGGAGATCCGTATGGGGTACAGTGACGAACTTGGTGGGGAGTAAGCGTGGCCAGATGTTCTCGACCTGATTAGATTTTCAGCGCAAAATATGCTAATTAAGTACCTAATTTGCATAATTTATGCGTATTTGATGCGTATAAAAGAAAAAAAAACCTTGTGAACAGCTTATCTGGAGATCCGTATGGGGTACAGTGACGTAACTTGGTGGGCAGTAGCGTGGCCAGATGTTCTCGACCTGATTAGATTTTCAGCGCAAAATATGCAAATTAAGTACCTAATTTGCATAATTTATGCGTATTTGATGCGTATCAAGCAAAAACCCTTGTGAACAGCTTATCTGGAGATCCGTATGGGGTACAGTGACGTAACTTGGTGAGGAGTAAGCGGGGCCAGAGGTTCTCTAACCTGATTAGATTTTGAGCGTAAAATATGGTAATTAAGTACCTAATTTGCATAATATATGCGTAATAAGCAAAATACCTTGTGAACAGATTATCTGGAGATCCGTATGGGGTACAGTGACGTAACTTGGTGGGGAGTTATGTGGCCAGAGGTACTCGACCTGATTAGATTTTCATGAGGTCAAAGGTCACATACAAGGTCAAAGGTCAACTGAGGTCACCAAATCTTTTAATAATTAATTTTCAACTGTGCATCACATATCCCAATAACAGCTTGATCGGTCATGTAATTAAGGAAATATGACGACTTTAAGATAGTCGCTTTCTTTGTAAAGTATAGCAAAGTAGCACTTTCAATGAGTGATAACTCGTAAAGGAAGCATCTTTCTGTTTTGATTTATTTGATGAAATAGTTCTTTGGTATTGCCAAATTTGATTTTTCAGCGCAACATACTTTTTCCAATTTCGTGAGGTCAAAGGTCACATACAAGGTCAAAGGTCAACGGAGGTCACCAAATCTTTTAATAATTAATTTTAAACTGTGCATCACATATCCCAATAACAGCTTGATCGGTCATGTAATTAAGGAAATATGACGACTTTAAGATAGTCGCTTTCCATGTAAAGTATAGCAAAGTAGCACTTTCAATGAGTGATAACTCGTAAAGGAAGCATCTTTCTGTTTTGATTTATTACTTTGATGAAATAGTTCTTTGGTTTTGCCAAATTTTTGGAAGGTCATTACGGGTCATCCGAGGTCACTCAGGGGTCATCTGAGGTCAAGTTATTAAAACTCAGTATGGGCATGAAACTTGGTGGGTACAGTCATCATTTAAAGCCAAATTTTTGGAAGGTCATTTTGGGGTCACCAGGGGTCATCTGAGGTCAAATTAGTAACAACTGTCGTATGGACATGGAACTTGGTGGGTACAGTCAACATTTAAAGCCAAATTTTTGGAAGGTCATTTCGAGGCCACCAGGGTCATCTGAGGTCAAATTAGTAAAACTGTCGTATGGGCATGAAACTTAGCACGAGGGGTACAGTCAACATTTAGAGCCAAAATTTTAGAAGGTCATTTCAGGGCCACCAGGGGTCATCTGAGGTCATATTAGTAAAAACTGTTGCATGGGCATGAAACTTGGTGGGTACAGTTACCATCGGCCAGATAATCGTGCCCAGCTAGCCGATAACCGCCAAATTCATTTACCTCTCTACCAACAGTTATCGCAAAAGCAGGCGGTCACAAAAGCAGGCGAGACTCGTCTATCACAAGTGTCGAACCGCTTATCTTGGGTCACTGAAATGCCAGTGTAGTATTCGGATTCCTTGCCCCTATAATATACATAACTTTTGTTACCAGGGTGTTATTAGTTTTTGAGAAAAATGCAAAAATAGTCACAAATTTATTGAGGGGTGTAGTACCCCCTTAATGTTGTATAATCTACATTACCAGTCGTTCTCCATGGACCCGAGGGAGGGTCTAGACGTGTAGCAACAGACCTACAGTATGTGTGGCTCCCGCAAGCATGAATAAGAAAGACTGCTGCATGGTAAAGCAAACTGTGAAGTAATGGCAGTTTTTTACTCTGTTCAAAACGTGACATGTACACCAAATACAGCCCCCGAAATGGCCTTCATGTACTTTTAGCGGACCTCAACTCTGAAACAGTTTAGTCATAGTTAAAAATGCGATCCCCAACCCTTTGCTTACCTTTGGACGAATTTGTACCGTCTCTGTGTCGTCAAAATTCCCTATTTTCTGGCATTTTTACGTGCAGGTATTTCTGCGCGCCAACCTCAGCCGGCTCTCAGAATAGCAACTCATCATTTAAGACACGTATGTATAATTCTCTGTCAATTAATGAAAAAATTAGCTTGGGATCTCTTGATCTTCATAATTATTTTATGATTTTTTGAAAATTGACCTCATTGTGGAGGTCAATTTGACTTCAATTTAAAAAAATATGAAGATCAAGAGATCCCAAGCTAATTTTTTCATTAATTGACAGAGAATTATCTCTTCTTTGATGTGATGCTATTCTGAGAATCAGGTGGTGTTGGCCCGCAGAAATACAGGCACGTAAAAATACCCGAAAATTGGGAGTTTTTACCTCTATTAGATCTATGCGCCATCAAAATCCCAACAAGTTTTTGCTGGAAAATGAAACTTACTACATGTATGGAGGTCTTTAATTTCAAACTTGTTCGGACTTGGGATCTCGATGGCGCAGCCACGCAAAATTCAATGCATGGTATCAGCGTATTATGTGGCCCGAAGCAACCCACACAGGAATCATTGTACACTTGCCATGCTTGCCTGCGCACAATTAAAAGAGCGGGGTACAATGTATTTGATTTGCATTTTGACATGCATGGGTAAACCTTTAATGACAATGAATTTAGACTTCTCAGATGCGTGTAGATGTAAAAAATACTTTTTTTATAAAGAAGCCATTGCAGATAATGTTGTGTGAATGCTGATAATTTTATATTTTATGTTGATAATGCTTACAAGAAAACGTATTGAAAAAAATTTGTCTCATTACGTATTTTGAAGTCTGCGCAAACCATAGACTCTAGAAAGGAAACTGTTTAGAACTTGAACTCAATAAATCTCCTGGTAAAGAGCTTTACAACAACGCCGAAATGTGTGTAACAGCTACACATACAACCCGACATGTTATACCCCATTTTGAAATTCCCGCAGTCACAAACAGTCACGCTTTTATCGATTAACCTGCCGCCTATTCAGGCGACATAATTCTTAACTGCACACGCGCTAGCTCCGCAAGCGTGATACAACTCCCTAGATCAGGCTAGATGTCATTTTTTAAATTGCACAAATTTCCAAAGAAAGGTTCCCATGCTCACGATGATTAAACTTTTGATATCAAATTTGGTATCAATCTTCGAAGGAGAGTGTATAGAAAATTATTATATAAATTATTTTGCCATAAACTCATCAGAATCTGATTAAATGGGGATCCTAGCACTTCAGAATACGTCTAGTGGTTCTCCAAAGTCAACAAACACTTTGACATGTGTTTTTTTTATATGGAATTTTTTTCTGAATTTTTAACTTTGTATTGTGCAATGTGCATCATATCAGTGTCCTATCAGTCACATAGGCCTTGTTATAAATCAAAAAAATCGCATCAACGAATGATCATTATGTACAAATGTATCTAGGAAACTGCATGTAAAGGAAGCATATTTTTCTTGTAAAACTTGTAAAAACAGTTCCCAGAATGTATTTTTAAATTTTTTTTAAAGGTTGCAGTCATCAAACATGTGTTGAAATTGTTGCCAGATATGGAGTATAAATCCCTCCTCAAATGCAAACCTTCAGAATAGGTCTAGAGGTTCTCTAAAGTCGCTTTGAAAAACTTTGAAAAAAATAAGAAAAGATGGATCTTTTTTTTAAATTTTCACCTTTGTATTGTGCATCATATCAATGTCCTATCAGTCACGTAGGCCTTGTTATAACTTTGGAGCCAAAAAATCGCTTCAACGAATGATCATTATGTATAAGGCCCGGCAAAAAACGCGATCTCGCTTTTCACGCCGTGATTCTTGCTATTAATTAACCAATTATCTCGCTTTTTTAAAAAGTTTCCAAGCAGTGCACTTACTATAAAAATGTTGCTTTATGCCATAAAAGTTCGCCAAATTCCATTAAAATGCAGTTCCAACAAAGTGCAGAATTCAACAGCATTGCAAGCACAAGGTCGCGTGAAAAAGCCATCCTTTACTCAATAAAAACTTTTATTTCATTTTTATTTCATTTCAAATGAGTTCAAGTTTAGGCCAAATATCATTATATTTATTGAATTACTGGAATATTTTGACTATAAAACATAATTCAAGGTCAAATTTTTGTCACTTTTTTTTCCGACATCGGCGGCCAGTCGGCAGGTTTGTTATTTACATCTAAACATTGTTGAACAATAGAGGGCAGCAAATTTTTGGATTTTTTTGTTTTTTTTTTTTTGTTTTTTTGATGTTTCGTGATTTTCGGGCATTTTTGTGCCGTTTTTCGGTTAATTTCTCGCTTTTCAAAATTTTGGATCTCTTTTTTTACTTCAAAAAATTGTGTTTTTTGCCGGGGCCTAGTTATGTACAAATGTATAGGAAACTGCATTTTCTGTGTGAAGGAAGCATATTTTTCAAACTTATAAAAACAGGTCCCAGAATGTTTTTTCACATTTTTTTCAAAGTCATCAAATATGTGTTGAAATTGTTGCTAGATATGGAGTATAAATCCTCCTCAAAGTGTATAAAAGCCTAGGACTTCATTTTCACCTTGTTCTTTATTGTTGTTTTTCTATAAAATGTGTCTTCTGTGAAGGGGCTTATAAAGGTGTTTACAGTGTAGAAACCCTCTAGCCTGGACCCCCGCCGTCAGAGGCGATACTACGGGCGCTTCGCGCCCTACGTTCGCCATGTACTCTGTTTTCTAGGTTTCCAATGTTGGCAGGTATGGTACTGTCCACCGCACCCAGGGTGTTTTACACTCCTGGTCAGAGCGGTGACGGCGTACCTGAAGCGCGGAGGGGTCAGCATCTGTTGCTACCTCAACGATTGGCGCACCCAGCAAGAAACGTGTCTTGTGCAGTTGGTAGTGCGTATGTTGTGGGATCAAGGGGTCTTGATCTACCTCAAGAAACCCCATATGGTCCCGGCGCAGACGCCATTTTGTAGGGGCCCGGATCAACCTCACGGAGGGGATCGCGGTCCCCTCACGCGAGTGGGTGACAAACATGATGCGGTGTGCCCGACTCTTGGCCGAGTCCTAGGCTGCACGTACCTGCCGTGACATGTACCAGTATGGTAAACCTCATACTGTACTGACGTGTTCACATGAGGTCTATCCTATTCCTACTGCTGCAACTTCTAGCCTTTTTCACCCAATATCCCTTACAGATTAAACATTAAACCATAATATCAACACTTGTTTAAATTTATGACATTCTGCACATATCAAGTAATAATTACAATGCAGATATCAGTATGAAACACACCAATTTAGATGTGTAAAGATGATGATTAATCTTATTGTTGTTTCGGAGACTTCATACATGTATGTTTCGGAGGCTTCAAGTGTTAACGGAAAGTTTGTATTGGGTCCCATTTTCAAACGGTGATGTATATCTCCACACTGTTTAAGAACAAGTGACTTGAGGATCTACTTTGCTACATGTACATTTTGATAAATAGATTGGATTGAGCTCTTTTATTTATATTTGCACAAATTAGCTGAACAGTTTGTTTCGGAGGCTTCAAAAGTGTTAACGGAAAATCGGCTGTATGAAGTCAAGATTTTATTTAAAAAAATTGAAAGCTTGCAAATCGGCTAATTTTTGTTACCCATTTCAAGTTAAGTTATCAACTGTTTTGAATCAAGAAGAAATGAAGAAATAACAAGGAATAATGAACCAAAGCTATACCCAAAAAGTTTGTTAACGGAAAATGAAGCCTCCAAAACGACAAATATACCAAGTTTCATGCCAATGAGACAGTTTTTACTAATTTGACCTCAGATGACCCCAGAATACCCCCAAATGACCTTACAAAAATTTGGCTCTAAATGTTGTCCTGTCCCCACCAAGTTTCATGCCCATATGACAGCTTTTAGTAATTTTACCTCAGATGATCTCCGATGACCCAAAATGACCTTCCAAAAATTTGGCTCTAAATGTTGAATGTACCCACCAAGTTTCATACCCATATGACAGTTTTAGTAATTTGACCTGGGTGACAGGATGACGCCAAAATGACCTCCAAAAAAATTTGACTCTAACTGTTGACTGCCCACCAAGTTTCATGCCCATGCGACAGTTTTTACTAATTTGACCTCAGGTGATCCCTAAATGACCTTCACAAAATTTTGGCTTGAAGTGGTGACTGTACCCACCAAGCTTAATGCCCATCTGACAGTTTGTACTAATTTGACCCCTGGATAACCTCGGATGACCCCGAAATGACTGTAAATGTTGACTGTACCCACCAAGTTTCATGCCAATAGGACAGTTTTTACTAATTTGCCCTCAGATGACCCTTGGAGACCCCAAAATGGCCGTCCAAAAATTTGGCTCTTAATGTTGACTGTACCACCAATTTTAATGCCCATATGACAGTTTTTAATAATTTGACCTCAGATGATCCCTAGATGACCTCCGATGACCCCAAAATGACCTTCCAAAAATTTGGCTCTAAATAATGACTGTACCACTACCCACCAAGTTTCATGTTCATATGACAGTTTTTAGTAATTTGACCTCGGATGATCCCTAGATGACCCCAGAATGACCCTCCAAAAATTGGCTGTAAATGTTGACTGTACGCACCAAGTTTCATGCCCATATGACAGTGTGTAGTAATTTGACCTCAGATGACCCCTGGGTGACCTCGGATGTCTCTAAAATGACCTTCCAAAAATTTGACTCTTTGAAATATTGAATGTAACCACAAGTTTCATGTCCATACAACAGTTTTTAGTAGTAATTTTCCTCAAATGACCCCTGGGTGACCTTGGATGACCCCAGAATGACCTCCAAAAAATTTGACTAACTGTTGACTGTGCCCAGCAAGTTACATGCCCATACGATAGTTTTTAGTAATTTGACCCCGGATGACCCCAAAATGACCCTCCAACAATTTGGCTCTGAATGTTGACTACATGTACCCACTAACCAATACAAACCTGCCTGGGGTCAAGATGCACCCACCCACCAAGTTTGAGGAACATGCGAACCCTAGTCTACAATGTATGTGGTTACCCTTATTTCGCGGTTCTCAGCTGTTGCAATTACCTGGCTGATGGTGACTACCTACATGTACCAAGTTTTATGCCCAGACGACAGTTTTTACTAATTTAACCTCAGATGACCTCTGGTGACCCCTAAATGACCTTCCCAAAATGTGGCTCTAAATGTTGACTGTACCCACCACCAAGTTTCATGCCCATTACAGTTTTTAGTAATTTGACCTCAGATGACCCCAAAAATTTGACTCTAACTGTTGACTGTGCCCAGCAAGTTTCATGCCCAAGGATACAATAGTTTTTAGTATCTGGGGAACTGTAGACCTACGGGGACGCTACTTGGTGGGAGGAAGGATATCCATGTTTGCTCCGTAACCGTATGTTTTCGGTGAAAAATATGCAAATTAATATAGCTAATTTGCATGATTTATGCGAAAATCGGCCTAAATTGATAGCAGAGTTTGTGAACAGACTATCTCAAGATCCGTCAGGCACATGGTAACGGAACCTGGTGGCAGGAACGATACACACCTGCTGATCATCTGACCAAGAACTAAATGCTATGATGACCTACAAAACATATATATATTGTTTGTGTTTTTAATATGCAAAGTGATAATTTGTGTTCATGTCATACTCTAACCAATGATTTCAAAATGGATACAAATTCAATACATTTTAAAATCATTAATAGAGTATGGCATGAACACAAATTATCACTACTAGCGGGATACCCGCGCTTCGCGGGGGTCCCCGCTAGATGAGTAAATGGGGGTGTTCACTATAACAGGAAGAATTTCTGAACAGGTAGAATCATTGAAAAGGCACATTTTATTTATCTAAATCTGTCTCTTCTTACATTTTCTTTTATAGTTTCTTCTGCTTAGCTTGTGATTTTCCATGTTATTTATTTATTTAACCCTGTTCCCATTATTTTCTAAATATCTGTTCTTTCTTACATTTCACTTTTAGCTTCTTTTTTTATTTTCTTCTTGTGATTTCCCGTTTCAATGTTTTTTTTATTTAATTCTGTTCTCATTATTTTAGCTTCTTTTTTTTTTTACATTTCCTGAATAGTTTTTTCCTTCTTTGTTTCGTTCCCGTTACATTTAGTTACTTTAACCCTTTGGCCTATTACTCGTACCTTTTTTGTCCTCAATTTAATTTTTCTTTATAGTACCGCAGACTACCGCTTCATGTTGTTTATACAACACACATCTTTCCCCCGTATTTATTACGTCCTCTCATAGCGTGTCTGCGGACGTGTTCACCCATAATCCTGTGACCCGTCCATGTACCTTTTTGTCCTTTATTTTTCCTTCTTTCCGTATTATCATGTCCACTGGTCTCTGGCTCGCAAGTCGCGTGGCTCTGCGCTGTTTACGTGCGCATTGGCGTAGTGCGACCAGCTGCAGTGACACGTTGGCTGGTAACCGATTTTTATAACAAAAACCCTGTTTTTACCCATATTTTCACTGTTTTTGCAACCAATTCTTGACCGTTCCAACCAAATTTCCGCATAACCGTCTCTGTATATTCCTCGATCTCCCGTATGAATTTGGCGACATTTGGATCAAAACTGACGGAGCCTTTATACACATACATATAGATAGATAGATACCAGGAAAGTTGCACTTTCCTGATAGATACATACAACATTCCCCATAGTAAGATGCATATTAAAAACACAAACATTTGTGCCCTTTTTGTAGGTCAACCTTTCCTGCGGTGCAAAATGTGCAGAAACCCTCTGGCTTGCACATGTGTTTATACAACACACATCTTTCCCCCGTATTTATGACATGGTCTCAGATTTGAAGCAGGTTTCACTGCCAAAGTGTGTAAAAATTCACCCCAGAGTGAAAATAGCTATGTTTAATTTCTAAGGTGTCTTTTCTAGGGTAAAATTGTTTGTAGAACATGATTTTTTTGTCAAAACGCTGCGTGCATCATACATCGCTTTTGCTTCAAAATGTTGATTTGTGGCCGATTTTGCCCGAAAAACACACTTTTTGGGTGACAAAAATTTTCACATGCCAACTTTGTATACTCATAGAGTCTACAATATACATAGATATGGCCCTTTAAAATGTTAACATATCAGCTGAGGGTACTATTTGATGGATTCAGGTATTTGTTTTGTGATTGACTTAATCATTTGCGTGGCAGAATCATTCAAATATGACATGCCTCGTGACAATTGACATGCCAAAATAAGCTGTTTTCGGCAAAAAAATTGATTTGAAAAATCATAACTCTTGATAGGAAGGGGCTACAGTGATAGTTGACCTACCAGTCTATGCAGTATTGAATGGGCTTTCATTTGATACCTAACTTTGTTCATTTTAACTAAGGGAAAGACTTGCAAAATGTAAAAATGTTTCCCCTACCCCTTAAAATTTTGATGTGTGTAAAAATTACCGCCATTTATAAAAATCGGGATTACAAGAAAACTACAAGAGCTATAGGCTTGAAAAACTAATCAGTTATGCACAGTATAAGTTCCTACTTGGGTATAACATTAATATCTTTCCATTCCTTCTTAATTTTCTTTTCTAATTTTTATGCCTCCACCGCTTATGCCTCCACCGCGAGGCATACTGTTTTTGCAATGTCCGTCCTTCCGTGCTTCCGTCCATCCGTCCGGAGGCTATATCTCGGGCATGGATGGGCGGATTGACTTCAGATTTTCAGGATAGGTGGGTCATGGTAAAAAACTCTGGCTACTTTTTTTTGGGTGAGGTTCAAGGTCATCTACTGAGGTAAAAGGTCATTTGAGGTCAAGGGGCCCATTGTCTTTATTTTCCTCTTTTCTCGGAGACTAGGGGACGCCCGTTCCTCAAACTTGGTGGGTGGGTGCATATTGACCCCAGACAGAACAAGTTTGTATTGGTTAGTGGGTCAAGGTCTCCTGAGGTCATGTAGGGGTCATTTGAGGTCAAATTAGCAAAAATACTCATATGGCCATGAAACTTGGTAGGTACAGTCAACATTTAGAGCCAAATTTTTGGAAGGTCATTTTGGGGTCATCTGGGGTCACCCAGGGGTCACCTGAGGTCAAATTAGTAAAAACTGTCGTATGGGCATGAAACTTGGTGGGTACAGTCAACATTTAGAGCCTAATTTTTTGACGGCATTTTAGGGTCATCCAGGGTCACCCAGGGGTCATCTGAGGTCAAATTAGTAAAAATTGTCATATGGGCATGAAATTTGGTGGGTACAGTCAATATTAAGAGCCAAATTTTTGAAAGGTCATTTCAGGGTCATTTGAGGTCATCCAGGGGTCATCTGAGGTTAAATTAGTAAAAACTGTCATATGGGCATGAAACTTGGTGGGTACAGTCAACATTTAGAGCCAAATTTTTGGAAGGTCATTTTGGGGTCACCAGGGGTCATCTGAGGTCAAATTAGTAAAAACTATCCTATGGGCATGAAACTTGGTGGGTAGTCAACATTTAGAGCCAAATATTTGGGCGGTAATTTTGGGGTCATCCGAGGTCACCCAGGATTCATTGGAAGGTTGTTTTGGGGTCATCCAAGTGTTGTCTAAGGTCAAATTCAGTCTCCTCTTTTAGGCTTGAAGCTTTGTATTAACTTGTAAGTGCCACATCACACCCTTTTGTGGAGGCATCACGGTCGACGCTGTGCGTCGAAAACCGCGACATCCGAGAACCGCGGTCCATCTAGTTTTATCAATTTGTGACATCTGTAAACTACGTAAAATTTGGCATTTCAAAAATCGCAAAAAAAAAAAAAATATGAGGCGACATGTTTAAAAACTAATCAGTTATTCCCATGATACAGTAGGGGAGATTGGGGTTAGTTGGAACGCGGGGTAAGTTGAAACATTGTATTTTTTTCTGACACAAAAAATTAATTTGGTAAAATACTGGCACCTAGTAATAGGTATTAGTAAGGGTCATCCACCAAATTAGCAACAGCACTGATGCCCCACCAGTGTTGGCTTGGGAAAGGAATATCTGTTTTTGACTTACTGACTAATTTTTATACCCCTCAGAAAAGATGCGTTATCTCCATGTTGTTTGAAGATTCAGGGGATTATTTTTTTAGTATCATAAGCACTAGTAGTAAGTCCAGCGTTCGAAATTTTGGTTGTCCGGTTGCCCGGGACAACTAAAAAAGTTGCCGGATAACCAAAAATACTGATTCGGTTGTCCGCCGGACAACCATAAATCTAGCCAAAAGTCACATTTGTAGGCCTACGGACAACCAAAAACTTAGACGGACAACCAGAAATTATAATCTGGTTGTCCGTGGGACAACCATTTATTTTTCCTAAATTCGAACACTGAGTAAGTCCCAGAATAATGTTTTAAATAAAAGTTTTATTGTATTTCTTATTTTGTGTAATGAACTTTGAAATGTAAAAATAGGCATCGGGGTTAGTTGAAACTTTTGAGGTGGGGTTAGTTGACACGTGAAAATCGCATAGAAAAATATGGTTAAAATTTGACTTTTTAAAATTTGTAACATGTTTTCCATTTCTTCAATATTGCTTTAATATGGTTAAAAAGCAATAATACAAGCAAAAAGTGCACACAGAAAGTACATTTTATAATATTTTAGGCTTCTCATATTTTGGTCCATGGTGACACTCGTCAACTTGTGTCCAAAGTATTGACCCGCACTCCCACATATTTATTTATTCATTTTTTCACACTGATTGTATGTTAAAGGGTGCCTTCAAGGGAAGTATAACCCTAACAACACAATAATAATTATTTTGAAATTTTTATAAGCCGTGTTTCAACTAACCCAACCCTATGTTTCAACTTACCCCAGGGGTGGGGTTAGTTGAAACACTTTTTTTCAAATTTTCAAATTGGATTATATGAATAATCATAAGCAGGTCCAATAAAGTTTAAGGCTGTATTTGTAGCATGTATGTATATGTTTATACTGATATGGTTAGTGTTTCTTGAAAGTAATCGGTTTGCGTTAAAAAGACGATTTTGTGGAAAATGTTTCAACTAACCCCAATCTCCCCTACTACAGGGATATAGTACCAAACTTGTGCTAAAATGCATATTTTTTGAGTTCTAATTTTTTATCAAATTGACTCGCCACCCCATTTTTGAGCAAAATCTGGAACAATTAGTACCTGTAATATTGCGCAATCATGTGACCTATATTCAATGTATGTGCACCAATCAGATGTCAGATTTGCACTACAACATGATGTAAGCCTTGCAGAGCCTTTATAAGTGTGCCAATAGAGTTCAAATATGTTGTGATGATGTTGTCACTTATGGATCTCATATTTTTATTTCCGTCAAAAGCATATGCCTCTACTGTAATGCTCATATCAGGAAAACAATGACAGATTGTGCATTTCTGACTTCAGAAATGAATTCTGCACAAAATTTCAGTCTAGAAAACATATTTAAAACAATATTTTTTGAAACTTTATATTTTGCCATTTTTGGCAGTCAAACCTGCTTCAAATCTGAAACCGTGTCTTATGTAAAGGTACATGGACTTGCACATTAAGCCCCGCATGTTGTTGGCCCCCTCCCACATACCCGAAGAGGGGTGGGGGTCAAAAATTTGATGAATCATCATTTTTATATTGCGCATTATATATATATCAATTTCAGCCATGTGTTATTAGGCAAAAAAAACTTTGAAGAATGTCTCTCATGTACAAAAGTATAGGAAACTGAACATTTAAAACCACTTTTTTGTGTGTGTGTGGGGGTGTGTGTGTGGGGGTGTGTATGTGACAAATTTGGTTAAAGTTTTGGTTAAAGTTTGCTTTCCGCCTATTTTCTCGGAGACTATGAGTCGCACGCTCCTCAAACTTGGCGGGTGGGTGCATCTTGACCCGAGACAGAACCGGTTTGTATTGGTTAGTGGGTCAAGGTCACTGAGGTCATCTAGGGGTCATCTGAGGTCAAATTAGTAAACACTGTCGTATGGGCATGAAACTTGGTGGGTCCAGTCAACATTTAAAGCCAAATTTTTGGAAGGTCATTTCGAGGTCACCAGAGGTCATCTGAGGTCAAATTAGTAAAACTGTCGGATGGGCATGAAACTTGGTGGGTACAGTCAACATTTAAAGCCAAATTTTGGAAGGTCATTTCAAGGTCACCGGAGGTCATCTGATCTTATATTAGTAAAAACGGTTGGATGGGCATGAAACTTGGTGGGTACAGTCAACATTTAAAGCCAAATTCTTGGAAGGTCATTTCGAGGTCATCAGGGGACATTTGAGGTCAAATTAGTAAAAACAGTCGTATGGGCAGGAAACTTGGTTGGTACAGTCACCATTTTAAGCCAAATTTTTGGAAGGTCATTTCGAGGTCACCAGGGGTCATCTGAGGTCAAATGAGTAACAACTGTCAGGTGGGCATGAAACTTGGTGGGTACAGTCAACATTTAGAGCCAAATTTTTGGAAGGTCATTTCAGGGTCACCAGGGGTCATCTGAGGTCAAATTAGTAAAAACTGTTGCATGGGCATGACTCTTGGTGGGTACAGTCACCATCAGCCAGATAATCATGCCTAGCCGATAACCACCAAATTCATTTACCTCTACCAAAAGTAATTGCAAATGCAGGCGGTCGCAAAAGCAGGCGAGACTCGTGGTTCGAGAACCGCCTTGTTAGGATGAAGGAAGCATTTTTTCAAAAAAATCTAAAACCGGTTTTAATGTCAAAATGGTCTCTTTTGGGGTGCTATATCTGCTAAAATGTTTGTCGTCCTGAAACTAAAAGCACACTGGCCATCAAGGCCCAGGATGGGGGTGGGGTGTTGCGGGGCAGGCAGTGGATGCCAAGTACAAATGGTTAATTATTGCTTTATTTTTCTGCTTCACATATGTGCCCATCCATCACAAACTGGTCGTAAAGTCGGCATTTTCCATTTTGATACAATCAAAAACAGTATATGGATTTCTATGTAAAATATAGTACGAATTTGACCTTTGATGAACCATAACTTCACTTCCAGATGTCAGATGAAGCTGGTTGAGGTGTCATTTTAAAGCTGAAAGTGAATTCTTTCAAAATCTGCAATAAACAGAAAATGATCTAGAGCCGACTTTACTACCACTTTGTGGTGGATGGTCACATATCAACATCAGCCATATTGGTCTTGTAATAAAGCCAAAAAACATTTTTTAAGAGTGTCTCTTGTGCATAAAAGTATAGGAAACTCGAAACTTTAAAGCATATTTTCTGGAAGAAGGAAGCACTTTTTATTAAAAGTGTAGAACAAGCCAGGAGCTTTGAAATGTTCTTTTTACCCTTTGAAATGGCCTTTCGTGTGGTGCTAAACGTGCAGAAACCATCTGGCTTTTTTCAACCCCCTCCGGGGCTTCACCCTTGGACCCCACCGGGGGCCCGCTTAAGGGCCGTGCTGGGCGATAGCTCCGCTCGCGACGCTTCGCAAGTTCAGGATTTTTGTGGGTCAGCCTGTGACATCTCTGAATGAAGTACCTAATTTGCATAATTTATGCATAATATGCAAAAACTTATTTTCTCTGAGACTAGAGGTCGCACATTCTTCAAACTTGGTGGGTGGGTGCATCTTGACCCCAGACAGAACACGTTTGTATTGGTTAGTGGGTCATGGTCACTCGAGGTCATCCAGGGGTCATCTGAGGTCAAATTACTAAAAACTGTCATATGGGCATGAAACTTGGTGGGTACAGTCAACATTTTAGAGTTAAATTTTTGGAAGGTCATTTCAGGGTCATCCGAGGTCACCAAGGGGTCATCTGAGGTCAAATTACTAAAAACTGTCGTATGGGCACGAAACTTGGTGGGTACAGTCAACATTTAGAGTCAAATTTTTGGAAGGTCATTTCAGGGTCATCCAAGGTCACCCATGGGTCAACTGAGGTCAAATTACTAAAAACTGTCGCATGGGCATGAAACTTTTTACAGTCATCATTTAAAGCCAAATTTTTGGACAGTCATTTCAAGGTCTTCCAAGGTCACTCAGGGGTCAAATTACTAAAAACTGTTGTGTGGGCATGAAACTTGATGGTTACAGTCAACATTTAGAGCCAAATTTTTGGTCATTTCAGGGTCATGAGGTCAAATTAGTAAAAACTGTCTTATGGGCATGAAACTTGGTGGGTACAGTCACCATCAGCCAGGTAATCATACCCAGCCGAGAACCACCAAAATTTAGGGGTCAAAGGTCAAATTTCAATATTGGTCCAATCAAGCTCAAATTGAACAGGCAAATCATCATGGGTTGTTGCAGGTTCATTTACTTCTACCAAAAGTAATCGTGAAAGCAGGCGGTCGCGAAAGCAGGGAGAGTAGTGGTTCGAGAACCGCTTTGACCTTGTTAGTAATTTGACCTATGGCCAATTCCACCGTTACGGACGTTACAGATGCATGCAACTTCCAACTTTTAAGTGAATAGCACACACGTTTGCTGTTAGAATAGCACTTTATTTCTTAGTATGCTACTAGTACACACTCTAATGTTCAATATAATGAAGCAATTTTGTTTTGGCTTTCTTAGCTAATTAGCTACAGAAATTAGAAACGAGCGTTACGGACGTTACGCGAAAGTGCCTGCCTTTTTGACAGATGGTACATATCTTCAAATCTCCATTCAGTTCTGTGTTTTATATATATTGAGCAAGCCCTGACTCCATTCTATGTAAACATGAAAAGCAAGTTTGAAATTAATACTCCTGTATCGTGCTACACTGTTTATTTAGTGTTACGGATGTTACATTTTATCTCAAATGTAACGTCCGTAACGTTTTACAAACTGAAAAAAAACTGTCAAGGTGCTTCCTCAGATTTTTTTCTTTACTATCTTGAAGTAGGTCTGACATCAATCTATGGAGGCATGATTAGCAAGTTTGAAATAAATGCTCCTGTTGTGAGTAATAATGTTCCAACATTTTGTTACGGACGTTACAAAAGGCACTTTTGGCATGGAATTGGCCCTCAGATGACTGTTGGATGACCCTAAAATGACCTTCCAAAAATTGGCTCTATATGTTGACTGTAGGCCTACCTACCAAGTTTCATGTCCATAGGACAGTTTTTGCTAATTTGACCTCAGGTGACCCCTGGATGACCTCGGGTGATCTTGACCCACTAACCAATATAAACTTGTTATGCCTGGGGTCAAGATACACCCACCCACCCAAGTTTGAGGAAGGTGCGACCCCTAGTCTCCGAGAAAAGAGGCGGACAGACAAACAAACAGACAGATTCTGGTGAATTATAGTACGAGGGTCATTCATAAAGTTTTATCTCCATCATCGCATCTCTATTAAGGCCGGTGTCGACAGGTCCTCTGTCGGAATCCTGTCGACAAAGTGAATTATGTCAACATATCGACAGAACTTCATCCATGGCGACATAGTGCTAAGGCAATGGCCCAGTAAAACTTCGTCAGGCAAGCTCATTTTCACTCAAAATATTGGCCATTTCCAATGTATTTTCAACAAAATGCAATGCCAAATCTTATCTTTTACCTACTATTTCGCCAATTTTTCATGTTATTTCAATGCCTTCAGGGGGCATACTTTTGGCAGTATTATGCCTTGTTTTCCGGTGTAAATTGTACACTTCATCGCTACATGCTCGCTATGAAGACAGCCATCTTGGAAATTTGCTGAAATTGCCGATGGTGTTTCTAGATATTTTTAGGTTAAAATTTTTTAAATATTCCTAAAATCATGAAAAAAAAAAAGTCCTGGTATTTTTTCGGAACCCAAATGTATGTCAACACTCTGTCGACGTCAAGATACGAAATATGTTGACATCAAAAAATGGTGCCCACACCAGCTCTAGTAAATGTCATGAATTTATGAAATATGCACATATCATGCATGAATGTACCAAAAAAAATTATTTTTGCATGAATTATGAATTCAGTGCCTACAGCCCTTTGGCAATCGGCCATTCAAATCTCATAGTTTGTTGCATTTTATACCGTCATCAAAAGTATGGTATCCTAATGATTTTGATTAATTGTTCATTATTCAAACTGCAAATTATTGCACTTGTAAAGTAACTTTTTTAGCTTGTTCAAAAGTAAGACCTTATGGTCATCATGTTTTTTGAGGTTGGACCCCTATTGTGTCACATTTTGCAATTTGTCAAAAAATCAACTCCTTTTTTTTTTTTTTTCGTAAAAGATTCAGTAGTCAAATATTGTTCTTAAAATTAATGAAGTTTGTGTTTCTCTGTTTTTTCCTTGCAGACACAAGGTGGTGAAGGTGGACATGTTTTGCAGCATCATACACCCTTAGGAACACATTAAATATTTAAAATGCCTTCCACACGAAAGGGAAGCAGTCCCCAACACCGTGAACGAAAAGGGGGTAGTCCATCAAGTAGGCGCACTCACAAGAAACACAAACTAAAACAAAAGCGTAAAAGAGACAAGCAGAAGAGAACTAAAGAGCGAGAGCAAAGAGAAGTGCCAAAAGTGAAGCCTCTCGTAGAATATGATGACATAAGCAGCGATGAGGATGATTACCTAACTACGCCCTCGCCTGGTAGCAGCAGGGTAAGTCCAGAGGTGGAAATCATCAACAGCACAACGAGGGCATTGTCACCGGGAACTGCCATAAAAATGTACAAAAACGTCCAAGAAGAAAGAAACTCACCAAATATACGTAACGTACCGAGGCATGCACGTGGCATGTCCAATAGAGACAGGGGTGTTCCTGATCAACCATTGCGTAGTTATCGTACTGACGCTAGAACTTATAGATACTCTCCTGAGCCGATGAGACCAATAGATGATCGGTTTCAGGCTAGGGGTTCGTCGTCGCCTTATACTAGGCCGGCGGGTAGATACAATCATTCCCTCCCAGGAAAAGACATTCCCCAAGTCCGATGAAACGGAGTCGAGGTCGACGGAGCCCAAGTCCCCTGATGTTCAGCAGGGGTCGGGGCTCACCACACCACAGGTCGCGCTCACCAAGTAGAAGTCCAACATATCCAAGGTAGGTTTTGTTTCAGGGTATATTTAAAAGCAGATTCATCTGATTAAATATATTGAGTTTCAACATATAGTAGGCATTTTTATAAATACACCTTTTACGTATAGTTTGTTAATTATGTACATCTTTATTTTATATGTAAAAAGTGTTTGCCTTTTTTTTAGTCTTCAGCAATATTTATGCAATTTATACTTCACATTTCTTTGATGCTAACACAACTTATCATATAAATGGGATAGAACTTTGTGTCATGATAAAACTTGAAAAAGTTATTTTATTTATATATAGGCTTAGATCAATTGTAATCATATATCAGGCACTACTTGTATTTCGTTGAATTGGGTATTTATGAAAAACAAATATGTAAATGTAGCTCAACATGTATTTGCTGCCTTTTTGACTTTGTAGAGAGCCCATTTGGCTCTCGCCAAGTACCATGGTTGTGTATTTTGTATTTGTGTGCAATGATGACCTGTAGGAAAAGAACAAAGCGCTCTAGGAGTTCCCGTTCCAGATCACCGCCATCACCTCAGAGCAGAAGAAGAGGCCGTATGAGCCGTAGTCCGTCCTTGGATCACAAGACTGCAAAGTTTAAAATGGGCCTTGGATCTGTGCTAATAAAGCATAAAAAGCCCAAAGAAAGCAAGCCCAAAGAAGCTAAGGCAAAGGCAAAGGAGCCTAAGAAGCCGGCAGCTGTTGCTGCGGCGCCTAAAGAAAGCTCGTCTTATAAAGGGAGCCCTCTTAAGGTCACCATAAAGAACGATGCTGCCCCTGTGCCTATTCAAGTGGTGGAGTCACCGGAACGTAAAGTGCTATCAGTGCCCTCGCGAGGCGGCAAGGAGCCGTTTCAGAATCTGATCATCAAGAAAGATTTAAAGCAAGATGTCCAAGAGTCATCCCCATCCCCTGCTAAGAAGCCTACTCCTGCCTTAGCCCAAACAAAAACAATCCCACCTCTACCTCTCCCACCCCTGATAGATGATGATGACATCCACACCCCGCCCGATATGAAAGACGAAGACAGGCCCCGCCCCACTATGTCAGATCTTCCACTCCCTCCCTTGGCTTTAGAAAGCCACTTATTAAGGCACAAGCAGGGTGGGAAAAGACTCGTGGAGAGCAGAAGGCGGAGGTGATACACATACAAAAGAAAGCACTGATCTTGAAGAGGAGGGCTGAGATCACAGCGAATATGCCAAACTGGGGTGACAGGTGTGTGGACAAGTATGAGATCATCACTCAGATTGGCGAGGGCACTTACGGGCAGGTCTACAAAGCCAAGAACAAAGCACATGGTAAGTGACTTCAGGAGGCATTGTTGCAGAGACTGAAGTGCAGTAGCTCCAATGCCAAAGAGCCATTCCATTTATTTGATTTCAAGCCTCAACATAACATACATACGTGTAGGGGCTATATGCGAATCGCCTCCAAATTTCTCAAAAGTAGTCCCTGTGTCAATGGCAAAAATTATATTTTTCATGAAATATTTTCATAATAGCCCTTGTAATAACTATACAAAAAAGGGTATTGAGCCCTGGTTCATGCGCATCATCAAAATAACGCAAAGCAACTTTGCATGACGTACATATTCTCATCTTGAAATTTGATAGTGGCTATAGTTACAGATTACTGATGAATGCAATGTATATGGCAATGGTAAATGAGAGGTATTGCACTTCTGGCTTTGGTATATGGTGGTTAAGGGCAAACATGGTCTTGAAATCAAATATCGACTACTCAGTGCCAGAAGTGGGTAAGTGCATTAGCTGCCTTGTGAGCATTTGGCAATTTACACGCAGTATATTGTACTCGGCTACATATTTCAGCTACACATGGCAGCTATTGCACTTACCCACTTCTGGCACTGAGCAGTCGATATGACCTCAAAAGACATGAAAAGCAAGCAACAAAATTCAAAGTGAAAAGAAGTTGTACATTTACTAAGGAAATTTACTTAGGACTTATACGCAGTACTAGTAAAGATGGAAATATTTAAACCGATCACGATCACAATATGTGACAATAACACAGCACTTAATCATAGTTCCAACTTCAGTTGACCTGATGATGATACATCCTGGAAAGGGCTTTGATGCTGTTATCATCAACAATGCTCATCCAGATGACCAAAGTTCATATAATTATTGTTCTCTACCTGATAAAATATATAATAAAGAATTTAGTCTTGCAGTCTAACGGTCGGCATATTCAGTAATACTTATCATATTCTGTTTCTTGTTTGTTTTTTCCCATTTCTCTTTGCAGGTGATATGGTGGCGTTGAAGAAAGTTAGAACTGATAATGAGAAAGAGGGCTTCCCGATCACTGCTGTGAGAGAAATCAAAATTCTACGGCAGCTGAATCACATCGGTGTAATAAGACTCATTGAAATTGTGACGGACAAACGAGATGCACTAGACTTCCGGAAAGATAAAGGTAATTGGTCAATTCTATAAATGAAACAAAAAAATGAGGGGTGAAAAAAGAGAAAATGATACATATCTCCTCGAATAGTTGCCCAGGGGGCATTGCATTTTCCAAAAGGGGGTGTTTATTAGAGCTCATTTTTAAAATGATAATTCCCATTAAAATCATTAAAATCATTAGGTAAGTTTAAAACTGGTTCACTTCCGGGTTTACGACCAAATATTTGCTAATTACCAACGCCATTAGCAGCTATGTGTGCACCTTGGGAAGCTTACTACACAAGATAGCATGGAAATATCAGCATTTTTGAAACATCTTGGTAATAAAAAAAAGTGTTGGGGGCGTTAAATTGAAGGGGGCAACTATTCGAGGAAATACGGTATATATTTATGTGTTAAAATCAAATTATTGCTTGAAGTCTAGGACAATTTTCCAATCCAAAATGATTGTCGATCGCAATTTAAATAGAAAAGAAGATACCCAGAACCCGATACTACCTGTCAGATAATGGATGATCAAAGAGGATCTATTGAGCATGTTTGTTTATTGGTAGGACAAGGGAACTAAATGAAAGATGTAGTTTTAATGACAGTCAGCATTTCTATAATGTTCTTTAACAGTCTGAAATCATCACATTTTACATAGTATTAAAGTAAGGTAAAGGGTCATGCCTGTATTCAGTTCATAGGCTAAAGTGACCATCTTTCATTGGCCCCAGTTTCATGCTGAGGGAGGCTTGTCACATGTCCTGCATCAGGAGTCTGCATTATGCAGGTACTCATTTATACACCTGGGTGGAGAGCGGCAAAAGAAGTGAAAAGACGTTGCCCAAGTTGGTGCCACTACCAAGGTTCAAACCCACAACCTTTAAATCATGATGAGTTGAAGTCCTGACGACTGCCCTTCTCATATTTTTGGTATTCACACATTATTTCTTCATCTTAATTTACTTGCAGGTGCCTTTTATTTGGTATTTGAGTACATGGACCATGACCTGATGGGCCTGCTGGAATCAGGCCTGGTGAATTTCACCGAGGAACATATACGTAGCTTTATGAAACAGCTTCTGGATGGGCTTGCTTATTGTCATAAGAAGAACTTTCTGCATAGGGATATCAAATGCTCCAATATACTACTCAACAATAAAGTAAGTATTTAAGCGACACAGTGATTTGCAACAAAAAAAAAATCAAACGGTTCTTCAATAGACCTGTTATCGTGATTCCTTCATGATAACATAACAATTGCCATTTACTCTTGTAAAAATCTCCAAAACAAACTAAAAATCAATTCAGGTGAAAACGAATTGTCAATTATGTTGGAACCAAATGGACACCACATTTAAGCACCACTCTGGTAGTTTTGCCCCTTCCTGAGGTGTTGACCAGAACCATATAATTGGAACATCTTTAGTAGCAATTTCCCATTCTAATTTCTATCTGCACTTCCACTTGTATTGGCTATCATTGCATAATATTCTTTCCTTTTTTTTTCTTGTTACAGGGCCATATAAAACTGGCCGATTTTGGATTAGCCCGGCTCTATCATGCTGATGATAAGAGCCGGCCGTACACCAACAAAGTCATCACGCTATGGTATCGCCCGCCGGAGTTACTCCTGGGCGAGGAGCGTTATGGACCCGGCATCGACGTGTGGAGTTGCGGGTGCATTCTTGGGGAGTTGTTCACAAGGAAACCGATATTTCAAGCCAACCACGAGTTGGCCCAGCTGGAGCTCATCAGCCGCATTTGCGGCACGCCGACGCCGGCTGTGTGGCCGGACGTGATCCGGCTGCCGCTGTTCAACACCATGAAGCCGAAGAAGACGTACAACCGCCGCTTGAGAGAGGAGTTTGCCCTGTAAGTTTTAGGCCTGGGGGTGGGAGGGGGGGGATAGTAGCTAATTGTAATTTTCCAATGTGAACTTTTGATGGGTTGTTGGTCCTTGCTGTAACTCTTACTCTTGACATGTTTTTAATTTTAATTAGCCAGAATGTTATTCAACTGAGTTGGGCTTTGGTAAGTAGATGTCATATGTTAGCTATTCAAAAACTGTTTGAATACCACAAGTGGTCATTTTGCATTGGATTTGATAGAATGGTTTAAAAAATTCCAGTGGTGGAATGGTAAAAAAAAATCAGTGGCGATGATTCTGAAATGAGCTATTATCTGAAAAGTGCAAGATATACAGTCTCATCGAATCACTTTAGTCAGGTGAATAGAAATATCGTAAGATAACGGATCAAATCCAGCTCGCATGAAAATCAAACAATACTTCAATCCATCCATCCCCATTGCCAACTAGTTCATTTTCTTAAAAAGATTGTTTCGTCAGCAAGGACGTTGAAATTACACAAAAATAAGAATGATAATAATTGCTGACAGATATGAGAAAAAGCCAAAGAAAGATGGCTATTTCAAAGACTTAAGTGCATAAAATGATTGCAACATGCAAAGTAAATATCAGCAGAATTTGAGGCATGCATTTTGGAAGATGTCACATTCCCATCCAACTTTTGTTTTTGTCTAGATAAGTATGAGGTATGTCTTAATAAGTGTGCAGAAATTTCTAATTAATATTAACTTATTTTCAACCAAGTGTCTTCCCCTTGTTTTTCAGGCTTCCTAAACCAGCGTTGGATCTACTGGACAAGATGTTGACCCTTGACCCAGACAAGCGCATCACAGCCCATGATGCGCTGACCTGTCCGTGGCTCAAGACGGTTGACTCAACAAGATTTCAGCGCCAAAGTAAGCATTGGTTGAATTCAATGGAGGAATTGCAAAAACTTCCCGACATGCACTATGCAAATTAACCCATGCAACAGCACTCACTTGCCCATTGAATTGTGCATGAAAATGGGTCATTTTGAAATTGCTCTCATGGAATGAAAAGGCAATTCTTATACAAGTAAATTGGTTTCGGGACAGATGAAAGTCACATTGTGCCTATGATTAGTTTTTATGCAAAAGAATCCACATTTTGGCACGATTTTGGAAAAGAATTTCAATTTCTTCCACACAAAATAATGGAAGCTGTGGCTGCTGACCTTGACCCATGTTTGCTGAATGCTGAGAAAGTGCAGAACCACATTGCATGTAGAGATACTTGCAAGTCATCATTTGGGTTGAATTCAAGCTGGGTTAGAAATGAATACATGCAGCTTTCAAAATCAGCCCTATCGCGGTGCAATTTGCACCCCAAAATTCACTGGTTGCGATACAACTTCGAAAGTGTGGTGCAAAATTGCTATACCACATTGTACTGACTTTATATGTTGATTGTCTGAGACTGCACTTCAAATTGCTCTGCGTCAGATGAAATTGCACCACAGTTTTCAAAATGGGGTGCACCCCAAGGTAGAAAATTAATTCGAAGACTGAATACATGTGAATATGGTCCAAGTTGTGGAAGATAGACCTGTTATCGACACATGATTTCTAATTCAATACTGTGCTGTGTCGGGGAAAAAAATATGACAATCGACATGTGTCAAAACTTGTAATGAGATTTTTAAAATGCTGAAAAAGTCGATAGATAAGCTTAAAATCACACCGATTTGAATTACGATCACAACTTTGGGGGGTAATTTTCGACTTTCCGATGAAAACATGATCGTACGGTAAGCTTACTTGGACAAAATAGCATGGAAATTTCATTTTTTTTTCTTTTTTGATGAGTGTCGTAAAGTGTCGAAAAAGGACAATTTCTTTTGAAGTGTCGGATTTAGGGCCAAATCGACGATAATACGACACATACGACAATCGATAACAGGTCTAGTGGAAGATGTTATATATTGCTATCATATAATAATGAGCATTTAATGTAATTAAACCATTGAAAAAATGACATACAAGGACAGGTAAATGAGTATTAATCATGTTGGAACAGTCTTCAGCAGTAATGTTTTGTGTGTTTTATTCACGATTGTGAAAATTGTAAACATTTTAAGTGTTGATAACGATACTTAAGAAGCACTTTACTTACTACCAGTACTTTCCCATCATTTTCATTATACAGCTTACCTCACTGGCAAGACTGTCACGAGTTGTGGAGCAAGCGCAGACGAAGACAGGAGCGTGCGCAGCAGGCTTCAGCCGCCCAACCTTCAACGGACAAGAAACGCAAGGAGGGGTCCGGTGTTGCCTCCGATGATCAAGTCAAGATTCCAGGCATCAGCGGTGATGGAGAGTCCGGTGTCAAGTCTTCCAAAGAGGGTGGCGACGGAGGGAGTGATGAAGACAGCAAAGGTGATGCCCCGTCTTCGACAGAAAACCAGCTGGCGACGCTCATCAGTGGTCTTGCCTCGCAGCCGTCGCTGGATGTAGATAAGCTTGCAGAGGCTTTAGGGGTTAAGGTTGATGCCTCAACTATTAAGTTACTTGAAAATCTAAACATGCAGTTGCTAATAGCGGCTGCTGCCACAAATCAGCAGTCGAAAAAGGGCGGGGGTAGTAGTAGTAGTGAAAGTGTTGTATCAGCTAATGTAGCCACTGCTTTGTTAGAGAAAGTACTTAAGTCCAATGCTCAGGCCAGTAAAGAATCATCGACGAATACTAGTGGTGTGAATACTCCTCAGGGTGGACTTGCCATTGAAAAGACGAGTGAAATGACGTCAAATTTCAAGGAGTATGTCTCAACACTGTTTGGTAAAGGCAGCTTGAAACCAGAGTCCGCTGAAAAAGGCGGAAAAAGTGAAAAAAGCTCAACAGGCCACGAAGGGAATCGTGATTATGAAGGCAATTCCGCGGGGATTGGTAGCAAGTATGGCGCTACTTCACGCAGTGGATCAGTTTACACAAGCCCGGTAGCTGAAACACGTAGCGTGTATACCACTCAGACTGTTAGCTCAGATAGTAAAGAACAGTATGGTCGTGGCGATAGCTCTGCTCGACATCCTGGTTCTGGGTATCCGTACCCAGGATCAACTCAAAGTGAGGATAGTTTTGGCGACAGAGGAGCGTCCTATGCAGGCCCTTCAGAGGATGGCGATAGTCGATCAAGTGCATGGAAACCTCCGACACCCCCAGGACCGCCCCCAGAATCTCCTGATCAGGACGATATACAAATAGAAGAAGGGACGCTAGTTACACCAGGAGTGAAAGCAGCTCTCATTCAGATGCTTTCTCAGCAAGGATTTGGGGCAATGGGCATGTCTGCCGATATTTCTGCCGAGGAAAACGAAGCACTCAGTGAACTAGCCCATGTGTTGCAATCTGAGGAGAACAGTCAGTCGAGCAGTCAAGGTGAGGATGATACGCCAAGGGAAAGCCAAGCACCAAAGAAGTCTATTCTTAAGAAGTATCCAAGACATTCAGTAGCCAAGAGCGAGAGTTATGATACGGACTTGCCGTCCACGCATTACCCTACCATGGATGAGATTGATGATTATCCCAGTACATCGGCACAAAGTGATGGCATGAACTATCCTGCACAGGCTTCGTACGCTAACAGCTCTCAGAGCAGCACGCCACACTATCCGCCTGTCAGTTCCAAGATGGAATCATCCAACACGAACACGACTATGACGTCATCATCGTATGATCCTATTAGCTCTACAGGCTATCCCAACACCTCTAGCAACTCGCCAAGTTATCCAGACGGTTACAAGTCATCCCAACCTGCCGGATTTTCCAGTCGACCGGGAGGTTCTCAGCGACAGCCACTTTTCCCTAGTGCAGCGCGTACAGCAGCGCCACCTCGCTATCCAACCTCGCCAGATGTAGTTTCCTCTAAGTTTCCACCTTCACCCGAAGGCAATGATATGGAGGACGATAGCAACCAGTCGTTCCACGATTCTTTGCAGAGAAGCCAACCGCCGTTTAGTCGCGCCAACTCGCAACCTTCCAATAACGCTGGCAAACCAGGCTACAGCCCAATAGCAAGCCGATCTGGACCACCTACTCCAGTAACTAAAAACTCACCTAGTAATGAACGACAAGGAGTGGCGGACATCATACGAAGGCAGGCATCTGGTTTGGAACTTCAGAATACTCCATCCCCACGAGGAGCACCAAGAGGCAGGGGACCGATGGGTGTAGGAGGGCGTGGCGGTTGGACTCCAAATTCTTCTAGAGGTGGTGGTATAAGAGGACGAGGAGGAGGCCCAGTTTTCAGGGGTGGTGCAAATAATCAAGGCGTACGCCCTCTTCTTGGTAACTCAGGTCCAGGTCCTAGTAGAGGTGCTCCAGGGGCTAGTAGAGGAGGAGCTCCAGGTCCTAGTCGAGGTGCTCGAGGAGGGTTTAGAGGACGTGGTGGTTTTAATGGCAGTGAGCCTGGGTGGAGTTGATCATAGCTCCTGACTTGTATCTAGGAGTGTAGCACATCTTTGGATTATAGGAGTTATATAGGAATTGTACAAAAATTAAAGTTGAAAATCAGGATATCTTTCCAATAGTAATGGTTTACCTCATTTGGTACATGTATATGCTTTAATCCTGTGGCAGTATGTCACAGTTCATGAAGGGTACATAAGTTCTAAGCTCCACCTGAGACTTTTTAAAATAAATTGAAAAATTGTTTTTGAAATTAAACAAATTTTGAAAGTTACTAGCAGCCTATTTTGTTTTACATACCTGGTCCAATTTACAATGTCACACACAGTTATGTTCAACCAAAATGGCTCAATATTAAAAAAAGATGTAGTTTTGTAAGTTGCACTTTGGTCCATCCGACTCTCACAAAGCATGCACGTTGTAAATTGGACCAGATGTGTAAAACAAAGTGGGCTTACAATAATGTTTATATAACTTCTCAAATTATTTTTAAAAATCCAAGGGGGTAACTTTGAACTTGTGAACCCTTATATCTGAATAATTAGGTAAATTTGAAAAATGAATAATTTTCCCCGATGTCAGCCTGATTTCAGGCATGAATTATTCATGACTTCATGAATTATTTAAAACCTAAACCAAATTAGCTAATTGCTTTGAAGTACATTTGTAGAGATGTACTTGTAAATAAAGAAGAAAATCAAACTTATTTTCATAAATTTAGATAAATATAAAAGTTTCAGATAAAAGTAAAACAATGTTTGAAACGATAGTGTTGCTTAGCTGACATGTTTTTTGTTTGATTTTAGTTTTGTTGGCCAGAATGCTAAATTTGTATTTATTTCATGTGGACATGTGATATTTTTCCTGGCCAGCCTGAAGTAGTTAGATTACGTACATGTAGAATTTGTAGGGATGTAAACTTATAATACGCTATTCCATTTGAAATCCTCACCCCCTGTGTCACTGTTATCTAATTTCAATCCAGGTGGAGAGTTTTGCACATTATATGTTAAAATGATGATATCCAGTAGGATATACACTATTTGGGCCACATTTAGAAACTTTTATTCAGGATTTCAAATTAGTTGGAATGTAAAAAATATTAAATTTGGTTGGAATTCCAAACTGTTCCTCAAATGGGGTGTTGTTCTCAGATGGAATAGTCCAGTTTATTGTCATTTTATTTGCCAGTTTAGAAACTCTTGTTTAGATATTAAATGGGCAACTTATTGCTTGAGGTTCCAGCAGCCATATGGCCCAAAATTGGCCCCATCTGTTGCCCCTACCGATTAAGGGGACGGAAGCGAATAAGAAAACAGTATATTTCATGCAATATGAAAATTAATTATCCCTAACTGGAATTCCTTGGAAGGGACACTGCATGACGGACAATTTTTATCAGCTGGGCATGTATCTAGTGTACATGCAGATGTGTGTGCTATCTGACCATAAAATTTCTGACAAAGTTTCAACATGGGACATACAAAATATTGCCAATTTGGACATACAAAGGTGACATGTTCTACTAACCCATCACAGCAGTGTGCTACGAAAATTGCAAATATGGAAAAGGGGTTTGACTGTACAGGCACAAAATAATCATTCATTAGTTAAAATTTTGAATACGAAAGTCTGGCGTGTGTGTGTGTGTCGTAAAATGTGTATAGATTGGTCATGCCAAACACAAGTTATTTTCTGTATCTAGATATCTGCGTAGGCCTTTATATGGCCCAATTATGTGCACACTGCACAGTATTAAGATAATAAATTCATGCTGTGCAAGCAAATTTCAAATGTTGTATATTACATCATAGGTACTCACTGTTATAAATTACCAATCACCTTACATTATGGCATTCATATTAAAGCCAGGTGCTGTGCAGCTGATTCAAATTAACAGCTCTAAATAGGCATTCTAAAGATATGTAACAGTGAGCCTGTGATTGTGGGAACTGCATGTTTAGAGTTTCATTTTATGAATGTGGAAAGTAATATAGTAACTGAAGCAAGCATAAAGAAAACAATATTTTATCATGTTCAAGCTGTCTGCTTCTTCATATTCCAATGTATTAAACATATAGCTGGATGCACCAACCATGCATGCCACTTTCTAAATGCACTGCATCTATAACAAGCTTGACAATTTTGGGTGTTAAAACATTGGAATTTGAAACAATTTTAGTTCAAACTACAATTTGTTCATAACTGAAATGAAGATTTAATCGAATGAATCGTATTGTAAATGTAACGACTGTAAAACTACTATTTTCGGTATTTTGATGTACAATTGTACATGTAATTTACACCAGCATTCTTTTCTGGTACCCTGGGTGTGTTCTAGTTTAAATACTTGATGTAGCAAGTCAATATTGCTATAAACAGGGCACTATCAAACTATACATCAAAATTCCTTGAAACCTCAATATGTATTATACTTGCAAAAGCACAAAATGGTGATTTTGGTTATAAATCCTTAACAAGTCTCAAAGTGACCGTGGTTAGTACTAGGTCGTGCTTTCTAGAGATGCATATATTTCACATAATCCTACAGGTTGACCTCAATATTCCTGTGTAGTATTTTGCAAAGACCCTGCACTGTCCGATTTGGGGAGTTGAAAATCAAACAAGGTCATCATGACAGCATGTCATTTGCCATATTGCCATGCATTAACATCGCTTGACCCAGGCGTGACCTATTCTGTTAACGCAGTCGGCCAGTGTGAAAGGTCTTTGCAAAATACCGTAGGTAAGGTTTATCCTCGTAATATTTGTAAGATGCTTCATCACACTTCACAGCTAAAACATGTTATTCTCAGATCTTAAGGTCCGTTCATACTACGCCGCAATTGCTTTGCGGTGCAGATATATTGATTACTTCAAGTTAAAATGTATTTTATTGCGATACCGCAATGTTGTGTTATGCAGTATTGTGTAATGTGCAGTACAATACAGTGTGGCACCGCAAAGCAATTGCAGCATAGTATGTTTAGACCTATATTCTCATATCTGCAAGTATTTCTTATACTAAAGCAACAAAAACACAATGTTCAGACGTTCAATAATTCTGGATACGTACAGACAGAAAAGAAGTATCTTTATCCATAAGATAGTAATGCATATAGTGTAGCAAATGCCTGCAGAACTGAGAGCAAGTGGTTGACTTGATACAGGAATGAACTTTTATTTTAAGGGTAGACGAAGTGTTGTTGGTCGAAGCAACCAGAAAAATCAATTTTCATTCTCTAGATCAATAAATTATTGACAAATAACACATTGATGTTTTGCAAAAGTTCATTCTACAAATTATATAATTTGAAAACTTGCTTAATTTATTGTTGTTAATGAGTTATGTACATTTTACAAAAGTGTTGTTGTTTCAGCCCTCTTTACAACATAACTCAAGAACCACAGGACCTACAAAATTATTTATGTGATATTTGAATTCTTCTACACGCTCATGGAAATGAGCAATGCAATTTTTGCCAAAGCTCATTACCATTCGCAAGATGTTGTGAACTACCAAATCGCAACACTTTAAAATTGTGTATTACCTTAAACACACAATGCTTCAATTCTGTATGTGATCTTAAACAATACTGCAAATGCAAAAAACAAAAGAATTTCGTAGGGTATTAATTTGTCCAAGAAAATACACTCAAATGTTTTTTGGTGCTTTAATTCAAAATTTAAGAGATTCCTACTAAAACATAATGTGTTTTGCACAGAAAGGCTAAATGTTAAAGAGCTAAATGTTGCGATGTGTGTGGTGTGAGGCAATAGCACAGCAACATTATTCACTTATTCCAGGTTTTTTCTTTGACCTTAAGAATTCAAGGTACTTAGCTTATTATTTTATTGCACAGATATATCCACTTGTACAGCAGACATCTCTCTAAAACATAATTGGAAAAAATATAAATTTGATGAGGATGATGAATATAATACCTCCAGAACTCAAAACTGCTCAATAATTATTGGCGTTTTCCTATAAAAGAGCAAGGACCTAAATACCTTTAACCATAGAGATGTATTTGATGCATGAAGTGCATTATTATGCTGTATCCCAGTTGGTCAGTGCAGCACCTGTGATTTGGACAAGTAACAGTAACTCATAACCAGTGTCCTTTGCTGTCAGGTGCATAGCTTTGGTAAAAGGAATTCAGATCCTTGATAAATCCTACCGCTTTATTTCACCTTGCGTTTGGTAGTGAAGTAGTGTTGACACATGCGAGCCAACCTAATTTCGTAGAGCGTATGCACACACAATACTGGCATTTTGTCGCTACACTTGTGGCTCAGCCTCATAAAAGCACAGAACCAATGTAAGTACCAACGCAAGGTGAAATAAAGTAACATAATTTATAATATAACTTTACATAATGATACATTGTACTTGTATAGAGTTATTTTTAAAGAAATTTGTGTGTCACCAAGTTGTATCAAGATGTACATATAGTATGTTTTGTTTCTTTTTGACAATGTTTTGTATAATTGATGATATTATAGATAATGCTGGAAAAAATAAGGCTTCATTTTTGCTAGGGAAAAAACTTAACCGGTGATGTCAAAATTTTGGATAATGTGGTAAGCCATTGGTCAGTTTCCAAAGAAAATGGGAGACCAAGTTAATTTATGTTTGTACATCTTCATGGAACCTTCTTTAAAGAACTTTATGAAGCAAGACAAAAAGAATTCAAGACTCGTTCTAAATTGAACTGCTTTTTGAGAAAATATAGCCTGAAAATTTGGGAAAATACTTTTTAATGGTCCCACCATATTAACTACTAGCATAAAATTGAAAAAGAAAAATATTTTGTGTGCATGCTAGTTAATAAGCCAGGTTGACAGTGTCGGATAATCATGTTTTATCATTGTAACAAATACTAGATGACTATTAGTATTACTGCCCTTGTGTATTTTGCCAAGTGATGAATTTTATCACAGTTCAGTGAAAAGTTGTATTTTTGACCATTGCAGCTGCTTGTGCATGGTGTCTTGTGTAAGTCACATAATAGGTCATATAGGGACAGTTAATATGATCTGGTACTTGTTACATTGAAAAGAAACCTTTGGGTATATATAATAGGGCCGTAGCAAGCGGGAAGGCCATGGCCACTTCACTTTTTCAGAAACTTATGTTTTTCTCTAGATATCTTTAATCAATTTGGGCATATATTTGTATTTTCACCACTCCACACTTGGTATAAACGCCCCACATGTTTCAAACTTGCTACGGCCCTGGTATAATCAGTGTACATAATGTATTATAGTCCATTTTGCTTCTTTGAGAGAGTAACGTCAGTGTGCGTAGTATTAAATTGAGCGTGTTGACTGTGTGTTTACACGCACAAAGGAGGTACATCATCTGTACACACGTGAAGTAACTCCGTCACTTTCTTAAGGAAGTGCTACCAGGAAATAGTTCCCAAATGTAATCATTCATTTCTAGCAACAATGAACTTGAGTTCAACTGCCGCATGTAGCATTGTAAATATATTGGTTCACTATGGCATGAAAAAGCTGCAAAATGGACCTTAAAATTGATGAGCGTCTGGTAACTGGTTAGTATGATATGGTTATGTGATAGTGTTTATACCAAAAATGAATGCCCAGGGATTGAGTTTTGAAAATAACAGGCTTGCGACAAATCACACTTCTGGAAATGTTAAGGCGGGGCTGTCAGGTTGTGCTATTAAATTTCACTCGGTAAGAAGTTTTTGAATTGAGGTGTGCTATAAATCGAACTCGGACAGGCAATTTAAGGATTTCTTTTATGGTGTGTGATCGCACCCGCATGCCTTAAAACTCAATCCCAGAATGCAAAGTTCTTGGAATCTCCAAAACATACCATTTTGACACATATTCACAGACAAATTGTGATGAACTTCAAATTAAACCAATTTCCAAAGTGCATTCAAATCCAAAATATTTACAGTATTATAAGTGTGTTCCTGGTATTTTTTAATTACATGGTATCATTTAGTATTCATGATGTCTATTGATGATAACAATGTAGTAGGAAAAAAGGTTATATTTCATCTTGATGAAATGTTAAATGTCAATCAATCTATTGTTGTTTTTTACATTTTTCATAAATTTAATCATCTTGCTGTTGTATACATGCTTGTAGGTTCATCCATTTGAATAGAAAAGTTGCAAATAATTCTAAATCTAGACGAGTTTTCATATCTTAAATCTCTGTTATCACTCTGATATATGATCAAATTAAGTCCACATCTAATTTGGTGATGTTTCCCTTTTTTTTTCTAAGTGCAACTTTTTCTGGCATTGTATAAAAATTGTGAATGCATTTCATGATGAATATTGGTAAATTTAAAAGAAAAACAGCACCGATGTAATTGTTATTAAATAAAAGCATTGTAAGCACTAACAAATTGTTGTACATAAGAACTACGTAGTGTAGCACTCAGTAGTATTATAGTAAAATATGTTGGCTAATGAAAAGGGTGTCTGTGTGAGTTATTTCTTGATTAGGAAACAGAACAACACTTTGATAGGATTAGGAAACAGTGACAGATATTTTGATAGGTTTAGGGTTTTGGCATATTTGGAAATAAAAGAATCCCCAGCGACCCAATAAATGACTTTTGTAGGTTTAGGTTTTTGGCATGCTGGTATATGGAAATAAAAAGTTCCCAGCCACCCATTAAGAAAGTTTTTGACCAATTCAGAATTGGGAAAAGCACAAATATAAAGAAAATATTTGGGGCAAAGTTATGAATCTTTACTGATTTTTGAAATAAGACAGGTCCTGGTGAAGCATTGAAGTGACCCTTTTCATGTTTCCCTCGCTTAGTGTCCCAAAATTTCGGCAACAAAGAATTTTGTAAACACTAGGGTTCTTTTCATCTTGCTTAATGGCATCAAAATTAGTCAACCCTGTTAGATTTCCAAATTGGTTTTCCAATTTCTTTAAAATTGGGTACCTTTAGTTAACATCAAATAGGCTATTGATAGGACGTTCCAATAAATTTTCAAAATGTTTATTTCCATTTAAGATTCAATATTCAGGGTGCGTGCAGAACCTTGAAAAGCCAAAAAAGTGCTTGAAAGTACTTGAAAATCAAATTGCCTTTTCAAGGCCTTCAAAGTCCTGGAATTTTGTTGAAAAGTCCTTAAACTTTATGGAAAGTCCTTGGAAGAAAAATTTATGTTACAAATAAGTAAGAAAAGAAGTTCGGAAATAAAACTGTCTTGTAGGCCTATATATTTTTCATTTTATGTAGGCTATATAAAAATATACACGTTAACTCTTTCTGGACTCAAATATTTCCAATTTTAAAATGAAAATTCCTTAGAACCCTGGCTGGACGACAAGTCCTTGAATTTGAAATAGAGGTGGCTGCACGCACCCTGAATATTCATAATACCCTTTTCCACCCTAACATTAAAGATATAGTGGGAACAAAAAATATAAGAGGGTGCCCAAATTAATGTGCTTTGCTTTGGGTAACATGCTTTCCAATGAATCAGAATTGATGGTTAGCTTGTTTGGTCATGATTTAGATGCAACTGTTTCCTGTTGGAACACTGCATTTTGTTTAGAAAAAAATATTACTTCTGGAATTATATTGATCAAATTAAAAACTGAATTTCAAGTTGCTGGAAGTTTAAACCTAGGAAAATTGCCATCAAGGGGGAGCTTAAACCTAAAATTTAATGTTGAAATCATCGGAAGTCCATGTATATATCAGTAGCTTCTTGCAAGAGGACATGAAAAATAATCATACCCTTAACATTATTGTATTCAACCCAGTAGGTGCCCATTCCTTATTTAGTGCCCCTTGACAACTTGCAAGCTATCCGTCCCATTCCTTTACATTTTTCACTTGATCACAAAACCTAGGCATCAAGTTTTATTGGCTGCAACATTTGCTCTACAATTTGTATTTTTGTATGATAATAAACTGCAACATTATTTTGCTTGGAAAATACCCTGTTTGAATATCTGTCTCATAAAATGATCAGCACCCCCGTAAATGACTTATTTAGGCACCCAGGTCTCCAATGTCAAATACGGACCACTAATTAAAATTAAGCATGAGAAGTTGCCAAACTGATTTAGTGTCTGAGACAATTTTTGTAAAGGAAAGGTCCAAGATGTTGGTCTTTATGGGCACCCACTAGTCAAAATTTGAGTAGTGGATGGCAATAAAAGACCAACATCTTTATGCCCAGGTTTTGTGTGAGTTTATATCCGGTGAAAAAAAGTAAAGGAAAATAAGTTGTCAGTAAATAAGGAAGGGACACCTGCTGGGTTGAATACAATAGTGGTGTTTGCATCTCGTGCCAAGTATCAAATCCAAAATCTGTGCTAGAATGTTAAAGCAACATTCAAAATCTGTGGAGACAAGTTAATTGAATAGTTGGGTAGTCCAGTGGGATAATTTTGCACTCGGTTCATACAAAGAACACTGGTATTGAGTAATCAATCATTATCAGGGCCCATCATCCCCCAGTGTTGGATTTTGGTTGTATTCTTTACTCTTCGTGCAAGTCCCGGAAAATGTTGATGAAATCCTGTTGAATGAATCAACATTTGGGTGAAGTATCATTCAGTAAAGGGGAGGAATTTATCTTTAGGTCCCTCAAAGGGTTCTATTTTCACTCATTTTCAGTCCTATTTAAAGACCCATTCAGTGATCCCAACGCAAGTATTAAAAAAAGGTTTATAAATTGCTTAAAAGTGAAGGATAAGTCATTCAAATTGTCATGTTATTTTTGAAATAAATTTGGCGAAGAAAACGGCAGTATTGACGAAGTTGAAGCCCCATTCAAATACATGTACCTAATTTATATACTGTCAGTATAAATTACAGATTAATGCAAAATCTATTATTTTGTCTTAAATACATGGCTTTCGGCTGAACCACTAGCAGGCTATGTTAGCACATCTATATGACAATGACAAAGGTACCAAAATCTCAATTTTGATAATTTTACAATCGTCCGGATGAGCAAATCACTGAATGGGTCTTTAAGGTCACTTTCTACAGCCCTGGTGTACGGCAAGCACCTTGGCATGATCCTACTGGATCCTACTTAACCATTGGGCCATGATCATTATTTCCGCAAGGGCCTGTTAAACGGCTCAAATATCAATCATCTGGGCCATAAGTCCATCACTGTAGGGAACAAATAAAAAGAGTGAAGAGCCTTTCAAGCAAGCCATAATTCATTTGTTGGCTAATTCCCCATCCTAAAAACATCCTGCATGTTGTAAATTTTTGATGCATTTTGAGATGTTTGCCAGTATCATTGAAATGTTAAAACCTGTGTTATCAGCAGTAAATAACATTGTGGCCCATCGCGGTTGTTTCCATATAATGAACTTCCAAATTTCTTGACCCCTTTAAGGGATCTAAAATGAGCGTTTATTAACGTTTTACAGTATTTTTTTGTGGGACATGAGAGCACCTCAGACGTATCGAATTGCATTCTGAATACGAAGCATGTCTTTCTGATATCAAATAATTTACATTTTTTGAAAATCACAATATAATTCAAATTTTATGACAAATTATAAAAAATTGATATTTTTCAAATTTTTGATATATAACAGTCCTCGAAGTAAATTATATAAATCTAATGATATATTCTTAAAAGTATATGTAGCAGGGAGGAAAAGCCGACGGTCAATTGAAAATTTTGACCTTTCATATTGAAGATACGGATTTTTTTCCCAAAAAGACCTAATTTTTTTGGTGTTTTGGGAAAAAAAATCCATATCTTCAATACGAAAGGTCAAAATTTTCAATTGATCGTCGGCTTTTCATCCACCTACATACACTTTAAGTATAAATCATCAGATTTATAAAGTTTACTTCAAGTACTGTTAAATATCAATTTTAATGATTTGCCATAAAATGTGTATTAAATTGCTAATTTCAAAAATCAAAATTATTTGATATCAGAATGACATTCTTCGTATTCAGAATGCAATTCGATATGTCTGATGTGCTCTAATGTCCCAAAATAAATACTGTCCTAACGCTCATACCCCAGCCCTTAAGTAACCCTTCACCTGTAAAAGAGTAATTTTTTGTGACAATTAATAGCCAAGGGGGGTCTGTATGGGGATGTGCCATCAGATGCTGACTTTGTCTACGCCTACTTTTTGCTGTTGTTGCCACCCATCAGTATACCAATTTTACACAAAAAGCTCCCAAATTTGCCCTAATTGGGTGCTTTTAGGCACTTTTGACCAAATGTACCCTATTTGTGCATTGGTCTTCAATGAAAACACACCCATCGATATACCGAAATTGATGAATGCCCCCCCCAAGCAGTGGCACATTCCTGTATACCTTCAACCAAAGATATCTTTACTTCAACCAGGAAACCCCCCCTTTTGAGGTTATTGACTAGTATGTCTTGATTTGATGGGTCAGAATAAAATCTTAATCTTAACAAAATAATTGGGGTTAATTGTCTGTAATGCGCCCAAAATTTACTCAGAAAATATCCAAAATTACAAAGAAATATTGAAATAAAAGTAAAACATCCCACATTGGGGAAAAGTGAAATTGAAAAACGTATTCAACATTTTGCCATTGAATATAATTGAACATTTCAACCCTAAAAAGGTTTTGTTGAGAGGTGCTCAATCATTTGGTTTGTTTTCTTATTTTCTACATTATTTTGAGATGCATACATTTGCTTTGAGATGGTGAATAAAAGGTGTGAAAAAAAGACTTGCTTCCTTATTTTTATACACACAATTGGACAAATTTCAGACCATGCTATTATTGTGGTTCAAATATTGTCATAAATATGTTGATTTCATTGTAAACAAGTCAGAAACCTGTTGAATTACTTAATGAATGCAATACTTTGTTAATAATAATGTGCATATTTATAGTACTGGTATATAAATCTCATGAATATGAATGATGTTGGCAATAAGGTATCTATTTATATTACCTGGTTATGCTAGGGGTTATATCCTTTTTATTCCCCCCCCCCCCCCTCGTCCAAATTAATTTAAATTAAATTATCAAGCCTGAAATTGAACGCCAATTTTGCTTGCATTTATTGAGGTAAGGCCAAAAATGTATTTCAACAGCAAAAGATAATCCACACACAAACTGGGTCTAATAGTAAATGGAAATAGTAGAAATCATGGAAATAGTAGATAAGAGGGTTGTTTGCTTAGTTGAATAGTTAATCTCCATGTTCTTCCTTATCTACTATTTCCCTGGTCTAATAGCCATGCATATGATGTACACAATACTGGATTTCCATTGGCAGCGCTGAATTATGTCTCAACACATCATAAGGGACCGTTCACAAACACTTGTTAGGGGGGGCTGATACAAAAAGGGGGGCCCTGAAAATGTTTGACCCTCCAAAGGGGGGCCTTGAAAAAAATGACCACAAATTTTCCTGGAAAAATTGAGTTTATATGCTTTTCTATGGGGTTGACCCATAATTTTCATGTCAAAAAGGGGTCCTGAAATTTTCGAGGTCTGTAAATGGGGGGGCGAAAAATGTTTGCATCAGGCCCCCCCTTACAAGTGTTTGAACGGTCCCTAAATACTTGGAATTTTCAGGTGAATAGACATGGTCAAAATAAATAAAAACAGGATTAACCCCTCGGCATTTCCTTCATGCAATTGTCCATGAATATACATTTTAAAGGGAGAATGGTCCAATTTCATCACGTAATATTATTAAAATCCCCACATGGAGTCCATGCCAGTATTTCAATCACTATGATCCCATTGTTGAGTATCTGGGTTTTTTATATGAAAGCAAAAAAAAATGTGTGTTTGAAAGCCCCATAGAGTATTGTGAAAAAGTTTGTTAGCCAACAAAATCCTAACCAAATATCTTTCAGCCCTAATATTTCACTGAATCATTGGCTTTCCCCCGCCCCTCCCAATATCAAAATTTCATTTTTAATGAAGAAAAAATGGTGATGATGAGGGTATTGATTGAACCATTCTCTAAGAAAAATTTTTTTTTTAAAAACATTTGACCAATGTGATATGATCTAATCTTCTCCGGCAGAAATGTCATTCTAAAAATAATTATTCTGAGTTAATAGCTAGCTCAACAGAATGCCTGACAATAGCAAGTATTGTTAAAATCTGCTGGTTGTGCACTCTCAATTATGTCCATTTTGTGGGAATAATCTGGCAGTTCACTGCAGTGGATGAGATCATTGTCAAAATTGGTAAGGGCAAAAACCAAAAGATGAATGAAAAAGAAAAATGCAATGTTTCATTATTTGATCCCTCTCTTTGTGTAATGAAACCAAACATGGGGTCAAAATAACCTCAATATTTTTAAGTGTTTACACAAGAAACATAAATATTTTAACTCCCCCCCCCCCCTAACAAAACTAGTTCTTTGATAGCCCTTCATCCATCTTTTGGTTTGTTCCCTTAATATTGTGTGTAACTAAGATGTTAAACATGGTACAGTTTAATCAACCAAGTATGTGCGGTAAAAATGTATTGAAAGGGACCATTCAAAATTTATGAGGGGAATCCGAAAACTTGGGGGTCTTAGGGGGAATCTGAATTTTTGATTTGAACCATGAGGGGGAATGTTAAGTTTTAAATAAGGAAAGACAAGAGTGGACACAAGGGGAATGCAAAATTTGTTGATTTGTTATCTATTTCTCCATCTTCCCCAGGCATAAATATTGAATGGTCCCTAATTGTAGAAATCTGCATTATTATTGTTTATTTAGTGGTTTCACTTTTTTGTGTGCGTTTTTAAAAGAATATGTGCAGAATGTGAAACTGCACCTGTGAATACATACAAATTGTGTTTTTAGTTGCAGCATGGAAATTGTGGAAAGTATTGGAATTTTTGTAAGTATGCCCTGCCTCCTTCAGTTCAATAATGCTCCATGTTAGGGTAGAATTATTATACAACGTGTATAAATTGTCAATTAAAAAAGCAAACAAAATCCCTTGCTGAAAACCTCAAAAGACGTGGAGTCGTGGACCGTACACAATTCAAATACCACACAACACTCATTTGAATGTAGAAATTATTTCAGAGACATTTACACGTGGCCTAGATACATGTAGCAGCATATACACCGCCACCACGCAATTAGTCTCTCACGAACACACGTGGCAGGTCACAAATGAAATCAACCGTATCTTATCTAGTAAAGAGCCACACAGAGTTTATTTCATTAACGTATAGCGTACACTTACAACAAGCATCTGCTCTAGACTGAATCAAATGACTGTACAAGGAAATGAATGTACATTCTACATAGCATTTACAGCCACCGTAACATTTATTATAAATGCATTTTCTGCATAAATTTAGATGAGACAAAAACAAAAAGGTTTGTCTCAGAACACTGGGTGTATAGCTTTAAAAATACAATGTATTAAATGTGAGCACATTAGTTTTCTTGCCATGTTTAGAGAATGTACTCCACTATTCCAGAAATATATAGCACAGTTTTTAAATAAAAATATCTTGTTTGCCAAATGAAATGGCTAAATCTAATCTATATCCTAATCTAACTGGCAAAAAAGTTTTAATATTTTTTGAAATTTGAGTGTAAATGAGCCAAAAATATGCAATTGTGCATGTTACAAAATTCAAAGACTTTGCATAAGTCTAAGCATTTAACATTTTTATTTATGAATTTGCTCATGATTTTAATAGTTCATGTTAATATGGATAATAGGTTATAAAAGATATTAGGAAATGTGTTTTCCAAAAATTAGAATGCATTACCTGACATTTGTAGTACATGTACAAGTCTATGGGCTTGATTGTCACAGCATACAAAAAAACCCATAAAAATGCATGCTTTTGGTCCCGATTTCCCAAATATTAAATTAGTACTTTTATTACCTGAGTTGTATCATTTGGCAAAACAGGATATTTTTGTAAATGGGAAAAAAATAATGCTGTTATTTTTCTGGAATCGGAGTCAAGGATGTTACAATTATTTTGGGGTTTTAGTTTGGGGGGAACAAAAGTGACCCACAAATGCAATTTAAACAAACTAGCTCATTTTCCTTTTACTGATTGAGTGGGGATTCTTTTAAACACATACCACTTTGGGGTTTTCCCATTTTCTTTAGCAAGGATTCTATTAATTTATTAGGAACAATATAGTATTTGGGGTCTTTTGTAGGAACAATGTAGTATTTGTTTGGGGTTTTTTTTTCAGAACAAATAAATGTATTTGGTTTTTAGTTTCCTTTATTGCTTTTAATAAACAAACAAACACACACCAATCTTTTCACGCTGGTCCTTAGCAGCATAATTTTAAGTGGCCAATGTTCATGCATCCAATTCAGGGTGCATTTCTACATAAAAAACAATGCTTTCCACAATTATTATTCACTTGAATGCTGAAGTGTCATCATATGGATAATGACCAAACAAGTTGGAGAAGATATGAAGACGGACAAACCAAAGAAGAAGATGAAGAATTGCAGTCTCAGATACTGATGTCAGGATCAGCAGTTGATGTCAGGATCAGCAGTTGATGTCAGGATCAGCAGCGGATTTAAGGAGGATCAGCAGTTGCTGATATCAGGATCACCCAGGAAAGGCAGGCAGCATGGGGTTACCATGGGAATAAATTACCATGGAATACAGTAACCATAGTAACTGAGAAGACAGCTACCAGTAGACGCATGCTGGGATATTATACATGGGATATATACAATGTAGCACTGTTCAGAAGAGTATATGGATATTAAAGTATGGATTTACCTTGTATGGAATATATTATGTGTGCAATAAAATCTTGGAATAAAGAGTGGAATATAGTCATGGGAACGTGGAGAGGATTGTTTACGAGTCGCCATGGCAATGGGACAGGTCGGACTACACACTGACCTTGTCAGATAAAAGGTATGGAAACAACATTTAATTTCTTACTAATTCAGTTTATACATTAACCAAAAATATATATTATTATTAATTGCAAAAAGGTGGAAATATCTAAACATACAAGAATAATTTTGAAACAGTCAAAGAACGTAGCTAGACATGCTTTATCTACTTCAGTTATAATGCTGACATCTTCATGAATATGTTTACTGATATTTTCCCTTAGTGCAAGCATAAAACATCACTGGATTAGAATACAATAAAACATTGAACATTTGGCTTTCCTATTTTAAATATGATATACATTGATGTATTGTTGTGTGACTTCTTGTAACATTCCCTTGGTCCATTATGCAAAGTTATGTTATGGATAGGTTTGTGACATTAAAAAAATACGAATTTTTAAAGCCATACATATTACATGTAGCTACTAATTGATTAGGATTCCTTTTTACTTGATTTACCCTTTGGTGTGTAAGGCAGGCACGGACTCAAATTTTTGAATGTAAACAGTAAAACATGGTATGAAATAATTATTCTGCATAGGGATGGAGTACAAAATGAAATTTTTTGGAAAAGATACCTTTAAACAGGAGTTAGAAGAAATGCTAAATTGGGTCTCTGAATCCAAGTATTGGCCAATTTGAAGGAGGTTGGTGTAATTATAGAATGCCCTCCACACCATGTATTTTAGGATTAGGGGGTTAGTGTTATGGTGCACTGCAGATCAGTCTTAGTTTCCAATGGTCTTTGAGAGACTCCTGTTAAAACTGCAAAAGGCATTTGATCTATAAATGATCGCTGCGGATCATACTAAAGTAATCCCTGATAATGCAAAACTTGTATAACGCAGCTGTTATAAATACGCCTATAGCTTCAGAACTAATAATTGTTTTTACAATATTTCAACATAAAGAGAATGATTTATTTACGCGCATTTTGATACACCATGTGTCAGATGTCGTTCAATATTAACAACACAGTAGTGCAGCGATCAATGGTTATTATGGTAGCACGTAAAGCCCGCCATTATTTTTGTGCTTACTTCAAATCAATACAAATAGCTGCAACTTTTAAATTCGGGTATCTTTCTTTCAAAACAATGCTGTATTGTTAATATTGAACAAAATTTGGCAAATTGGGTATCAAAATGCGCATAAATAAATCGTCCTTCTTTTTATGTTGAAATATTGTGAAAACAATGATCAGTTCTGAAGCTATACGCGTGAATATAACAGCTGTGTTACTTTTTGTGCAGACTTTATATTACAACTCAAAGCACTGTAGTTAATTTAGCTTCAGGGTTGACATTACTATATTTAGCTTTATGGTTGGCATTACTGTGTTAGCTTTAGGGTTAACATCACTATACTTACGGATTTATATTACTACATTGCAACCACAAACAAGTCGCAATATAATTATAATACGCATACATCAGAACAAATAGATTGCTGCTAAATTAAGCAGAAATTTATTGCACTCTTGTTAGCAACAAAATGACCCAAAGGGTGTTTGATCTCCATTCACAATTACAAAAGAATATTGCAGATCTTTATTACACAAAGCAAAGTTAAAGTGTCAACTATATCAAAGAACAATATTATATTTCATACATCTGTGTATGAGCATGAGGTTTACAATTGGATCAGATGGGTGTCAATTTGAACATGAATTATAATACTTAACCTGGACATATATAGAGAATAAAATCAAACAAATCTGTATGGTAGATCAAAATAAGGAAAAATATTCGGCAAAATATATAATTAAACTGGTGAGCTACACACAATATAGCAAAGAATGAATAAACAGTATGAGCTAACTCTTGGGAGATTGTGATAAAGAATCGGACTGACATGATTTCCATTGTCGACATGTAATATACAGAGAAAAATCTATTCATGCAGGGAATCGGAGCATGGATCCAAAAGGATAAAAGTGTGTCACACCTTTAAAGGGTAAATTTAAAAAGAGCAAAAATGGGACACAATACCAATGGGGATAAAAACATAATTTTCAACACTTTTTTTTATGACACTTGAATATTTGTGAGTTAAGGCCTATGCTACGCTGGCGAAGTTGCGTAATAAATCGGATTACCTACCATAGCAATAGGTGAAAACTATTTTGAATTGCAGGTTTTTTTGGTCTTTTAGTATTAAGTTGACGCTTTCAAAAATAGTCATTTATGCCTAACATACCATGCATACAGGATACGGTACAAAATGCCAATTTTAGTATGATATTTTTTTATATTTTTGATTACTTTATAGCCATTTGTATTATTTATCCTGATATTTCAAGTTGCTCTTGAGTCAGGTAATAAGAAAAAAACTACTTTCTAATCCTCTGTATGGATTTTTAAGGGGGTCAAAAATGCACTTCCTGGCAACGATGCACATGCAAAGTACAGGTTATGGGGGTCAAATTTTCAGAATGCTCCCAATTATGTCAAGTAATATATCAAATTACTCGTATGGTCATGAGGATTCCAAAATGTAGTTTGTTATGTGTCAGACCTTTCAGGAGGGCGCTATGACGAAAAATGTTCATAGGTCAACGACCTTTTTGAATTCTGACCATAGTTAACAACGTCTGATTTTGGAAATTTATTATATATGTTTTCTTGCATGAGAATACAACTAAGCAAATTAATAAACTATACAAGGAACCGATGACCCTCTTTTGCAACATGGCTGCCAGAAGCATCCATATTGTAATAAGGAGGTCATTGGTTCCTTGTACAGTTTTTTGTTATGTAGTTGTATTTCTCATGCAAGAAAACATAATTAGACACCAAAATCACCAAAATCGGATGTTGTTAACTATGTAATAACAGGATAAATAAGACAATTTGCCATAAAGTGATCAAAAATAGAAAAAAAGGTATGTTAAAATTGACATTTTGTACCCATAACCTGTACATTATTAGTCAAAATTGGGATTTTTGGGACCATCAACTTAGTATCAAAACACAAAAAATACAAAACAAATCTTATGTTCCTAGTAACATTAAACTACATTCTTTCAGATACAAAAGACTAGAAATTCATATCTGGTGTACACCTAAAGTTATTAGGGGTCAAAATTTGTGCCGATTTTAAGCGCCATTTGTGGCTGAACCACTTTAGGGGGGCCTAAAATTCTGTAGGGGGTCTAGAAATTTCTCTTTTTTGAATTGCTCATAGACATTGGCATATGGTTAATCCATTCTGAACATAATTAGGACCTATAAGTGCACTGTGACATTATCATGGGTCCTTCAAAATCAAGATAATTTGATTGAACAGTACGAAGTGCTGATTTTGACCCCTCTGAAATCCCAACGAAATTCAAATCTATCTTTTTTGGCATTAGGTATTTCAGACACAGCCAGTGAGTGACCACATTCAAAAAGAGGATCACAACTGATTCAATTAAGAAGAAAGTGCCCCTCAAAGAGAGCACTTTGTCATTTGGACCCCTTAAATTCCCAATTTTGGTCGAGGTCGCCAAACTTTGATTGCCCGCCATTCGCAAACGAAATGGAATTTGAATTTTTTTCTTGTGACCTCACCTAGGGGTCCATGAAAGGTACCCCTGACCCAAAGGATAGCAAAATCCAAGAGGGTGGGTGTACACTCAGTCTGTTTTGACATGGACTGACCCTATGGTAGTTAATCTGATTATTACGTAACTTCGCCAGCGTATAGAAATACATACAGACTTGATTTGAAATTACACACCCCCACACCCACAAAAGCACCCTGAAACCTTGGCAAGGTGAAATTGGATATGATTAAAACTTTCAGTTGGTGTAGTGAAATTTTTTTCACAACTTTATGTTCAGTTTTCAAATATACAAATTATACATTTAAACTTGTTCTTCTAAAGTCACAAAAAGGTTGGTTCCCAGTATGAAAATTCAGCCAGATAAAACCATGTTGATTATGACTTGCACCGTCATTTTGGTTCATTTACGATGACGGATATTTAAAAATAAAATTTATGTAACTCTCTCTCCCAGAAAGAAAAAGAAAATTGCATAATGGCAAAAACTTGGGTATAGGGAACTATAAACCACCAAAGTAGTACCACTAAAAAGCCAAATATCCTATATTTAAATACTACTATATAATCTGTATTCAAATTGACATTTTATAATTCCCCTGTTGACCCTGTTATGGCCTTGAAGCTATCATGACCTTTGAACATGACTCTTAAAACTATTGACCTTTTGAACCTGTTATGACCTTTGAACCTATGATCCTTGAGCTTTTGAATATCTTTGACTTTTGAACCTGCAATGACCTTTAGAACCTGACCTTTATTATCACCCTTTTAACCTATTATGACCTGAACCTATTATATTTTCACTTTTGGAACCTATTTTGACCTTTTGAACCTATTATAACCTTTTGAACTTATATCTTTTTGAAACAATTATGTTGAACATATTATGACCTCTTTGAATTTGTTATGAACCATGGAACCTATGGCCCTTGAACCTATTATGACCTTCTGAACCTATGGACCCTTGAATCTATTATGACATTTTTATTATGACCCTTGAACCTATTGACCTTTTTGAATATGACATTTTAAACCTATTATGACCTTTGAAACTATGACCCTTTGCATGACCTTTGAACCTGATTTTAACTGACCATCAGTGTACCTATTATGACCTTTGAACCTATTATGACCTGAACCTATTATGACCTTTTGAACCTATTATGACCTTTTCTTAGTATGACCTTTTGAGCCAATGACATTTGAACCTGTGACCTTTAGAACCTATGACCTTTTAAACCTATTATGACCTTTGAACCTATTATGACCTTTTTGAACCTATTATGAACTTTTGAACCTATTATGACCTTTGGACCTAGTATGAACTTTTGAACCTAGTTTGACCTTTTGAACCTAGTATGACCTTTGGACCTACTATAAGCTTTTGAACCTAGTATGGCCTTTTGAACCTATTATGACCTTTGAACCTATGACCTTTTGAACCTATTGTGACCATTTGAACATGGAGCAGTATCTGTCACTAGAACTGAACCAAATTGACAGTGCTTGTGGAACGTTTTTAGTGTTATTTCAATGCATTGGAATAGGAATTGAATTTGATTTTGGCCATTTTAATCAATTCAGTGAATTGAATCGAAATGGTGGGTTTTTTTTTTCATTTCAATTCAATGCATTGAATCGAAATGTGCTTTTTGTTCAATTCAATTCATTGAATCGAAAATGCATGCAACATGTATTTTGATTCTGCCATTTCACCTGTATTGTCAGCTTATCAGTTAGTATAACTTTCTTTTAGCTTTTAGCCAAATGCCTGGTAAAATGTATCAGTGTTGGTAATAGGAATTGAATTTGACTATGAATTGAATTCAAATGCTGTGAATTGGAATTGAAATTGGTTAGCAGTTACACAATGCATTGAATTGGAATTGAATCAAAATGATTTAAACCAGATAAGAATTGAATTGAAATTGAATCTGAATTGATTTGAAATTCATTTTCTGAATCGAAATAACACTAACATTTTATGACCTAGGAATTGAACCTAGTTTGACCTTTTGAACCTATTATGACCTGTGAACTTTTGAACCTATTATGACCTTTTCAACCTATTATGAACCCATTCTGACCTTTTGAACCATTATGATCATTTGAACCCATTATGACCTTTTCAACCCATTATGACCTATTGAACCCATTATGACCTTTTCAACCCATTATGACCTATTGAACCCATTATGACCTATTAAACCCATTATGACCCATTGAACCCATGATCCATTGAACCCATGATGACCCACTGAACCCATGATCCATTGAACCCATGATGACCCATTGAACCCATTATGACCCATTGAACCCATTATGACCCACTGAACCCATTGAACCCATTATGACCCATTGAATATATTATGACCCATTGAACCCATTATGACCCATTGAACCATTTATGGCCAATTGAACCCATTAGGCTATGACCCATTGAACCTATTATGACCCATTGAACCCATTATGACCTATTGAACCCTGACCCATTGAACCCATTATGACCTTTTGAATCCATTATGACCCATTGAACCCATTATGACCTAGCACTGGACCCATTATGACCCACTGAACCCATTATGACACATTGAATCCATTACGACCCATTGAATCTATTATGACCCATTGAACCTATTATGACCCATTGAACTTTTTGTGACCCACTGAACCCATTATGACCCATTGAACCCATTATGACCCACTGAACCCATTATGACCATTGAACCCATGACCCATTCAACCATTTATGACCCATTAGGCTATGACCCACTGAACCCATTATGACCCATTGAACCTATGACCCATTGAACCTATGACCCATTTAACCCATTATGACCCACTTAACCCATTATGACCCACTTAACCCATTATGAGTCATTGAATGTACTTAAAATGACATTGACTTGACTTCCATTGCTGATCATTTTCACTAGTTTCATGACAATCTATCAATCTTTACTTATTTTACCTCATATGACCTTGTAAAATATTCACATAGTACTTGACCTCTAATGACCTTGATATTACATTGTAAAACATTGATTATTAATTATTTTAAACTGTTGTGATTTGGTAGTTCACACAGCATCTTACGAATGGTAGTGAGCTTTGGCAAAAACTGCATTGCTCAATTCATAGCGAGCGTGTAGAAGAATTAAAATATCACAGATATACTTTAATAGGTACTGCGGTTCTTGAGTTACGTTGTAAAGAGGGCTGAAACAACAACACTTTTGTAAAACGTACATAACTCATTAACAACAATAAATTAAGCAAGTTTGCAAAGTATACGATTTGTAGAATGAACTTTTGCAAAACATCAAGGTATTAATTTTCAATAATATATTGATCTAGATAATGAAAATCCATTTTTAGGTTGCTTCGACCAACAATACCTCGTCTACCCTTAATTGATGGTCATTGTCAACAAGTTTCATGGCCTTGAAAGAAATAACCTTAATTTGTAAAATATTGATAGTTTGAAATTTCATCACAATAGGATTATAATTGGTAATAAACTTGTGAAAATCCAACCATCTTAACTAATTTGACCTTGTAATGCCCTTCAAATTGTGGGATACAATAATAGTTAACTTACAAAGTTTCTTCACTATGGATAAATGTGCAAAAAACGATAGTTCTAACTAAAATGCAAAACCTAATCAAAATGCCAAACCTAACCAAAATGCAAAACCTAATGAAAAGGGAACTAGCTCGGATTCTGACCCTTGAGTCCTCAACAAAATATGAAAACCATGACCTACCCTCCCTGACCTGTTCCAGATGTGCCTGTGAATCAAAGCTGATCAATGTGGCAGCAGGCACTTAATATTTTGGAATTAGAGGAGAGGGAGTTTCAGGACCTCTGGGATCAATATATGGTACTGTTCAGAGAGTTTGTGCACTGGACTTTAAAAAGCACTTGCTCTGATTAAAAGATAAAGGGAACATGTACATTGTACATACACAAGTCATCATGCACACAATATTATACTACTGAAATATCTCACTTTATCGTTGAAGCCAGGTACTAGGTGGTTCAAACAGGAAGTGAAATTTGCAAATCCCCCTGGAGGGTTATAATCCTGCAATTCTGCGAACAGTAGGTATTAATGAGAATCTAACAATCTTAACTACCGGTATTTGATCTTGGATGATGATATTTAGAAAAAATGCATCATTTTCCCACCAAGTATAGAAATCTATCTTCAGATGATAACTGAAAATGTTTGACTTTCATTGCTGATCATTTGCACCTACAACCCAGGAAATTAATAGTTGGCACACCTGCACTAAACAATGGAAATGCTTGCCCTATTAAAATTGGGGAGGCGAGGGAAACATGCATGCAATATATGTGAAGTACAGACTCCCCCCTATATCTCACCCTTCCCCACTCCCCATCATTCAATGTTGGAGGGTCTCACGGACCTGTTGACAACATGGCTTGGTCCAACATTGAATTGGGGGAGCGGGGCAGAGATATACCAAAAGACAGGCAAACTGTGCCAACCTTTTTTTCCTGGGTTGTAGTCTCATGAATACTGGTATACAATTGACATCAGGTGACCCTGTAAAATTTTTGCCAAATTTGGTTAAATTTTTGTGAAATCCTACCATCTTTACACATTTGACATCTGATGACCTTGAGAGATTGTGTGATGCATATTTAAAGAGGAAGCCCCCACCAGAGTTCTTCTAGGGTGAACCAAACCTGCATGATTATCAAATTAATCAGTGACAATGTTATCTCTGAATTTGACAGGTGCTAATTGATGCAATAACATTAAAACATCAATTATCACCTGTTAAATTCATAAATAACCTTGTCACTGATTAAATTAATAACCAGGCAGGTTTGGTTCACCCCAGAAGAACTGCTCTGACAGGGCTTCCTCTTCAAGTCTCTTCAGTTTCATAATTACAGGATAGAAAACCAAAATACAGACATACATCTCTACACCCCACACACCATGATGGAAAACACTACAATCGCTTATGCCCCTTATGTGGCTGAAGCCAGGGATACTGGAAAAAAATCATACAAATTGACTAGCACTTACCCTGTGTGTGTCAGTCAATTTTAGGTACATGAAGTTGGATAATAAAATGTGACCAGCCCCATCAAAAAGGTGAACTTTGCAGGCAGGAAAAATATTAAATTTGAGATATGATTTTATCAGCTTTTATATTTTGAAACATCTCTTATCAAACTTGATTTTGTAAGTGAAAATGTGTTGTCTTCATCATTTCAGGCATGATTTCATACATATCTTGAAAAGCAGTTTGTCACAAAATGATTACAGAGGACTGATCTAAGATCTTAGATTGAGGCCTACCATTAAAACAATATGTTTCCAAATTTTGAGTTGCATTGGTGCTGCGGTTTTGATATGAGAAGCAGAAACGTGTATAACAATGTCCCATAGGATAGTACATGCACTTCCGGTGTGGTAACCACAAATCACTGCATTTTTGTTCACAGTATTTAAACAAAACATATCTTGGGTGTTAAATTTCCCTGGGGTAATAAAAAAAATATGAACTTTCATCTGATACCAAATGGCAAAATCTCAGTTTTGATGATAAAAAAAAGGAGGATGAGGCTGTCGATCGGGTCAGAATCGCCTTTAAATTAATGTTGTTAGTATGAATTTTGGGCAAATTTCAAAATTTTCCACTCCTAAGTCTTAAGAGGTAGCAGCTGCACCATTGGTGCTCAGTTGTAAAACGTTCCACAAGCACTGTCAATTTGGTTCAGTTCTAGTGACAGATACTGCTCCATGTAGCCACCCAGGTTGACCCAGATGAAGAAGGCCAAAGTTTAAATTGAAGGAGTGTCAGTAGGACCTACTGCAATAATTTGCACAACTACACTGAGCTGATGTGGAGGGTCTTTTGAACCCATCATGGACTTTTGAACCATTATGACCTTTGAACCCATTATGACCTTCTGAACCCATTATGACCTTTAACCTTATGAACCCATTATGACCTTTTGAACCCATTATGACCTTTTGAACCCATTATGACCTTTTGAACCCATTATGACCTTTTGAACCCATTATGACCTTTTGAACCCATTATGACCTTCTGAACTCATGACCTAAATCCATTATGACCTTTTGAACCCATTGTGACACGGACGAGAGAGATACAGACCGCGATACAGAGATACAGACCAATCAGTCTCAGCATCAGCCGATGAGGGCTGATTGTTCCATGAAATGAAACTCGCATACAATTCAAGGGGACTTTGACTGGTTGTACGTGGTCTGTGCATTATGATCTTTTGAATCCATTATGACTTTTTGAACCCATTATGACCTTTCGAATACTGCTATATAAGCTATATTTTGAGTACTAAGGGCAGTTTGGAATGAAAGGGGGGGTCTTGAACTGATTTTGTGGGAAAGATATGCAAACTTAAAATAATGGCTGGGTAAATGTGACTGCAGCTTTTTTACATGCCAGGTCCGAATATTTGAATTTGGGTTTGAATTGTGAGTGTGAAATTAGAAAGTGGGCAAAATATTAAAGGTGGGTAGATTGGAACTTGTTTTCTACCCATCATCAAAACATTCTTATTTCAAGTTTTGAGTTAAATTGTTCCAGCAGTTTGGTTTCTAGAAACAAACATGCGTATCACAGTGGCCCATATAGTGCTGTTGAAGGGAGAATTAGTGTGCTGTGTTTTGTGGAAAAGCATCAAATGTAGAATGCTTTTGAACATATCTGAATCTGGGAACAAATAAATTTCCAAGACATCAAAGTTCAAATACAGTGGTCAGAATTGCTCATATCTTGTAAACCATACCAAATCATTCCTCTGGTCATAAGGATTAACCCTAACACCCAAGAATACCACGATGAAAAATGAAGCGCATGCGTGAATCACGGGGTCTGCGATGACGCAATCACCCTAAGTGTTATATGCTCACAGAATTGCTGCCCGGGCAGGGATAACCAGTGTAGCTACCGGTCTGTGATCGTGTGGTTGGCATGCGGGGGTCAAAGGTTCAAATCTCGGGATGCCAAGTGACTTCTTTCTTCATCTTCTCTCCTTTTTCATATCTTCTTTAACTTCCGATATCAAAAAGCAGGGTTAAGTGTTAGGGTTAGGAAAGAGTATAGTTTGACTTATGACACACAACTCGTGTCATAAGCAAAAAGGTAAAATGTCAACTTTTTGACACCACAGATGCAGTAATCGTAACATCAATTTAAACAGATTGTGTCAAATTATAATTCTTGCAAACTCAATTAAATTTCAGAATAGTTTGCACCACCTAGCATGTTTAGTTATATAGGAAAAATAGGTCAAGGTCCATGGGGTTGACCCCTTTCTTCCATTATATAGGTAATAAAACATCCAAGCTGATTATGACAAACTATTCTGAATTTGAAATGTTTTTGCAAGACAAATTGAGACCATTATTAAGAAAATTGCCCGGTGGGTTCAGTCTTCACTGACAATGTGTACGCATGATGGTTCCAATTAGGGGTACTTTTCAAGAAATGTCCGCGGAATTTTCGAGGACAAAATTGTTCGCGATTGTCCAAATTAGGGGTGTTTTGGAGCAAAATTGTCCTTGAAATGAAAAATAGGGTGTATTTCTAAGACTTTCGTCCACGCTTTTACTGCTACAGTTTTCATTATTGTCCTCATTTCCCCGTGAAATAGGGGGTAAAATTCAAAAGCGTCCTTGAAATGGTAAAAATAGGGGTATTTATTTCGGAAAAATGTCTTTGATTCCTCGTGATAAGGGGGTGAAATGAAAATGCGTCCTCAAAATGATAAAAATAGGGGAGGTATTTGGGGGCAAAATTTCCTTGATTTCGCGCAAAATAGGGGGTAAAATTGCTGCAAATGTCCTCGATTCCCCGTGAAATAGGGGTCATTTTCAAATCCTGGAACGGTCATACGTCCTACCTTTAAATACAAACTGAACCCACCGGGGAAAATTGGAGCATATTGTGATGTTGACCCCTGTAGAGCCATAATGACATTAACCTTTTCGCATATAACTTGAGAACTGTACTTCACAGGTAGGTCACACACCGACATCGCCTGGCTAATAATTACTTGGTGCACCAGAGATACTAAAATCAATACCCGGGATCGATACACGTGAATGTGCTATGCACGATTTTGATATTTAGACGAAAATCTTTGGATACCGGGGTAGAAAATGATGAATATCTCCCATAAATGATTTCGTCTAAAGAAACCAGATGTGGTTCCTTGCACTTGAATATATGTGTTGAACAGATATGATAGTCGTTAGCTTGCGTCTTGAGAAATAAGCTTGAAAAAAAAACTCAAAAACTGACAATAATTCTGATTTTATATGTGCCAAATTATATAGCGCAGTGCATACGCCAATCGTGGGTAGTCTAAAAGCATATGACCTATGGCGTACCTTGCTCGACTCACACACAGCGAGGTCAGTCACCGGGCAATTGTCAGTAGCCTTAGTCAGATGTCCTTCGGCCCATTATGCGCCTAAACTATTAAACAGGTCGGAACAAAATGATGACCCACACTATGCCACTGTAGTGAAGGAAGGCCCTAACTGCAATAGCTGTCTCATAGATTCAACCTACCATGGCGATTTCTGCCATGAAGATATCAGGGTGATGACACTGTGGGTCAACTAATTTCTGTGTGAATCCTTGGAACCAGGGGAATAATTTGATGTAAATTTCACTCCTGCATTAGTCTGTGATGACCTCTAGGTGAAATGTCATACATGTATTTTATTTGCATTATGCTTAGTTCCCACTGGGGTATTTTCTGAAAAGCCCTGGACATGGCAGAGTTCTGCCCAATTTTTTGGCAATGACATTTTTCCCCATTCAACAGGGCATATGCTTTCATTTGCAGTAATTTGCATTGCAATTGGTCTGTCGGAAACAATTACTTTCCCCTTGCCGTTGATCAACATTTCTCTCTGAAACCAGCTTCCTTGTATTTTTGCCCCCTCCCCAGCACAGGGGAACCTAAGATGATTCTCAGTGACCCCCTGTCGGATGCTCTGCTCCATTTGGACACAAATTGATTGCTTTCCTGGGGGATTAAAACTCCCATTGTTCAAATGCCAACCATGGTGTGTATTTCAGTGTATTACTTGTGGCAGAAGAGGTATTTTTAGGGTTTTTCATCTTGGACCAGAAACTTCACCCTTTGACCCTTTTCAAGCCAATGCATATCCACAAGTCGCATGAATATGTTACATTTAAAGTACTAGAAGTAAACAATGCAATGCTCAGGTATTTGGTCCCAGACTGGAAATGAACTTTGACCCTGATTCTGTGCACACCCTATAGGCAATGGCTATTCTGAAAAGTTTGACCCAAAAATTTTTAGGTTGCTTTGGGAAACAAATGTATCTTCAATACGGGAGGTCAAAATTTTCATATGATGGATGGTTTTCCTCCCAGCTACATACACTTTAAGTACCATATCATTATATGTATAAGGTTTTCTTCAAGGACTTTTCAAAATATAAAATAGAAATTTTTAAAAATTTGCCATAAAATTTGTATTATATCGCAAATTTCAAAATAAAATCTTAAATTATTTGACATCAGAAGGACATTCCTCGTATTCAGATTGCAATTTGGTGTATCTGATGTCCTTGATCTCAGGCCTCACAAAAATACTGTGCAAAGGTGGGTGACTGGTGACCGGCCCTATTGCCTCAAATCATAGCTATAGACAAAAAATGCTCTAGACAAGTGATCATTTCCACAATTCAATTTTCCTCACTGAAATGGTTTAAATTGCATCACACTTTATACAAACACTGTGTCACCAAAGTAAGCATGTGTTAAAATTGGTCAATTTCTGTACAAAAAATATATCACCCCTCCCAACTGGAGAGGCTCTCACAAGAAAACAAAATAACATGCAGACCTTATACTTCGGGGAAGTTTTTTTGTTTGATCATATGGGCAACATTTGAGTAACTTTTACAGAAAATCCAAGCGGGTGTAACTGGGGTCATTGGGTGATTTCACAAGGAATTTATTATTATTAGCCCAAGGCACTTCTATAATTCTCTAGATGCTTCACAAGGTGTGTGTGACCCTATTCACAGCCTCATCACCCCCAACACACACATTACACTTTAAAAATGTAGCGATTTTGGTATCGGTTGAAAATTGTTGTTCCTCTTAAACCCAGTGAAATGTTAGACCGGAAACATATTAGGCAGTATAAACAAAAGCATGGTAGTTGTGTACTGTTCTATGGGCAACTGTGATGTATTTTGATTCTAGAACCTATCCACAAGAGCAATTTAACTCAAAACTTAGGTAGAAAACATGACGTTTTACACTTGGACCACCCACCTTCAATGCCCGCTTCAATGGAAGTTGGCAAAAATATTTAGTTCTAAAAGAAGGCTTTGTTATAGATGTAACAATCACTTACACAACTACAATTTTCCATACTTTCCAAATACTCTTTGTCCATCCGACTTCCTCGAGACAGTGGCATCAGTGCATGCTCTCAAAGACCTGCCATGTTTACATGCACAATCAAAGGCGGTGCATCTATACACGCGCAAAGTAACTGTAAGAAAGCTCTGACGTCACCGTCTCAAGGAATCCAAATGAACCTAGACATTTATTACACATTAGATGAGAACATTCGCCACTTGCACGGTTCCGCCATTATGCACTATATGCGGGGAGAGCCTCGAACTGGCAGCATACATGAAAGGAAGAATTACGTAACCTTACACAGAATGTTATATGACTGGTTCAATTCCCATTCATGTATGCTGCCAGTTCGAGGCTCTCCCCGCATAGTGCATAATGGCGAACCGTGCAAGTGGCGAATACAAGACTCAATTTGTGATTACCTAGGGCAGTGCAGGTTTTATTGACCATTACAAAACTTGATTAACCATATCCCTGCCAAATCCAGCATAATCCTTCAGTTGCATGGAGGCAACACTAAGGCTGCCTCGCCGAAACCACTTCCATGCCCAAACCACCCAGTAATTATAGTACCCTGTACCCCAAGTGACCACCATAAATTTGTCAAAAAACACCATAGAATGCGGAAAGGTTACAAATCAAACTTCAAAACCTTGTATATGGTCCTTGAAACAACCTTAAAATTTAGACAAAAATTGACAGAAGGTTCACTTTTTGGTGATAAGGCATTAAAAAAGGGTAATTTTTATGGGGTCTAGTCAACATTTTACAAAAAACAAAACTAGTGCTTGGCAAGTTGTCATGGGGAATTTTAATGGGTGGTCAAACTCAATAATAAGCTGAAAATTAATTTGTAAGAATGGGGGGGCAGGAAAAAATGGCTTAAAGCCTTAATGTACGATTTCCTTCCAATTTTTAATTAGTTATTCTACACCAGGCACAAAAAGAAACTCGTCAGTTATATTCATCCTTGCTGTTCAATAACTTGATAATTTTGGATTATTCTGAAATATACAGTTTGTTAATTGGACTTTTCTTTCTCATTTGACACCCTGTTCGTGAACATTGAGCAAGAATTGACCAAGATAAGCACCTCCAAACTCTCAAACCCCAAAATGAAAAGTTGCAATTTTAACGATTCACTTGTGCCTGTTACACTGTGTGCTTTATTGATTGGCTCGTGGTGCTTGTGTGCAATATAATGATGCATTCCCATTGAAAATCGTTGAAAATGCAACTTTTGATTTTGGGGTTTGAGGCTTTGGAGGCGCATATCTTGGTCAATTCTTGTTCGTTTTTCACGAACAGGGTGTCAAATGAGAAAGCAAAGTCAAATTAACAAAATGTATATTTCAGAATAATCCAAAATTATCAAGTTATTGAACAGCAAGGATGAATATAACTGACGAGTTTCTTTTTGTGCCTGGTGTATACTCAAAATGCTGAAATAACAAGGTAAAGTGAAAGAAACCCTATTGGTTATTTTGGCCATTTAACATGCAGTTCTATAGGAGGACATAAAGTCATAATTCTATAGGATGACATAAAATCATAATTTTATGAATTATGGCTTTATGTCGAACTTTGCTCTGTTGACTTACAAACACATACAATTTGGCTGATTCCATTTAGGTGGAAGTTGGGACATGTGTATGTGTAAACATTACAAATGTGCCATGAGTCAGGTTTGAAAAAAAAACCAATTTCACATTATAAGATCGTACATTATAGCTTGAAGCCTCCCCAATCAGACCCCAATATGATGACCCACACTATGCCACTGTAGTGAAGGAAGGCCCTAACTGCAATAGCTGTCACATAGATCAATTTCTGCAGTCTATATTGCACCCTGCCCTTCCGTTGCATACGCCACTGGTAAAGCTCAATTGACAACTGGTGCATGCAAAAACAGCAGACCAGTTATTAAGGGCAAGCCCTGTTTGTACACATGTAGGACTAAATGGCAGCTATTGCAGATGGGGTTCTTGCAATGGCTAATGAGGAACATACATGTAGTGGATGAGCGAGTTATTGAAAAGTGAGAAAAAAAATGCCATGACCAATGTTAAAATTAGGACATTGTGGAAAATAATACACGCTGGACGGCTAGCAGTACGCTTAATTTGTGAAAGAAATTCTGCAAAATATTATACAAGTGTACCATACTACATGTACAAGCTGTATCAAAATGTTTGATAATGGATGACACATCGAAATTCAACATTTGTAGATTAAAGTCATAAACTATACATTCTGGACATTTTAAGAGTATCCACTGTTGTATTTGGAAGAGGCAGGCTTTTCAATAAACATCAGAATCGATGGGTACCAATCATTTGATACACCTGCATACCATTGATAACATACTGCATATACGAAAGGTGGGTCATTCTGGGGCAATGCCCACACATTAATTTGGGTCCCCAACTCCTTCACAATCATGACCCTATCAATGAACAAGGGTGTATGTTAGGGTTTGTTAATTTAGCCTCTTTGTTGTTTTCTCACATTTAAGACGTAAAAGGGGCAAGTTGCGAGTTACACTACATGTAAGTTCATTTAATAACCAGAAACTAGAACTAGCTATAATAAATTAATTTGACCTTGACAGAGGAGGAGAGAATTTAGAATGTTCGAATGAGTCCAAATTGGATTTATACTACATCGCTGTGCAATAGCAAATGGTTTTTAGCCAATGAGGTGGTGCGCTTTTTGTTGCGTACTACCTCATTGGTCAAATACCAATCGCTTGTCGCTTTGCGATGGAGTATAAATTCAGCTCTACGCTACAATGAACAAGATAATGCGATTGATTTTCGTACACTTAAAAATACGGCCAATTCAGAGAGAAAATCTTGTTTATCAAAAAGAGCCTAATGTATACAATTACTTTTTTTGCTGAAAGCTGAACTATTTATTTGCCGACATAGGCCTATGAGCCTCCTATGCATTATTAATACTTCATAACATGTTCCCATGTTGAAAGTTGACAAACACAAATAGGCCTATGGACACAGTAGGTGATATTATATTATTACCACATACCTAATCAAGAACATTTAGAAAATATTGTTAAGGCCATAAATATATGAGCTTGCACATATAGGGAGACAAGATCGTTAAACTTTGGAACATTTCACATGCATGTTGCTTGTCTCAATGCCTTCTCGGACCATTAACATCTGTGGATAATATGAAATTGTGAAACAGCAGAACAATCTGTTGGTCAGCATAGATATTGAATAAAATTGAATCTCATATCAATTCAGAGCTACACCCTTTTTTGAAATATGTACTTTACCACAAACAAAATACAAAGAATATGCAAGTAAGGTCATTAGTATCCATAAATGTGCAAATAACATACCACAAAACTAGACAGCAGAAGAGGTGACCATACTCTATTACACTATCAATTTTATCTGGGTTTTTTAGAGTGAATTAATGGTATTTCAGGCAAAGTTGTGCAAATAAGCTCATTAATATTCATAAATATGCAAATAACCTAACAAAACTACAGTGGTCACCAGAGGTGATCATTCTCTATTATCGTATCATGTTGGTAGTAAATCAGATATTGCGTCCAGGCTGCAGAATTGGGTATTGGAATGTCAGGCAAAATATGCATAAATATGTAAATACTAGTAACTGAACACAAAACTATACAGCACAAGAGGTGATCATACTCTATCATCCTATCAAGTTAATCTGCTATTTTGCTCACTTCAAGTTAGGTATTTACATCAATGCTTTTTTGTGGTTGGATTGAAAGCGTGCCAACAAACTGCCCTTGCGAATATGCATGTACGCTATACGAGATTACCTTCATGTGCGTGATTCGATACGCAACCAGCGAAATATGCAAATTAAGTTCATTAATATGCTATAAGTTGATATGCAATAAACTATACAATACAAAAGGAAATCATACTTTATCCTACAAAATTATTAAATCAGTGTGTGTAAGCTGCAGAGTGGATTAATGCTTTCAGACACAATATGCAAATAAATTAATTTTCAGGCAAATTAATCTCATTAATGTGTGAATAATTTAACTAAACTACACAGCACAATAGGTGAACATCCTACCAAGTTAATCCATGTTAAGATTATTGGTTGTGTGTAGGCTGCAGCATGGATTAATGAATTTCGAGCAAAATAAGCCTATTAATATTCATAAATATCCAAATAACTTCACACAAAACTATACAGTGCATGATGTCATCATACTCTCATCCTACCAAAGTTAAATGGTAATTGCGTCTAGGCTGCAGAATGAATTAAAGGAATTCCAGCCAAAATATGCAAATAAGCTCATTAATATTCATAAACATGCAAATAACTTTACACAAAACTATACCACATGAGGTCATCCTACTCTATCAGATAACCCTACTAAGTTAGAAGTTAATCAACTATTACATTAATTAGCCTCCTTGAAGAATGATGGGATACAATAGAAGGGCGATGTTCGTTTGCATTAGCAGGAGGCGCTGTATTTAGCGTTAGCTTTGAACATTATTTTCTTCCCAACTTACCCGGGTGAAAAATAAAGAAGATAATTAAATATCCAAATTTAACGCTAAATATGGCACCTCCGCCTAATGAGGTATGCCTTTTGAATTGCCCAGTAATTCAAAAGTTATGAATGATTTTTCTTTGGCCCTGACAGCCTCCCATTCTACCAATCATATGTACTACAACATATTTTTGTTATTCTTTACTCAAAATGCTGAAATAATATTAGCAATACCTGCCAGGAAGGGTTCTGTACATTTTAAGCAGCAGTAACAAGGTAAAGTGAAAGAAACCCCACTGGCTATTTTGGCTTTTAATGTTTACTTCTATGGGGGATTTAATGTCATAATTCAGTTCAACTCTATGTCAAGAGTACTCTGTTGACCTACGAACACAACAAATTGGCCGATACCATTTACTTTTAAATTGGGAAATGTGTAAATGTTACAAGTATGCTAAAAAAATCATGTTTAAAAAAAAATGCCAATTTCATATTATAAATGGTACATTATGGTTTGAAAGAAACCCCACAAAATGCATCAAACTAAAACATATTGTGCAAAAAGTGAATATTGTAGCAATTGCTGTTCAAATAAATGTAGCAGGTACCGTAGCCAAAATATCTGGCACCATCCATTTTTTCGAACACAGCCCTATCTGCAATAGGGCCTTCTGGTCCTAAACCTTCAAAATATGACACCTGGCAGCCATTGCAGATAGGGGCCTGCACTAAACCCCTCGGTGTATATCAATCCACCATGTTGTGAGTGTCGCTTTAATAATATGAACTATGTATATTTATACTATTACTAAGATGAAATTTTATCAGTTTTGTCCTGTCAAGCAATTAAGTTCCTGGGTTCAATTCCCTGATGGGATCACTTTTCCTATATTCCTCCTTTAATAATTGCTCGACATCAAAATTTATAAATTTTCATCAAAGTTTGCTTTTAATGTATATTAATAGTTACAGTACATGTACTCAAACCATTATATACTTTTCCACTTGACCAAAATATCCTAGCCAGCCGGACTTAACCCAACGTCTAGTTACAAAGTTTGATCCCCAATTCGCTGTCGTAGTGCACGTTAGTAACCATTGGTTACTGCCAAGCCTGAGCTCATACACCTGTTCCGAATTTTGATATGCCATAGGCTTTGTGTTGTGATCATTTCAATCAGTGGTTCATAACAAAGAAAGCATGATCCAATTGACCTAGCAACGGTTATACAGGCTGAGTCAAAAAGAAGTAAACTCATGTTTGAGGGGCTGTAACTCGAGATCTGCAAAGAATCTGCTAAAAATAAAAATACCACTGTAAAGAGCAAATTCTACACGTCTAAATAAAAAAAAAGAATTGTTGCAATTGCTCACAGCAAACTAAAGTTATACTCATTTGAATACAACCACCCATTTTTGCAGCTGCACATGGCTGATTGATTTTCATCCATTTCAATTTCGATGAATCAGCAAAGTGCTAACAGGATTAATTGTTGAAAAGACAACTTTTGCTTTTATTTAATATTCAATGACGGTACTATAGTTTGTAGGGATACCAATTCAAGTCTTTACGAGCGATCCGGCAGAAGCTTGATTGGGAAATGTTGGGTAAAGGATTGAGCTGATCTTTGGTCTTGCTGTAACGCATGTCTAACTCTAGCAATGTTCACATGTGATCTAGCAGTTCATGGTCTGCCTGAAGCTTCCGGCTGTCTGTTCCTTAATGTACACATTGAGCTTGTTCACATTCTTATATACTGCTCCTTACATGAAACCCGTTAGCTGTAGGAAATTGGAGACGAAAAAGACGCTGAACTTCAGTGGGACTCTTAGTTTCATGATACTTCGTCGACAGCTCCCGTGCGGTAAATTGTGGTGCCATTTAGACATTTGGCCCGTTTTTTATAATGTAGTGTAATGTGGTAAAATTCATATTGAAAAGAGCCCTTTAACATGTAGGAATTATTGATTGAAACCACATGCCACAGAACTTTATTTGCATTTGAATATCGCGCCTTACCAATCAATATAATAGGTAGGCCCCTACTTGCGAAGTGAAACCGTGCATGCATGTGCAGCTACAAAAATGGAGGTTGTATTCAAATGAGTATACCCTGAGTTTGCTGTGAGCAATTGCAAAAATTCTTTTTTTAATTAAAGGTGTAGAATTTGCTTTTTCCAGTGGTATTTTCATTTTTAGCAGATTCCATACAGATCTCGAGTTACAGCCTCCCAAACATGAGTTTACTTCTTTTTGACTCAGCCTGTATTCTAACATGCACTACGACAGCAAATTAAGATTAATACTGGCATTCAGCTGTCAATAGTGCAAACTGTAACAATGATTATGATTGTTCTATACATTTGTTGTGCATATCAAGAAACATAACAAACAAATCCTCAACATTGTCTTAAGTTACACCATATTTTTCTTATAGTAAAAATTTCATTTGAATGAACACAGCTGCCAACAGCTGTATGCGATCTGACCAAGGCCGTGTTTCAAATACAACACAAATGCAGGACCTTGCATACTTAATGAAAATATTAACCAATCATGAGGGACATGGATTCACTTCCATGTTGTGTACACACGGGCGTTCATCACATGTGTAAGCAAACAATCGTCACAATGTTGGCAGCTGTGTTAATTCAAATGAAATTTTTACTAAGTATAATTATTCTGCAACCAATGAGCTACATGCCTTTCAATGAAATACATGAAAAGTTTGTTTGACATATTTCCTAGGGATGACTTCGAAACCTAATCACGGCACCCTGGCAGTATTAGCACTTTATCCATGTTCTATTGTTCCCAATGTTAGGAACCAGAACCAATGGCCAGTTCTGCCAGGATGCTGGCTGTTGGGATTTGAAGCCATACCTAATGCATTACTGTACAATTACGTAATGGTTGAACATATTGTCAATAAACATAATACTTAGTTACTTGCATGTACCATTGTGTATCGTATACATGTGACCTGCTACCACAGAAATGAGCGTAAAGTCGCAAGTTTGTAGTTTTGAGACATCCTGGCTGCTGCGTTGGTGTTCAAGCCAATAGTATGTGTGTATGTCCTTTGTGAATGGGTGAACAATAATGGCCCATTCACAAAGGAAATACTTGTAGTTGACTGGCTTGTACAGGTGCACGGCAAACAAAGATTATCAACTCAGCAGTGCAGCACCCAGGATGTCTTTAAACTTCAGACTTAAAGCTAATTTCGTATTATCATATTAATAAACTTCATGTTCTTACCAAAAATTAAAACCAATATCCACAACACTACGTGTCATTGTCATTTCCACTTGAAGCACTTATTAGATGCTGAAATGCGATAATATTTCTGGTTCAGAAAGGATACATACCAATAGCATCAGCAGTTTCCTTTTGTGAAGTTCTTTCCAACTTTGGCACATGTGGAAGTACTGTGATGCCCGGGCATAATGTGCAGTTAATCCAAGTTAGCTTTCAAAAATGTGATCGATTCAGGTTAGCAATATTCATCTAGTGCAGCATTCTCCTGGAGCATTCTGGACCTTTCCAAGCGTATCGCACCATGATCCTACTATACAAGTACAAGAATTTCTGCCAAATCATCTCACTGGGATCTTGCAACACACCATTTGCTGTTGAGATGTGGTGGCCCGTATGCTGGTAGCTGCAAGGTAGGACATTGTCTTCTTTCTTTGCTCATCTGTATGGAATACAAATTATATTGATCCTATGATTGGATTACTTTCTTTCTAATAATCCCATTTCAATGTATGCATGTACTTCATTGTAGATCTTGCTGTACCGACCTTGTACATGGTCTTGTATGATAAATGAAACTGAATTAGTTTAATGTGGTTCACAAACACATTGATAAATTCCCGGGATAAATTAAGATATAGATCAGTTGTAAATGGTCTCTAATTCTTGGTTTGATCCTCAAGTCAACATCCAGTTAGCTTTTTGAATTGCACACTTTGATATAGCACAATTTGTTGGTTAAAAAGGTAAAATGATCCAGGCCTTTGAATCAAGTCCAATTCGAAACATTTTTCAAAATTAAAGGACTTCATGACACAAAATTATGATAATCGGCAACTAAATGTTTATTGAGCAAAATATTGTTATGATCACATATTTTTAAAATCAAAAGATCAAACATTCATAAACGACTTTCAAAAGGGCTTGAAATCAAATTTCAAATTCAAGAATTAGCCCTGACAATTACAACTTTAAAACACTGTGGGTAGTTCGATCAGAAATTGATACAAAAATATTGGAAATTTATTGGCCATAAATGCACATTCATAGATTTTCTCGGCGGATGTGGGAGATTCAATTTTGAGAATGTACTCATTTATGATGTGGTACATGTATTCATGATTTGTAACATTAAATAGCAAAATGATCTTTGCAACAACATGCTTGCTTTGACAATTTCAGAGCCAATTTCAGCAAAATTTACAGATCTGATGTTTCATCAGTACTCAAACTTTAAGGTATGTTAATATGTGATGGGGTTTACATTAATAAAGATTGTGTTGTTGCAAGCTCTTTCTGATGCCAGAAAAATAACTGCTAAACTTGTACAACTCCAATAAAAAAAATTAAAACGTAAAATTACGATTGTGATCACAGCAAAATGATCCCAGTACAGTTCCAAAATATTGAAAATGTGTGTAGGATCTAAAAAAAAAGAAGAAAATTCAACTCAAAATCCCTGAGTGTCAAATCAATCATGATGATATTCCTTTCTAATTGTTTGCTATAAAAAATATGAAGTTCCAAAAGGCACCAACATGGCTTATAACTTGGTTCACCTAAAGTTCAGTAGTGACGTATGTGCGCATTTCGCTGGCCACAGTATCACATCATGCACGTAAACTTAATCGCGCAAAGGGTACATGCACAATTTGCACATGTACAAGGGTGTTTTGACAAAGCATTGCGTCACTACCAAACTTGAAGTGAACCAATGTGTAGCATATCTTCATTCCTCTTTTATCATTGGCATTGCAAGGCAAAGAACTTTTTCTTTTTGTATGTGTGTCACCCTATAGATTTGAACTTGAAAAGGAATAACAGAAAGCAAACATCCTACCTTATCCGGGACCTTATTATGGTTCCCTGTGCTGTATAAATCTACATCATTTAGCTCCAGTCAATCACACAGCCATGCTGATACAGTCATGTAGGTTGGTGCCCACATCCCATAACACTGAAAATATTTATGACAATACTAAAATCAATGGATATACAGCATAAGCCTTTGAGCAAGAAAAAATGTGTACACAACCGACTGGAAACTGCAGTCTGGCCCCTGAAGATAGGCTCTTGGTCTTAGATCTTGCTTTCCCTCCTTTATCACGTCCAGACTTTTTAACACGCTTTATTCTTGAATTTAGACACATTGCAAAACAGCAAATAAGAGGTCAATAATTTTGCAACACTCCCTTTTAGTTGAAAATTTGGGTCCTGACTTTCAGGTCTCAGCAGGGGCAAGGACGTTTTTTGCATGTAGGGTTTAGCATAATGCTGGTGATGAATTTGGCTCCATTTCAAACTTCAAAGTAAAGACTGACTCAGACATGCCTACAAAATGTATATAATTATGTAAGTTACTTAGGTACAAATCACTATAAGAAACCATTTTAAGCTGTGTATACAAGTCAAATGGAGCACAATATGATCAACAAAAAAGAACATAGAATGAAAAAAAAGTATGTGATGCATTTTCAGTATGTGACACCATAGGCTGGCACTGGCTAGGCAAAGTAGGCAGCTGCCTATTTATAGAGGCAAGGTTTCAGGGGCAGCAAAATGTTACCAAGAACAAACAAAATGAGGGAGGAGTAGCAATTTGCCTACATGCCTGCAAGAAATTTTGATCCCCTTGTGCCAGCCCAGGCAATTCACATATTTTCAAATACATTAGCCCAACCGGGAAAGTATAATTACATTTTCCAAACATGACAGCATATGATCAAATGAATCACTAATAACAACAATTTGTGTATTGTCAAATACAATAATATTAATGAAAATTAAAGCACCACTGCAGGTGATTCCCTGGGTGATTCACTTACTCATTGTGACAGCATGTTGAAATAAGCCTGGTTGTTGAGCCACACCTGTCCTAGTAGTAAGTTTTTCTCTAGGTATTTATAACCAGACCACTTCTAGTCATTCTTGTTCCCACATATTCCTTGTTTGCAGCCACAATTAACATACTCCACAACAGCACCCTGGTAACCTATTTGGAAGGAGTAAGTGAAGTTACACTTAATTATTACTTACTTTCAAAAATATTTATACCCCTTCCACTTGTGTATAATATTTGTGTAGCCCCCCGACCTGACATGCCACTCATGGTTCAACTTCTATAACAAGCCTAAACCATGCAGCACTTTTTTCTCGAATAAAATAAATAGCTTCGCATGGATGGATAAGCAAGACAACATAGGGTTAGGGCCTAGCCTAGATAAATTGCAAAATCATAAAGCCAATCTTACAGAGAGATTAATACAGGATTAATATGCTTAAAGCAGTAAGGTTTTTTAACAGCGAACATGACTAAATTGTGATTTTGTGGCAAGAACCCGTTGTATTTTTCTAACCTAATGCCAAAACTCATTGAAAGAGGTTTTTTTTACCTAGCCAGCTCCCATCTTCAAATGAGTTGTAGTATCAGAATTATATTACCATCTAGTGTTGAGACATGTGTCCTGTCATGTTCAATCCTTATCCTAAATCTGTATTAGTGAATGACATGTGTCCAGCATGATATCGAAGCTGACAGCCTGGCTCAAATCTAGTATAATATAAATTAATGATGAAAGTTAAAGCATTTCCATAAAACATTGTACTTACATTTGTAGTCCATTTACTCTGGAGAAACATGTAAAACTGTTGCAGCACTGGTATCGACGTCTTTCTGACACCGCAATCATATATCTGCTAGTAGAGGCTGACATCATGCGGGATAGAAAAGTAAAAAGATTGAACAATCATCTTCAGGTTTTTATTTTGAGAGCATGTGCAGGTAATACCTTTTCCAAGATGCCACAAGTTTCATGTATGAGTGTGTATAATAAAGTTTTTAATGATTCACCATTGTCTTACAAGTTCCCCAATCCAGAAAAATACAGAACTAATTTTTTTTGGATTAAAAAAATATCCGGATTTGCCAAATGAAACATAGCTAAATCCTAATACTTTAGTTAGTCAGTTAGTAAGACTTGGCACAAGTCTAAGCATTCAAAATCTTGAGCATAGGCTAAGAGTTAGCTCATAATTTTAATATTATATTTTATTTTTGCTAATTGGTTATGAAAAAGATTGGAAAATGTGTTTTCTAAAAATTAGAATGCATAACTTGAAATTATTCTTTGTTCAAGTCTTTGGGCCTGATTGTCACAGAATATGAAAAAGGTGGAAAAACACCCTAAAAATGCATGTTTTTGGCCCTTATTTCCAAAACTTGACCAATTATTAAAATTTGACTTTTATTGCCAGTTAGGACTACCTAAAGGATTAGGATTAAGCTATGTTTCATTTGGCAAATCCAGATAATATTTTTTTAATCTAAAAAAATGAGTTCTGTATTTTTCTGGAATGGGGAGTAGATTCACACGCTTTTATAAAGCCCCAGAAGATGAACATCCCATAAATAATCCATTGCAAAATTGTATCACCAGTTACAACTATCACTTTACTGACTTAACCCCCTGAGCACTACCTGCCAATCTAACATTGCCTCCGATTGGTCAATTACGTGATATTTTCACTTTAATCACCAATCAGAATGGAGGTTTGCAAATAATTCACCCCAATTTTTTTGTGTGGTGAAATTATTCTAACAATGTTGCTAATTGGTCCAATTGATAATGAAAACTTCTTTTTGGCCAATCGGCAGGTAGTTCCTATGGGGTTAAGGTTGGTCTGAACCCTGGAATTATGGAAACTTCCGGGCCTCATAACTTCTAAATTGTTGGTCTAAAGTATATAAAAGTATACATATTTAGAATGGCAAAGACTTGATAAGTTCAGCTGTGAGGTCAAATTTGGGCCAAAATGGCACTTTTATTAAAATCTAAAATAACGGTTTTGGCCCACTTCTTTTTGTGCACCATAACAAAAAATTCTTGGGCCAAAATTTTTTTATTAATTTTAAAAACTAGATCAAAATATCTAGGACCCGTTTTTTTCATTTTTTTGAATTTCGACTAACTTTGAGAAATTTGCCTCAAATATGGTGAAAAAATGCTGATTTTTCCAAAAAATCATAAAAAAGCTCGATTTTGGCACAAATTTCAAATATTTTTGGTGAAATTGGTCAAAATTCAAAAAAATGAAAAAGCGGGTCCTAGATATTTTGATCTAGTTTTTAAAATTAATAAAAATTAAATTTTGGCCCAAGAATTTTTTTTTTTCTGTTCACAAAAAAGAAGAGGGCCAAAAATCGTTATTTTTGGAATTTTGGGCCAAAAGTGCCATTTTGGCCCAAATTTGACCTCACAGATGAACTTATCCAGTCTTTGCCATTCTAAATATGTATACTTTTATATACTTTAGACAAACAATTTAGAAGTTATGAGGCCCGAAAGTTTCCATAATTCCAGGGTTCAGACCAACCTTAAGCTAGTAAATCCCAATGAATTCTATTGAAAAATGTTATGAAACTGGTGCAGTACCTAGTCAGTTGATAGGACTACAAAAAAGCTCTACTTCACATGATCTATGGATTTGATATTGTTATCGACCAATGTTTTCATAGTGAAATTCAAATTTAAATCAAAGTCAAGCATATGTGTGTGGGTGACCTTCGCTTCGCTTGTTTGGTCACAACATTGAGCTGGCTACATTAGGGTGGCTTCAAAACTTGATAGGCGGTTGAACCACTTTCCATTGTTTAGAACAATAGAAACCGGATCCAACCAGACAGAACCAGTGGGCAACTGGTGGTTAAGTTTTGAAGCCGTCCTTTACCCAGTGGGTGTTGGGGAAATACCTGAATCATCTTATTGATACAAGGAGAGCTTTCATCACTTCAAATGAGATCAAAAAAACTTACTTTTTTGTTGATACAATGTTGTGTCCAATACCACTGCACATCATCAGATAACCTGTAAACTGGTCACGTTAGTAGAGATCCTCCTTCCAGTGCCCGGTCCCACACAAGCTGCAAACGTAGTGACGTAGTCCAAATTTCTTGTTCAACAGCAGCGTTTGCACTCTCTCCCAGAGGTCATCAGGCGCACACCCCTCTTTCAAACCAATGCTCCTCCTATAACATCTTGCATGTTGAGTGTATGGCACATGGAGTTCTGATTGTGGATAACAGCCTTGTATCTGTTCCTGTATCTTAAAATACACACTTGAAATAAATGTATCATATATGTTGTTAGAATTGAACCACACTTTTTTAGCATTAAAAGTTTACCATTATATAAGGTGATGATGGCTTGCCATCAGTTGTCTGTGCATCTTGCAATACAGCATTTCAGGTTGACACAAGTCACATGATCATATCACATGATCACACTTGTGGGTGGTTCAATTCCACTGATGTTACAGCAAAGTTGCAACAGACAATGTTATTGCATTTTCCCTACACTTGATAAAATAATTTTTTTACAAAAATGGATTCTAAAAACTTGAATACAAAAGAAAAGTTTACGAAGTTCTCAGTTTCAGATAAGTAGAAAGAAACACAATTTCAGCATTTAACTTTTTTTTTTTTTTTACATTGAGAATCATTTTTCCCAGGAAAATGGCAGACAGTAGGTTTCTTTCACCAAGAAGGCAGGAATAGTTGTAACTTTCCCCGAGACCATCTAATATGCTATGCAATAGGTCAACTGGTATCTGGTCAATTTGTAGTCTCATTTCTACATCGGTTTTTTTTTCAAAGTATGGCTTTAAGAAATTTATAAATACCTTGGAATTTTTAGCCATTACCTACAGTCCTCATCAGAAGTCCACTGTAATAGTATTGCATCGTCTTCATGATTTGACCGAGTGACTTCCATCTCACGAAGACTTTACAACTGTAATTCCAGTCCTGGATCACTGGTTTCTGGATGAACGTTCCTGATGTCCTTTGCTTGAGCACTGAAGGGCATCCACCTAACACACTTACTTTCTTCTATCTCAATACCGTACCATAATACCTGCAAGGTACCTTTAACTCCAGATCCAATATAAGATGATACACAGCTGTGACTATAATTGTTGCTGTAATTGAATGCATTCACGTGTTCCATTTTGCGAGCATTCAACAAGTTCGGATGCAAAGAAGCGATATATCATTTTTTTCTTGATTTGAGATATACATTGTAGCGTAGGTCTGCAAAGAATACGAGATTTTTGAGGCCAAAATACGCAAATTTTCAACAACAAAAAAAGGGAAAATACATGATTTCCCACCAAAAATGCAAAATTGGTCTCTTTGGAGTCAAAATATGTGATTTGCGCAAATAAAGCAACTGCGTATTCTTAGCAGCCCTACAGCATATAACTCGTCAAACATACATGTAGTAAGAAAATATGTGCTGTTCTTGATCATAGAGCGTGTTTCTACAGGCGCACCGCTAAGTTACCGCTAAATGGATAACGCTATCTTACCGTTATCTTACCGTTTAACCTGCTGTTTCCACAGACAGGTTTTTGCCGTTGGCGTGTTCATACCGTTTAATCTGAATGTTTTAAAAGTGTATTTTGTCTTACCTTTTACGGTAGTGTGGCTAAAATCTTGCATCGTAGGCCTGGAATTAATGCTAGAATGGATTGTTTAATGGTTGGTTATTGCTAAATAATCACTTTTTTTGTTTTATTTTGCAAATCAACAGAAAAGTTTTACATTTTACACAGTTTTTCACTATTTTGTAGCATTTACAAATTTCCGTGAGCAAACCCCGAATTCCGTGAGTTTTTCTGTCTTTCCGTATCAAGGAGAAATTGTGGCTTTACATAAAGTTTGGACTTGTTATGTTGCCCAGGCTGTTATTAACGTTTTTGTCATGTCGTCTGTCCAATTAACATGTTGATTAACAGCCATTTTGCTCAATAATCGGCAAGTTACCGCTTAGGTCTGTTTCCACAGAAAATCTACCCGCTTAGTCATCAGCAAAAACCTACTCCAACGAGGTTTCCGTTGGCGATGAAAGGGCGTTGCAAAAAGGCGTTGGAGGCTGTTTCCACAGGAGTGATTAACGGTTCCATACCGTTTCCAAAACGGTATTTGGCTCTGTAGAAACACGCTCATAGTTTTACAAATTTACATTGGATTTTTTAACATAGGGTGTCAATTATAGGGCAAATGTTGGTGGCCTAAGGCAAAAAGGTGGAAAATGGCATATATTGCATTTTGCATCTGAGCTCTTCATATCGTCATGAATTCGGCAGAGTGACGAATCGAGAATTTTGAGCAAATTGAGTTTTTGTATGCTTATGATTATGTTTCAGGTTATCTTTTATTTCCCAAAAAAAATTAATAGTAAATCTTACTCACCGACGTAGTTACTGAAATTTTGATTTGGATGATTCGCGCCTAAGTGCGATAAATGAAATCGACAGAGAGACAAATCGTAAGCTGTACAAATCATGTTGATCTATAGTATTGTATAGCGGGAAACTCCGAATTTTCTATATTACTAATATATTTGATACCAACGTATAGCTGTAGGTATCTTCTATCCAGTGATACCAAAATAAGTACAAACATTCCCCACATGATATTGCTGTAAATGTGACTGTGAGTGCGCGGCCCGTGAAATTGGAAAATCCCGGAAAATCATACGCAAAATATAGGCCAATATTATTGTTATTTTTGCTTTAAAAGAATGCGTGCTGTGGTTTACACGAAGTTGAATGCGTAACATTCGACCTCCCTCTGCGCAATGGTAGAGACATTTTGGATACAGCATAAAGCCGAATAGCTGTTAAAACGTGTTTTGAGGGATATATCGATTATTTCAGAACATGCAAGTATTGCCAATAATTCGTGTACATTCACTTCTATAACATACATTTCAAATGAGTGCTCACGAATGTTCTAAATTATTAGAAGGACCAATGGAAAGGTACCAAGATTTTCAAACGCTGTTTACTCAGAACAGCAATTTTGCGTATTCTGCACTCTGCCATGTTCATAACGAATAACGATATGATGAGTTCATGTGCAAAAAGCCATTTTCAAACATTTAGAGATTTTGAACATCTGTCATGTAATGCTAGTACACCCTACTTTTAAAATGACAAGGCCAATTTTTGAAATCATATAGTTAAAAGTAGGACATATTTTCTTACTAAATTCTTTAAATTTGAGCAGTCATATTTGCCTTTATCTCAAATTGAGAAAAAATGAATATTAGGTTTTGCTTGTCTCAAAATTACCATTTTACTTTATCAAAACCAAAATGAAAATATTCCATCCAGCTCATACTTATCAGAGACATCATTTTGAAAGATGAGCAGATGACCTGGGCACAGTGTATTTTACCCATACGAAAAATCATTCCGTACCGTGCATGCACAGATCACTGACAGTGACGCAATCAACCAATCAGCAGTTGGAAAATCGTTAACCCAATGACGTCATCGCTGCATTTTCATTGATAAAATTCAGAATCTTTCAAAAACACGAGTTTTTAATTGCAAATATTAAATTTTTTTGTGCATGAATGTCACTGTCTATCTCAAGTTAACATTGTGTATTATCATAGCGTTGAATGCGCTGAAGCTTGTGAGGCGGGTCTGTCATAAATTTGGCGGTTCTGTTGTTTTTGTGACATTAAAATCCATCTTTCGCATGGCCACTGTGTGTGTGTGTGTGTGTGAACGGGGGTCAGCTATGCACGCATGGATTCTGTTGATAACGACCATGCATAAACACTAGTACTGCTGACTGAGTGTACCAATCGTAGCAGGGTGTAAAAATATACAACAAAGTCAATGTTTAATCTCAAATACATTTTGGTGTAAATATAAGCATTTGAATAATTTAACAATAATTTGAACCTGAAAAATAAATGACCATGAAAATTCATGCGTGATTTTTCAACATATTTGACTGTTGGATAAATATGCGTGCTGCAGCTTTGGAGCTAAGGCAATATGGCACATTACTTTGAAGTTGGTAATGGGTAAATTACACTGTGCAGGGGTGTATCTCACTAAACATTTCCACCTTCGTAACTCAAGTAACCATTCATAAGTTACGAATACCCTTTTACTAGGCATGACTTCACAAAGGGTCCCTGTAGTAAATCCCTATTACTTACGAAGGCTACCGATTGTAAGTAATTTTAGTGAAATGGATTTCACGATGCATTGTAAGTTACGATTGATTTTGAGACTTACGAAGCTTCATAAAATTTAGTGAAATGGACCCCAGAGATGACCTCTTCAAAAAGTGTTTCTTAGTGAACAAACCAAGAGTTTGATGACATCCTATATAAATGTGACCCGGCAGCACAAATGAGCCGTAAATTCCCTAAATTGTATTCTAAGTTACGATTGTAAAATGTGTGCGAAGGTCATATTCATCGGTAACTTGCTGGCCCGACATCCGTCTCATTTCGATAGTCAAAAACTAATCAATAATGCTATTGTTGAAGTGGATAATAAGCTTCTACCTTAGATGGCTATAGAACTTTTAAAATCTCTGGTCTTTGTTTGCTTATATTGCTAAATCCTGTTCAAATGGTGGGTTACCAGGCATTGTATTTTGTACAGGTATGCATAACCAACAATTAACAATGAGAGAACTTTCTTAAACCTCGTTGACTTGGGGATGATTTGAAATGACCGCCAATTATGACTGTTTGATATTTATTGCCAACAATGTGGAAAAAGAGACACATGTAAAAAACGTAAAAAGCTATAATTTTGTTGAAGGAGCAAAGTTTAACAAACCATAACCCCGCTTCTGGATATCGTTTGAAGTCAAATGATATACCATTTTTAAGTTTATGATGTTTATTTTTTAAACACGAAATAAAACAAAATTGACCGGGGAGGAATTTACGGCTCATTCGCCGTGGGCGGTCACAAATAAAAGTCCCTTTGTTAGGAGGGGAAGCGATCAAAAAATCCAATTACATTTGTAAAAACTTGTTAAAATGTCTGTCAAAGTCAACATTTGGTTTGAAATTATCAACAATTCACACTCACATGTACATTGTATGTGTATGTTTCAGGGTGAGGGAAAGGGTCAGCTTCCTAACAAATGGACTTTCGTTTATAGGACATCAACAAACTCTTGTTTTGTTCCTTTCTCAGGTGATCAGTGATTGACTGAAGTACATTACAGAATTTTGAAAAACATTCAGGGCGTTCTCCTCAGCAAATGTTACAATATGGCTTTTAAATCAAATTTAAAAAGTCAATCACTTGTCACCAAGACATATTAATAAGGGCCTCCCTCACCAACTTTTGAAAAATTCCGGACGATATACATGTTATTTTTTTTACTTGGCCTAAACACAGGCATGATGATTGATAGAACAACAGCAGCAAAATTATGATCAAATAAGTATTGTTTTTGTACAGTACCAAATCAGTTAACTTTATTTTTAATTCAACAGTGTACATCACTTTTTCTTCAAATTAAATTCAATTAAAAACAAAGTTCATAGTTCTTCAATTTTTTAAAAATCTTAACAATTCTTCACATACTAAAAATTCTAAAACATTTTAAAAGTTAGCTGCTGTAAAATTCTAGGCATTCAGAGGTTCAAAATCTTACAAAGTTAAAAAAGTTATGTTGCTATAAAATTCTTGAGTAATTTCTGGTCAGCATGCCACTCAATATACAATATTGCTGACATTAGCCTGAGTGAATTAGAATGTGTCACTTTTATTATTACACCCATTTGCAAAGACCTTTTGCAGTGCCCGATTTGGCACAGTTTATGGCGTAAATATAAACTCGGGTTCTGATTGGCAAATTGAATCACGTCATCATCACTGTCATCACATCAGCACCTCATTCACCGATCAATCTGCATAGCATCGCATTGTTTTTAAATGTGATCAGTTGGCAGCAGCGCGAAAGGTCTTTGCAAAAGCCTGTATAGTCTATATATCTACCTCCATTCAACGGCACTAGCTTTGAAGTTCAGCGTGTGCTGTGTTGGCTTAGCGTTGTCTTTTATGTGTGCATATGCGCCACTTTGATCGTGCAGGTAAAAGTGTGTCCACATGCCAAGTAACGATAAGCTAACATAGAACACGCTGAACTTCAAAAGCTAGTGCTGCTGAGTGGAGGTAAATATATAGACTATCTAGGAAGTTCAAAATTTGAACTATGTTAGTATTCAGTTTCACAGTCACATGTTATCTGTTACTGTTCAAATGTGTTCAATTCAATGCAGCCACAAAGTGTAACAAGAACTATAACTTACCGTATTGTTTGCAATAAACGCCCCGGGGGCGTTGCATTTTTCCAAAAGGGGGGTGTTTATTGAAGGTGAATTGTCAGTGAAAAAAACTTAAAAATTGGGTTAAATTGGGCTATATTAATGGCAACACCCATTGAAAATATCATTTTTGTGGTAAATACATCGAAATTACACCCGTAAGTACATCATCAAGCAAGAATCTAGTGAAATTCTACCATAATTAGGCAATGGAATGGATGGAAGTGTAAGTCATAACAGGTTTTGTCCTTGCAATTTACCGATCGTCCCTGACAAGACTGACTGACTGATGCCAGTTTTAAGCTTACTCACACGATATAGCATGGAATTTTTGTCAATTTTTCACAGAAAAATTGGAGGGGGCGTTTATTACAAACAATACGGTATACACATTTCAAGACAATAAAAGACCCAGTACCTGACAACATGGCCTGATACTAATCAAAAAACCATGCTTTGGTACATACATTCTCTTATGTCACTTATATAGGATGGCATGAGGTAAGTTTTCAAGGCATTGAGAAACTTTGCAATTTGTCCATTTGTTCATTGCATTCAATTAGTCATTCCCAGCGTCTTGCTCATCAATGTTTCAGACCTAATTATTCAGCCAATTGATGATTTCATTTGTTAGACATTGCATGTACATGCGGTGGTTTGTCTTCACTGCCACTAAACTTCCATTACATGTATGCCCACATATTATTGCACTTTGTACAATGCTTAGCTTTTGTCAAGACCTATTTGCTTTTGTGATCATCATGTTGAAAATCTTGGAAAAAGTGAGGACCACAAGTGATGGCCACAGTTTCACAACAATAGACAGGTCTGTAAACACAAACATTGGGTTGGCAATGGTAGGAGTTATGTGTAGCTTCGGTCTTGGACTGTGGTTGTGATGTTGCAATTAATTAAAGCCCGCCACAAACCTTCCCAACATGCACAAACCTTGATTGGCAAAGCTGCATAGCTGTCGTTCGGATGAATCTCAAAAGTTTGCTATAGAGTCCGCCTCAGATTCTCTCAATGTGAACAAACCTTGGATTGATAGAGCTGCAGCTGTTCTGGCCTGTTCTTATACATGTGTTCACTATCCAACCTCCCTCCACTGATTCACTCAACCCACAAACCTTAAAACAGCACAGCTATGTCCCTGCTGTCCCTGATTGTGAGTTTGCTAGAGTCCTCCAAGGATCCTCCACCATAGAGTGTTTGTAGTACTGCTCAACGCTTGCACTGCCTCCACCACCGTGTGAACCTCTACCCTGTTAACATGAACGAAAACATGGCATATGAAATTTGTGGGAAGAGTGATTTGCTAACCAGCTCACCATGAAATATTTAGCAGTTTTGGAGCAATCATTAATGTGCCATGCAAACTGCAAATATGAAAGCAAAGCTGACATTTAAAACATGAAGGTGGTCAAATTTTACAAGTACGGTACATACAACAGAAATAAATAACCCTACGCACTGAAGCCAATTGTTCTGGATACCCCATGCCTGTGCCTTGATGACGCCATACTAAAATTGAACATCAAGTAATCTTTGAACAAATCACAATAGTGTGTGCAGACAGGTCTACATAATTCAAACTTTGATACTTGAGCACTATTATAGTACTTTTAAAGTGACCTGACACCTCATTTTAAGTTTTTGGTTATTACATATATACACCGTAAGAGGTAAATGGAGTTGCATTCATACAACCAATCGACTGGGCGGCATTCATGACAACAGCTAGCCATAATAACATAACATTATGGTTTTCGTAAAAATTGGACACAATAACTTTCAATATAAGCCTTTTTATGTACCCTACATTATATTATTGATATTAGTATTACAAAGACATTTGTGCTTTGTTCCTTTGCTGATATTTATATTAAATTTACCTGTATTCCAAGCATATATCACACTCAGTTTGGAACATTTATTATAGGCCTATCACATTAAGGTTATTAATTATTTTAAACTGTTGTGATTTGGTAGTTCACAGCATCTTACGAATGGTACAATGTAGTGAGCTTTGGCAAAAACTGCATTGCTCAATTCATAGCGAGCGTGTAGAAGAATTAAAATATCACAGATAGGTGCTGTGGTTCTTGAGTTATGTTGTAAAGAGGGCTGAAACAACAACACTTTTGTAAAACGTACATAACTATTTAACAACAATAAATTAAGCAAGTTTGCAAAGTATACAATTTGTAGAATGAACTTTTGCAAAACATCAAGGTGTTAATTTTCAATAATATATTGATCTATATAATGAAAATCGATTTTTAGGTTGCTTCAACCAACAATACCTCGTCTACCCTTAAACAGTTATATTTTGGTCAGACACATCATATTTTTGGTTGGCCTTTTGAATCTTCTTTTATTAAGTATCCATATAACCAACTTCTTTCAAGCCATGTGAACCATATAAAACCTATTCATACCTATTCACATGATTCATACTGTTGTGTCATAACAGCTATGGGGTATATCCCAACATTGCTTGCTGTAAAAATAACACAATTGCTTGTTCCGCAGTAAAAACATACAAACTACTTCACGTTCAAAGTTTACTCGCTTTGTTTAAAAAAGAAACTCAATGATTTAATTAATTAGCTATCCACATGAACCAATATCTGAGTGGTCTTAGTTATTTTCAGTTTTGTATGTTTACTCTTTAGATCCACTACAATGCATGCAGGGATAGCACTTATTGCTGAGAGGATCAAATTCGGGCCCACAAAAAATTTTGAGGGCCCTCAAACATTTTAGATTGAGGGCACAAATGGCCCTCTGAAATTCTGGCTTATTTCGAGGCCTGTACTGATCACAAATATATCTACCTATCTTAATATGCAAGAGGTGTCGGGCTAATATAAAATATTATAAATGTAACAAACAATCCCTTGGGCAATACCAACTGCACTCCAACCACCAATCAATGAACAAGAACACCATATATTAATGGAGTATATACAGTGGCAACTCGTTAACACGAACCCTCTTAACATGAAGTTCCTGATAACAAGAAGTATGTTTTACATTCCCAAGCATACATTTCACATGTTATTAGAACTGGATAACATGAACTCCTGATAACAAGAAGTAAAATTTGAATTCTGCACAACTTTGTGTTAATGAGTTTCCACTGTAGTACTTACTCTAGGGCTCCTATACCCTCCTCCTCCTCCTCCTCGTCCTCTTCCTCCTCTTCCCCTGTTTCCCCCTTCCCACTGTTGATAGAACTGTTGATTAGAACCAGGTGTGTACGGAGACTGTTGATAATTTGATGGTGAGAATTGCCCACTGCCTCTACCATGATGCATATGTTGTGGTGAGGGGCCTCGATTTGGTGAAAACCCTCTGAAAAGAGGAAATTTATGCAGTAAAGAATTTAGTCATACTAAATCGTAACTACTCCCCATTCCAGAAAAATACAGCACTAATTTTTTTGGGATTAAAATGAAACATAGCGCAATGATCCTAACTGGTGATAAAAGAAAAATTTCACTATTTTACTAATTTCTTGAAAAAAAGAGCCAAAACATGCATTTTCGGCATATTTTCTGACAATCGAGTCACAAAAATCACAGACCTGGAACAAGTCTTAAGCATTCAACATATTGAGTATATGCCGAAATTTTGCTCTAATTTTCATTTTTTTGTGACATTACTTTCATATATAAGAATGAAACAAGTCTTTTCCAAAAATTAGAATGGATAAACTGAAATTAGTCTTAGTACAAGTCTTTGGCCTTTGGCCAAATATTAAATTATGATTTTTATTGCTAGTTACATTGTAGCACTAACTAAAGGATTAGGATTTAGCTATGTTTCATTTGGCAAAACAGGATAATATTTTTTTAATCCCAAAAATAACTGTATTTTTCTGGAATAGGGAGTAGTATCATTATCAACATCATTTAACAAAAAAACAATTGAGCTCTAGTAAACAGCCTTGAAGAATATCTATTATACAGTGGAAACTCGTTAATACAAGTCATTACGAGATAGCCGGGGTCGGCATGTTTAGCTCGTATTAAGCGGAGTTCGTTTTAAAAGTCAGGTGCAAAAATGTGTTGGAAGACTGCATGTGTTTAAGCCTAAAGTCGGCTCAGGGCTGTACAAGCATCCCGGGCAAAACTTCACTGGTCGAATCTGCATTTAAGCTTGCATAGCCGTCTTTATTATTTTATACTAGATTTGCAGCCTCCGAGCAATGTCACAGTTCAAAATTCCCTCAATCGGTTTGATAGGCTAATATTCGTTTTTGATTTTCGGTAAGAGGCATTTTTCTCACAGTGTTTTCTGATGAAATTTAGATGATTTCTCAAGCTGAATATCGTAAACAAATAAAACAATTATACGGCGATATCGGGAGTTCCCTACTTTCAGCAGCTAGTAAACATGCCTTTCCCACTTTCGATCCAAGGGCGGACTTCCGAGTTTGCGATTGGCTAGTCTGATATGTCGTCAGCAATAATTGACCTTTTATGGCAAATTTCGTTATGACTTGATAACATCTAAAAATAAGAAAGGAATCCTCATTTGCCACTAAAGTGCTGTCTGGGATTTTTGTAGCGAGTGTAGCCTACTCGAATGTCCTTTTGCCCTGATTTGTACGTACAAGAGTGCAGTTGCACCTGAAGTTATGCTTTGAGTTTTCGAGCGAGTATTTTGTCAACTTCTGACATGATTTACATCATAAATTTACCTTGGGAAATTAGCTTGTTTTATCCGTCATAAAAACAATAGAAAACAAAAGCTTTGACTGACAGTAAGTGCTCGTATAAATGCGGATTTCGTGTTATTTACCTTGTATCAAACAGTTTATTTTGTACAGTAATTAATAGGGGAAAATCAGGACCACAAGTTTCTGTTCATAGTAAGCGGTTTCTCGCATTAAGCGATCTCGTATTAACGAGTTTCCACTGTACCGGTACATGTAATATTCTTCAAGGCTGTTATCTTGGCTTGTTTTCTCAAAATTATACCGTAAAATATGTAAATTAGATCTAGATATGGTCATTTTCACGGTAAAGGGTGTAACTTTTGATTTTTAGGGTCAAAATTTCAAACCACTTAAATATGTTTCTGTTTACTGTAATCATGCATAGAAGCAACTTAAATTCCAGTAAAATAGTGTTTCAAGGCTTAAACCTTTTGATTTCTGATAAAAAATTTGACATTTCCATAACATTTTGGTTAAAATCTAAGAAAAATGTATTTTACATAAGCTCAGAAAATTATGACATGAAAGCTGGAATACATGTGAAATCCCATTCCAAAGTAAGTCAACAGATATAAGTTAAATTTTATACCATGTTTTGCTATGTTTGTAATTGCAATTTTGAAAATTTTTAACATCAAGGGTCATTTGCAATGGAAATTTCCCAACCTTAAACATATTTTTTAAGTTTTAATTGGGTTCCTAAAATAATTTAAATGTCTAACTTCATGTACAAATACTACTTGATGAAAGGAACCTCCCAGCCAAGTTTCACAGAAATTGGAGTTATTTTTTAGAATTGGCAATTCAAGCGATTTGTGTTTCGGAGGCTTCAGTTAACAACACAGGTGATCATAAAAGTAAAATATTTGGCTAACTACTACAAGTTGACATGAAAAATAGGTAAAAAATATCACAATTACCAATTTTCATGCTTTGCTTCTAAGTATTGAATTTCAGTTGTGACAAAAATTAAATTATCACAGCAAGTCATTTTTTTTTTTTGTTTCGAGGCTTCATGTTTACAATGGTTAAACATGGCAGAAGTAGTTTTTTTTGAAAACAACACTGTTGGGATCATCTAAGCTGTTATTTTCTTGTGTGTATTGAATCAATGATTCTATGCGGCAGATATTGCAGATTTATAACATGATAATTTTTTCACCCATTTGTTAAGTATGGTGTTATTTGCATGTGAAGCCTCCGAAACGGGCTTTCTTGGATATCAGTATATTTTTCAAGCATTAACCATAATATCAATTTTTTTTTAAATTTATGACATTCTGCACATATCATGCAACAATTACAATGCAGATATCAATATGGAACATACCAATTTAGATATGCATAGATGATAATTAAGTTTACTGTTGTTTCGGAGGCTTCATTTGTTTCGGAGGCTTCAATTGTTACGGAAAGTTTGTATTGGGTCCCATTTTCAAACGGTGATATATATCTCCATGATTTAAAAACAAGTGACTTGAGGATCTACTTTGCTACATTTTGATAAATAGATTGGATGAGCTCTTTTATTTATATTTGCCCAAGCTTGCTGAACAGTTTGTTTCGAGGCTTCAAAAAGTTAACGGAAAATCGGCTCTTTGAAGTCAAGATTTTATAAAAATTTTAAAAGCTTGCAAATCAACTAATTTTTGTTACCCATTTCAAGTTAAGATATCAACTGTTATGAATCAAGAAGAAGTGAAGAAATAACCAAGAATTATGAACCAAAGCTATACCCACAAAGTTTGTTAACAATTGTTAACGGAAAATGAAGCCTCGAAACGACAAATATCAAGTCCGGTTCTCAAAAATACAGGGCTGTTCACAATTAAATCTAATGTGGCAGTGTTTACTGAACATATGACCGTACTTTCAGGATAAGAAAAATTATCCATGAACTAACTGAAGAAAACACAGGGTTTTACAAAAATGTTACTGTTTTTTACAGTTTTTCAAAATGGCAATATTAGGTACATTTAAGCCTGCTAAAACTGAACGCAGTAACTCCCGAAGATGATTATGCTACCCAAGGTAGCTGCTAACTAGATGACTTATGTGGCCAAAAATCATGGAATTCTGTGGCTTTATTAGAAAACTACGGATCAAAATGTTAAAAATCCAAAGTTACACCCTTTACCGTGAAAATGCCCATATACATTGTATGTACCAGTTTGTACCTAAGCCCAGGCGATTTTAGCAGATTTAGCACCCCAAAAGAGACCATTTTTGACATAAAAACCTGTTTTAAACTTTTTTGAAAAAATGCTTCCTTCATCCTAAAAAAGTGGTTTAATGTTCACTTTCCTATACTTTTGTACATGAGAAACATTCTTCAAAGTTTTTTTTTGCCTAATAACATACGGTACCTGAAATTGATATGCGCAATATAAAAGCAATGATTAATCAAATTTTTGCCCCTCCCCCCTTCGGGTATGCGGGAGGGGCCACATGGGGGGGGGGTACTAATGTGCATGAAGAATACATGTAGGCCCTACATTGTATGATATTTAACTCTTCTGAAGAGTAATTTGTAAAATTTGGTACGGTACATATGTTTACATACAGAGTGATGTCACTAGCCTACAAATTGTGACTAAAATAGTAGGCCTATCCCAAGGGAAAAACATACACACACTCATCCACTCCCACCAACCTCCTTTTGCTTTAAAAGATAGCATTTTCAGATGTACTAAGTTCCCTACTACTTTCATTGTGAACTGTATTTTGAGGAAAGTCACTATTCTTTCGCCACTCCCACCCAAGTGTTAGGATGTTGACCGGCAGGTTGTATTGTTTTGTTTCTTTTAAATAGCAGATAGGCGAGATCTACTTGTTTTCTGTACTAGCCAAGGGGCAGTCTTCAGTGAACGGCTCTTTTCAAAGGAAGCCACCAAAACCTTTAAAATTTTACAGATAGGGGAGATCTGCTTGTTCTCTGACAAGGCCCTTGGGGCAGTCTTCATTGAACAGCCTCTGTTCAGCTGTTCAGAGCCATCAGTAGGCAAGGGGCGGCCTACATGTCTCATTCTTAGGTACTTTGTCCTGATAAGAAGTCAGAGCTACTCCTGACGATCCGAAAGTTTGACAGTTCTGAGTCTGATTATTATTCGGACTAGTGAAGTGACAAGAAAACAAAATCTTACCTAGGACTGTAATATTGGCCTCCTCCTCTGCCTCTTGGTGAGCCAGAAAACCCATGCATGCCTGCGCCACCTGCTGGGGAATGTTGTCGGGGAGATTGGCTGCGATATCCTGTCCCAGGCATTCCTCGTGAGTACGGATTTGGTGGAGGAAAATTCGATCGGTGGGCCATGTTTTGTTGTTAATAACTTAATTTAATGTGACTAGAATCATGAGAATTACTTTTCGATTCTTGTTCGTGGCTGATTTCTACCTATGGAGTTAATTTGAGCGATACACAGAGCGATAAACATGCCCAATTTTAAGCTTACAGCTGAGATCCGTGCTGTTCATTGTCATGTGTGTATACAGGATTCAGCAGCAAGCACAGCGCGGCATGTAAATACCAACAAACCGCACAACTTTTACATGCACTTTTTATCAAGGCAAAGTAGAAAGTCCAAATATATAAACTTGGTAACGCATTTTATTTTTGAATATTTTGTGTGCATAAAATACAAGAATATACAAAATAATGAAGAAAGAGATTAAATAATGCGTTGCAAAAATCGCAAGAAGTCGCCCAATTATGCGTTATCACTGCACTTAAGAGATTTGGCAACACTCTACGCAAAGCATACAGGGAAGGTTTTAGATGAAATATTCTGGGTTGACATTCCTGTTTTCATGGTTTAGGCCTAAAAAAAAGTTTGATTTTTCTAATTTTAAAGCTGTAAAATCGCGTTTGCTAAAGACCTTGGGAACATTTTTCTTCTTTTTTTTTAAATTTAATTCTTTATTTACTTTTTTTTTAATTTATTATTTATTTTATTGCAAACAAAAAAGTCTAGTGTCGGGCCTAATCGGGGGCCTAATTTTTAGGGCAGGTCAGTGGGATTACGCCAATCAAACATTTTTAGGCCAAATGTTGATGAAATTTGAATTGAATTCAGGCCCGTAAGCAGGAGCGCGGGGTTGCATTTCTTTTGCAAAAGTATACAAAAAGTCCCAAAATATCACAATTTGCGATAGGCCTATCAGGTTTTTTACGCTTTTTTGGTCAAAATTCTGAGAAGAAAGTCCACTAACACAAAATCGCCACTTGAAAAAGTCGCCTTTTTCAAAATCAGCGTCCACAACCCCCACCTCCCAAAACAAATCGTGCACTATGCGGGCCCGATTGAAATTGAAATGAATTTTAGGTGATTACCATTTCAATGCCTTGGAATTGAATTGGAATAAAATTATTTGGTTTATTCATGAATTTAATTGGATTGGAATTGCAATAATAATGAGTAATTAATGAAGAATTGAAGTGGATTGCAGAGGACTATTAGGGGGCCGGGCCCAATGTCATGGCACCTGGCCCAAGTTATTGGGGTGGGGCAAATTGGTACTTGCCTGGGGTAGGCCTACTTGTCCATAGCCACCAAAATCATCCCCCCCCGCCCGGTTCCGGTGCCACTGATTGAAATCATTTTGAATGGTTGAAATTTGAATTGAATTTGAACTGATTGAATGCGTTGGAATTGAATTGGAATAAGAATGATTTGGCTTGGGCATGAATTGAATTGGATTGGAATTGAAATGATATACTAGCGGGAAACCCGCGCTTTGTGCTAGTTGAGTAAACGGGAGCGGTTAACGGGAGTGATTAGTAGGCCTACACATGGTAAACGGTGGAGATTATACTATAGGCCTCGACATGATAGGCCCTAGTATCATTCATGAGTATCATGCAGTAATAATAGCGGGAAAAAATGGATCAGATAACCCCCTGCGTTTATATAAAGAAGGGCCATTTTCGCTTCTACTTTGGAAACCCAGCACTTATTTATACAATAACAATGATAATGTCCACGAATGGCTTCAATTGGTCCTCATTAGTCAGTGCGGCTTTTTCAAACTAAAATTTTACACAATATTGTCGATGTCAAAATGGTCCACCAAACAAAATGGCTTCAATTAGGTCTTCATTTTGCAGAACTGAGTTTCTCACTTCTGAGGGGGCACATCCATCATGCATCCTCGACATCCCCTGCACCGCGAGCTGCGTCGCGAAAGTGCGACACGATGGCTGCTTCGCGGCCATTTTATTTAAGTTGTTTTTCCCTTGAATTGGCCCTTCTGCGGCAGGGGTCGTTTTCTTAAGTTAAGTCTGCGTGTCCGGGGACACAAGTTACTTTGGTTTGGACCCTATTACAAGTTGAAACTGAGCAACAAGTCCCATCAAAACTTCGTGGACCCCTTAAATTTTAAGTTGCACCAACTTTTATTATGTAAATTCTTTGCTGAGTTGCTCATAAAAAATAAAGAGGAATAATACTGTGACAGAGAGAACCTAAGAAATCTTCGGCTTCATGAGGACGGTCCGACCCCGATTTAATTTCTAAGTCATTTAAAATATCCCCAAGACTGAGAAAAAGTAAGATTTTGTAATGATAGACGACCATAGGCTAGCCCTTTCTTCAAAACAGGATAAATTCGAAAACCTTTGTGTCGGATAGTGACAGCAACACAGAGGTTTTCATATATATATTTTGAAGAAAGGCTTGAGGGCATTTCGTGATCCACAGCCTCATCCCCCACTTTTTTCAAAAAAGTTGAGATTTTTATATCACTGGAAACCTCTGGCTACATAATGTTTATGTACAAAATATTTCTTGCAGATTAATTCGTTTAGCCAAGATATCGTGAAATTTGAATTTCGTTCTGGTGCACCAGAACGAAATTACAACGTATTGTCTATGGAGCAGTCATACTGCAGTTATTGTCCGTTTTCCTATACACAATACACAGTGCTCTCACCATTGACGCGTGACCTCTACAAATGATGTATGTTGGAAGAATGGACACTTGCCTAGTTAACATCACTGTGTGAAAAATAACCAGCCAATATTTAATTTATTCTCCAAACTTCTAGCAAATATATTTCTCTAACATGACCTAAAATTACAGCTAGGTTAGATGTTCAGAAATGGTCGCACTTTTGTAAAATATGAGTGAGGGTAAGGCATTGCTAGCCAACTCCCCGTGTTAATTGAATGGAGATTTGACCGAAAATATTGGTATCGGACCGCTCACTTCTGAAGGATGCCACAAAAAAACGGTACAAGCTACATTTAAATTATTCTATGAAATTCTAGAAAATATAGTTTTGTAACATGTCCTAAATTTTAGCTAATTTAGGTGTTTGGAGAGGGTCGCACTTTTGTGTTTTAGGAAGGATATGTAAACGACAAATAACACCAAAAATATGAAGAAATTATTTCCAAACTGTGTTAAGTCAACAATCATTATGTTGCTCATTTTCAAGAATGCTGGTTTACAAAAAGCACGCCATTGTCTCATTTCGTGAACAAAGGTACACATACCATTGTTTCCTTTCGTTTCCTTTATAATCGGTTACCCAACTGAAGCTATAATACCAGCTTTATTGCGATATCGCACATGTAAAACAGACACTTGTGCACAACCAGAGAAGATCCGATTTAATCAGTTGAGCTGTTTCAATGAGTGTTATCTTGGTTTAATAGCTTTTAATGGGGTTAAGGTCGAGATGAATTCTACTGTAGACATGACTGCATCATGTGTAATACACATAATCATGCATAACTCGCAAACGCAATATCGGAATCAACTGAAATTTTGGGAATATGCTTTTTCGTGGATATGTACTGAAAAATGTCATAAAAAGAGGATGCTAGGATCACGAAATACTCCTTTAAATTGGATATCATTACAAAGTTTGTATTTTATGGAAACCGTTGGGCGGGGGCATGGAGGGGGGGAGTGGACTATGGGGGGGGGGGCAAAATCAACAAATTGTGCGCAAAATTGCCGCAAAACAGTTACATAATTTTAGAAGTTTTGCCTCAAAACTGGGGAGGGGCAAGAAAATGCGCCGCCAATGTATTCAGCCCTTCATAGTTACTGAGGTTTTATCATTCAACATTTCGAATCACGAGCCACTTTCTAGTCCACACACTTCTAGTCTGACCACTGACCATGAAGACACGGGTTATGGCGCCACCACATAATTATAGGGATTTTTACCTGGATTTTTACAGGGAATTTTAGTCCATGCATGATAAGGAACTGGCAACTTATAAACAAATCTCCCAAGATGTCAGCGTGCACAGACAGCCGACATGCATTTGTCTCTTGTTGAAAAATGGTGAGTAAATGCTTTAAAAATCCATGATAAGTAAATGACAGAATTGTTGACTTCAGTGTAAACTTATTTGTTTATGGCCAATGTATTACAGTAGAGATTTGTGGCACGAATCTTCGTGTATTTCGATGATAAATATATCATGTATGAAAATTACGTGTTTAAAAAAAATATATTCTAGGTATGAAACAAGCGGCTAGGGACGCAGGGGTAACCTTGTCACAAACCGTTCAAACCCAAGGGAACGTCCTATTATTATTATAATATATAATCTGTTTATGGGAAGTCCATTAATAACGATCGATATAGTAGATTGCTGATTGTAAGTCCGGCACATCCGTCTTTTTCGCATTCGACCTGTGCTAGAAATCTTTCAGGTTTATAAATAGCGCCATGTGCGGTATACTTTGGTAACTTCTAGAGGGTTTCAATTCATACTTATAATTCGCTTATGACGACTGGGAGGAGATGCGATTTCAACCTGGGCTAAACCCTTCTGTTAGCGTTGGGGAGTGGAATACGTGATTGATTAAAAATCAATAACTCGCAGCTTGCCGATTGATTGTAGATCACTATAAATCGGAGGAGCCTTTTGTAAGCTATTTGACCCCGATCTTATTGTTAGAATACAATAGCTACCTTCTAATTACGTTTCCATATCAGGCCAAAAGGATGTATGCTTTGTGTCAGATGTATGTACTGTACTTCTTTTTCGTGGTATGCGAAATTCGAGACCTAAAGTCCCGAAGCTTTATTATAAAAAGTACAGATAAAACGCATTCTTCTTTTGGATTTTGAGACAAGAACTATTTTGTGTGCAAGATAACACGGATAGATTTTCTTTTGAGACTTGAAATTCCTTGTAAATCGTCAGTTTTACCGAGGTTTCTTGTAAGTTTTGTTTCCATGAAAGTGGTCAAGAAAAAGTTCAAAAATATCACATTTTTGGCCGGCAAATTTAAATTTTATTCAGGCTATCTTGCAGCTTCGACTTTAAAGTAAAGATATATGTGGGACATTTCATATTTCCTTGAGGTGTTCTCTGAATGTTTATGTCAGAAAGATCATGGTTCAATACAAAATATTCACCAAAAATAGTAACTTGCCAACTTGATATAATTTATTTTAAAGACGGTCCCTGCATGCATGCATACATGGCAGGTATGGTACAATATAGGGACGCACCATTTGATATCAAGGTGGGGGGCCGAGTCGTGACAATTTTTAGTAGGCCTACCTCGGTGAAGCAATTTTTAGCGCCTCGATGAAGCAAACAGTTTACATTTTGTAGCACCTAAATTTCGCGTAGTACGAAAAACGTTCTTCTTATGTTAAAATGAGTTCATATCAGGAGCGTAGTCAGCTTTCGTGATCAGAGGGAAAAATAAAGGTTTTGGGGAAAATACAAAAATAATCATCAATTTGAACCGGTATTATTAATGCGATATGTACATACACTGGGTTTTTTAGCGAGACTGTAGGGCCTACATATAAACTGTTAAGTTTTCGAGCCTCAAAAACCGGGACAAATGTTTTATTGAGACAATGCTGGCAAAAAAAAAATTTGGTATTTTACATTCATTTTGCTGCATGATCGGGGTAATTTTGGTGGGAAACAGGCTCCTTGCCCCTTTCTTTTCCTATGCCTTCCCGATTTCTTTCATTTTTTGATATGCGGCAGGGAGCACTCTGCCCCCGCTGGTTAGTACCGGTACGCTTCTGGTTCAAATGGTGAGTTTTAGCATGTTTTTTCATGAATGTTTTCAAAGGAGATCCATGTCTTGTGATTATTTTCTTCAAAATATAGGTTCATGTGAGGATATCTCACCAAAACCATACTCTGATCCATCCACTGACCCCACATATGGCTCCCATCATCACGTGGCATAGATTTCTTTTTGACTTTGGGGTGGACTCTGGGGAAAATCTTTGAAGTGGAGTGAATTAAGTGTATTCACTCACAGAATAACCTTTCACAAACAAATGCGAACAAAATACTTGCCAGTTTGAAGCTAAAATAAAATTAATATACCTGATGAAAACTGGAGCACCCTTGCCACCAAATTTTTTCCAGGTCCGAGGTGGTGCAATGTTTTGGGTTTTTTTTTTTGGGGGGGCTCTGAGGTGAAGCAATTTTTTTATCAGATGGCGTGACAATTTCTTTTCCAAAAACTACCAAGCCCCCCCACCTTGATATCTAATGGTGCGTCCCTTATATAGGTTTGTATTTTGTTTATTCGACATCGAAGTGATTACATAACTTGGGTCACGGCCGGTCGTTGCATCAATCAAAGAAGTTTAGTCAGACTGATTGGGGGGGGGACACTCCCACTTTGGAGGTGACGCGTACTAGTATGTAGGGCTGTTAAGACCCCCCTTTTCAGCGTCGCTGTCACCCACAGACCCTATATTTTTTTTTATTCTTTTGCTCTGTCACCCGAAGACACCCTATTGTTCCATTCGATCTGTCACCAAAAGAGTGCCGCACCAGGATGAGGTGCAGGGGAGGGGGTGATGTGATGCAATACTTATCCCAGGGTGTTGAATTATAGGGGGAAGCTTTTTTGGCGGGACAAGGGTCCGTTTCGATATTGCGAATGTGATGTAGAAACATGTCAGGATAGGCCTAAATTCAAATGGTAAGCCTATAAAGGGGAATATTTTTGGCATGTCAAAATATTTTGATGTATAGGCCTAGCCATGATAATCTTTACCTATTAAAACCAAAAAGAAACTGTCTTTGGGTCACTATGTTTGAAAAAAATCGTTTTGATTAACAAAAGTTGTAGCTTCGAAATACTAAAAAATGCCATTTTGCGAATTTAATAAAAGTAAATGAGGGCTAGATATTTCAATAAAGTAGTGCAAAATATGGGTTCGAATTTGATTGCAAAGCTAAGATGGTTTCTAGAAAAGGGGTAAATTTATTTTGTTGCAAAAGCCCTTACATCCACAAAAGGCACGATATAAACGAAATAATAAAATAAATAGGAAGGCTTGAAAATTGTACCAAACCTATTCTTTCAGTTTCTATTTATCAACACTTTATTCAAAACCAAAATGAATCAAATCGAACTAGTAATAATTGAACAATTTTTGAAAAAGCTGTTTTTCTCAAAAAGTCAAAAAGTAGATGTATAAAGGGCTTTTGCAACAAAACTCTTTATATATTAATATCATCAGTATTATTAATATTAGAAAGATTGACTATTATTTTGTTGTTGATATTATAAGTACTGAATTTACTAGTATTACTATCTCCAAGTCAATAGTAGGCCTATATTGTTATAATTCAATGTTAATTTAAATGTCAGCAGTAGCCTAGGCACATCAACAATATTTGGTGGGTATGTTCCCCCGGAATGTTTAGGTGGTGGTTCTTTGGGAGATCTTGGGCGTACCAGTAAAAGGGGTCTTTTGGAGCTGCGAACAAGTAAAATATGGGGACTTTTGGAGCTGCGAACAGTCAAAATCAAGGGTCTTTCTTGGCTTTTTGCTTGAAAATCCCAGAAATATGAGGAATGAACAATTTTGGGGTCTTTTAGAGCTAAATATTTATTTATCAAAATCAAGGGTCTTTCGGAGTTCTATTTTGGTCAAATATAGGGGTCTTTCGAGCTGCGAAATCCCAAAAGGGGGGTCTTTCCGGGGGAGCATACCCGTATGGTCATTTGTGTTAAGTGCCCTTCCCCCCGTGAGTATAATGCATTTGCCACTTCCGAAATTTTTTTACTGATAAGCATAGGAACCGCATAGTCAGAGGCAAGGTTCATTATTGATTGGAGATTCAGTAGGCTATAAAGAGACAAGTGCGGTAATATAGCATTTCAAGTGTATGCGCTTAATTTCGTAATCAATGAGAGCTAATGAACAAAATCATTTCTGACAGAACTGCTAGCACAGTAGTGTAAGCGCTCGACTGTGAAACCGGAGGTTGTGGGTTCGAACCCCGTCAGAATTTTAATTCAGATAATTGTCTTTTTCTTTCGTGAAGAAGAAATAATAATTGAATCCGTCTTATAAAATTTAACATAGTATAGTAGAATCATGTAGGCCTATGTGTTATCAGATAAGATCTTCTGTAGATTACCATATCAAAAGAATTTCAAGTTTTGTCAAGCAAGTTTCTAAGTGTGCCCCTAATCGTGGTTTGTATAGAATTGAGGTGATAGCTTTGTTTGATAATAACCAATGACAGAGCCGCTACGATTTTAAATTAAACACAGGTCACCGCTTGAGGCGCTGCATTTAAGACGCAGCCTAAAAAGTTTATTACGGGACAAAATAGACGTGCCGGTCCGTGAGCCACCACTTACCCCGCGGTCGTGTGTCCTGTCAATGCCTGTTGTATCAATTAATCGATATCATCAATGTATAATATGGTGGTGCTAGTATATAATTTCACCATTTATTTCATCGTATGTAAAAAAAGCCATGAGTAGTTGAGTACCATCACCGTCAGCCGTAGTCGGACATTATGAAAGCAGATTCAAAAATAAATTTAAAAAATACATATAAATCATGAATATAAAATAAAAAAATATATGAAAATGAATCGAGATATATGGATTATATGGATAAATAAATAAAAATACATATAAAATGAAAAATGGTATTATGAATTAAAAATAAATAATACACAGCCTATGATACATGAAAAATAATCACAGGCCTAGGTCCTATCACAGAATTTTAATATTATTTTGTCATTTATTAACATAGATTTTATTTGTTTCTTATTTTAATGTAGGTAACACAGAATTCCCACAGTAAAATAATAAACAAATAGTCTACATTAATAAATGACAAATATATAATAGGCCTAATAATAATAATAATAGGCCTAATAATAATAATAATAATAATAATAATAATAATAATAATAATAATAATAATAATAATAATAATAATAAATAATAATATTAATAACACTAATTATAATAATAATTAAAAAATATCAAACTTAACTATTTATAAAAACAAAATAAAAAACATTAAATAACATGAATAATAATAACAATAAAAAGCAACTAATAATAGGAAAAAAAATGATTTAAAAACCCATTCATCCTATTCATTATCGTGTTATTATACTATAACAAACTTATTTCGCCACAGAAATTATACATGATATTAAACAGCGCACTGAATGGTCTATTGTTCTATTGTGTCCGATTGAGCGCTGACATATTGGAAAATGTTGCCAATCAATATTCATGAGAGTGTACATTGAACGTCCAATTTGCGAAATTGGGTGGGGTGTGCTTGGCAGGTGTAAAATACATCTGACTGGGCGTTTTAAATACGTAGCGCATAAAGGCATTGACATCATCGAATGGCTGCCTATAGTGCTGTTAGTGTTAGGCTTATGTGGGGGGGCTGTGTTTAGTTTCTATAATAATTATTATAAGACCTACATTTATTTGTCATTCCTTTCTTTTCCTTTCTCTGTACTTATTCTTTCCTTGCTAAAGTATCACTCCCTCTTTTTATCTCCCTTCCCTCCTCAATCCCCTCATACTTTTTGTCCCGCTTTCTCTCTTCCTCCAGCCCCCTCTCATTCTTCATGTCCCCTCCTCCACCTCTTCCTCCCTCATCCCCTCCCAAGACCTCTCACAGAAGAGCTGCCCCCTTCAGTACGCAACTGAATATGACATTCTCCTTCTTAAAATAAAATAAAATGTCAATTTGTGAAACAACTTTTATATAGGCCTATACTGGTATCATACTCGGCAGAGGGGTTTGACTCCCACCCTTTTTATTTTACCCCCACCCTTTTTATTGAGGCACCCTTTATACTGAAAATTCCTGACCCCCACGCTTTTTACTGAGGCACCCTTTATACTGAAAATTCTTGACCCCCACCACTTTTTGCTTTTTCCGCTATTTGTAAACTGACAAAGTTGCACGCAATTTGGTTCAAGTATCAAGTCGCCGAATTCTGCACCTATTTCACATGTGCGAGTCCGATGTTTTCTCTCCAATAAGTTAATTGATACATTACGTGAACAATGCAAATTATATGTGAAAACTACTACTGCACTGTAAAATAAGCATTTTAATGAATAACTGTACTTTTATGGTGTTCAAATGTTGTTCTTGTCATGAAACTTGATGTACGCTGTGTTCAGCGACTATATCCTACTTCTTCCGTGCTGCTTCGCTCAATCAATTATGCATGTTAATGACGTCACTCATATACGATCAATGTAAAGAAAAATAACACGTCATGGAAAATCGGACATTTGCATATGACGTAGGTGTTTTGGCAGCGCTTCGGGGAGGATATTGTGTACATTGCACTGGATTCATGTAAACAAGCGCGAGCCTGCATCAAATGGAATTTTATCTTGCGACATAGTGTGCAAGTTTTGGTGATTTTTCTTGGAACTATGATTATTTTATCATTCAATAAAAATATACTGTAAGTTGGAAGAAGCCCCACGCTTTTATTTTAATCCCACGCTTTATATCAGTCCACGCTTTTTACCCAAAAGTTTAAACCCCCACGCTTTCACCAATTTTCAGAATTTCGAACCGCACGCATTATAAAGCGTGGACTGCCGAGTGTGCGTATACTTATTATATGTTACATACATACGTAGCTATTACCATTATATAGTAATAGACATGCAGACAGCAGCCTTGATGTTTAATCATTCAGCAAGCGCATTCAATTTATGTAAATGAAGCACCTACAGTCAGTGGGGTGACAACGAACTGCATCAGCGGCTAATGTGTGCCTTTTGAGCCATACAGCTACTCAATTACACCCTTGAGTGGTATGACAACAAAAGGTACTTTTCGTTATAGTAAGCGCTTTCACGCGACTTTCGTTTGATCGCTTATTGACAGTAGTCTGCTAGGTAAAGCGTTAATACACTGTCGGGTCAGCTTACCGATTTAATGGTGGAAGCCCTTTGTCCCAAACAAAAGGTACCTTTCGATGAATAGCTTGTCAGATTTCAAATCGGCACAAGGTTTCAATGCGTTACGTAATCTATTTCCTCTCCATGTTATAATAGCTCCATGATATTAAACCTGTGCTTGATATCTGTATAACTGTAATAATTATAAATCGTGACAGTTACCGTTATATTCAGCACGTGGCTAGAGGGCGGCGTCTTGTGAAACTCAGTCCTGCTCAGTCAATCGATCAGAATCGATCACTCCGGAGATAAACATCCAGGCATCCATTACCGAGACGGAGTAAGAGGATTAGGTATTATAATAACAAAGAACTGTATTGTAATAACAATGGACGTTCCCTTGGGTTTGAACGGTTTGTACCTTGTCAATCAATGGTTATTCTATTGTCCACCAAAGTTATGCTTATGACATCATCAATCCATGATCAATCCAATCGATAGGCAATTATCCCCAGAGGACCACTACATGCGAAATTGACTAAGTTTCACGTGTGCGCATAAGTCTTGCATGGGTTCTGGTTACAGGATGAGGTTTCGCCCCTTGGTTTATTTTGTGTACTTTAAGGGGGTAAAGTTGTTTTCTTTAAACTTCCGTGGTCCGAGTACGCGCTGGTGAATTGCGATCGCGTAGAAGTGACAAGGTCGCCTACTACGCGCCGCGCCGAAGACCAATGGGTCAGCCGGCTTGTTGTCAAGTGCATTGATCAGCCAATCAGCGTGATTGTTTGTTGCTTTTGTGTTTACGCTCGTGTACGCGATACGCACAGGCACGACCACGGAAGTTTAAAGAAAACAACTTTACTGCACCCCTGTGGTTAATTTGTGACTATTTTTGCATTTGTCTCAGAAAGTAGTAGCACACTGGTGGCGGGGGTTGTGTATGTTGTTGGGGCGGGGAGTCCAATTGCTGCACTGGGGTTTCGGTGGCTCGGGACGGCGGTTCAGTGTATATGATGGGAAACAGGGTACATCCTATCGGTACCTTGTTTCTTATCATGAATAACGGACCGCTTGTCTTGGGTCACTGAGATTCCGGTGTGGTGGTTGGATTCCTTGCCCCTGTGATGTGCATGACTTTTGTTGCCACTGTGTTGTTGGTTTTTGGGAGGGATGCGAGAGTGGACACGGGTTTATCGGGGGGTGTAGTACCCGTCTAAGTGATATTTTCTGATATTTAAATCTATGTCATGCTTTTTGTTGTTTTTTAATGATTGTAAATTTCACAGCAATTCAGCTTTTAGCTGCTACCGTGTCTTAAAATAAACCATGAATGAATGAATGAATGAATGGAATAAAAGTTAAAATTTAAATTTAAAGAGGCATTTCGTGATCCACAGCCTCATCCCCCCACTTTTCCCAAAAAAAAGTTGAGATTTTTACACCACTGGATACCTCTGGCTACATAATGTTTATGTACCGTACCAAATATTTCTTGCAGATTAATTCGCTTAGCAAAAATATCGCCAAATTTGAATTTCGTTCTGGTGCACCAGAACGAAATTACAACACATTGTCTATGGAGCAGTGTAATACACATAATCATGCATAACTCGCAAACGCAAAATCGGAATCAACTGAAATTTTGGAAATAAGCTTTTCTCATGGATATCTACTGAAAAATGTCATAAAAAGAGGATGCTAGGATCACGAAATCCTCCTTTAAAATATTACAATTTGAAATGAAATAAAAATTGATAATAATAATGAAAATCATCTTGTTTTGAAAACGTTTTAAACAGGTTAGGCCTATATTTTTGGGTTTTGGTTTTAGTAAGAACGTTTTAATAACATAATTTAATGTCATGAAAACATTTTAAAACGTTTTGTATGGAAACACACTACAAAAATATTTTTTTAATGTTTTCAAAATGTTATTGACAAATATTTTCTGCAAACATTTTTTGCCAAATATTTTGTCACCATTTAAATAATGATATGTTTGAAAATATTTGCAATAAGTTATCGAATTTTTGTTGTTGAATTTTATGAAAAGTTTTATTCCCTTTATATACCCTTAACTTATATAACCCGACATTTAAACATTTTCTGGCAACTTTCCTAACCTTTTGCGAATGATGTTGAAAACTCAAAAACATTTTGTGTTTGCTGGGATAATTGAACATAATTCAAAATTGAATAACACAATAAAATAACAAAAATAATATTGCAAAACTATAATACTAATAAATACGTATTAGGCCTACTCAAAAGACGCATTCCCATTTGTATGAACAATTTTGAGAATTATTAAAGTGCTGAGTTTTAACCAAATTAAAAATCGCAAAGCGCATTTTAATATAACATTTTTCTGCTAAATTGAATTGGTATTGTTTATTTTATTAATTATTACACATATTCGTCTTAGGTTTTCAAGTTAGGCCTTAAGTCATGCTGTTTGTGCGGATGTTATAATGTAAAAACGTTACCTTTACGAATTCATATTTAGGCCTATAATAAAAAAATGTTTAATTTCTTTAATAAAGAAATCTTATATAGGCCTACCTATATTCTTATAATATTATCATTATTTTGTTTATATTTTTATTATTGTATTTTTTATCGTAATCATAAAGAATTAAGTCATGACCATGATGACATCCTGTTGTTGAGTGCTGAACTTGCCATGCAGGTACCTGGCTGAATCACCTCGTAAAGTCTTAAAGCGCGACACCATAGGTTTTAAATTCCATGATCTTGAACCTATTTTTATCGATATATATACATCGATAACTTATCGGATTAAGTATTGGACACAATAGATGAAGTATTTGATTGACAAGGTTACCCCTGCGTCCCCTAGCCGCTTTTGGTATGAAAGGTAAATTCAAATTTGTCATCAAACTGCATCATTTTATATATCAAATTGAAGCCCTTGAGTAAAGAAAGCCAAAACAGAAAACCGTTTTGTCATAGCACTTTCCGTAGCAAAGTTACATTTTCTCAAGGATTGACTTTCATCAAAAATATTCAGCCAAACATTTAATTAAGGGGTGGGGTATGAACCTTTGGACAGTATTTATTGTGGGACATTAGAGCACATCAGACATATCGAATTGCATTCTGAATACGAAGAATGTCCGTCTGATGTCAAATAATTGTGATTTTTGAAATTAGCAATGTAATACACATTTTATGGCAAATGATTAAAAATTGATATTTTGATATTTACAGTACTTGAAGTAAACTTTATATAGGTATGACCAGGGAAACCTCAGTTAACACATTTGCTAGTCAGTCAAAATGGCCTAAACCGGCAATACAAATTTACATTGAAATTTAAAAGAACCGCTTGCTCAAGGAAACCTTTATAAATATGTTGTCTATACTTCACTTGACCCAAATATATGATTTTTTTTTAGTGATGAGAGACTACGCACATGGAATTTCAGAGAAATTTTGATAGCAGTTCCATTAAAAAAAGGTGCTATTGTCATGAGACTAAGATCTAGAAACACCCCCGTAATGCTGTTTTGGGGAATTTTGCTAGCAGAATCTTTTTGATGAAAGTCAATCTTTGACTAGATGTAACTTTGCTACGGAAAGTGCTATGACAAAAGGTTTTCAGTGTTGGCTTTCTTTACTCAAGGGCTTTAATTCACCTGGCATACCTACTTTATAAATCTGATGATTTATACTTTTAGTGTATGTAGGTGGGATGAAAAGCCGACGATCAATTGAAAATTTTGACCTTTTAGATTGAAGATATGGATTTTTTCCCAAAACACCAAAAAAAATTAGGTCTTTTTGGGAAAAAATCCATATCTTCAATATGAAAGGTCAAAATTTTCAATTGATCATCGATTTTCCTCCCAGCTACATATAGAGTTGGGCGACTATCACTTTTTCCTAGTCGACTAGTTGGCAGCAAATAGTCGCGACTACGACTATAGTCGCGACTATCTGTGGTTAAAATTGGACTGAAAAATCGGGTGAAAGATTGGTGGCAATTTAGTATTTATAATGCATGATTACAGGACCCGTGATTGCCGGCATCGCATCACAGTTTGCTACACAAACCAGCACTGTTGCGATACAAATTGCTACACTGTATCGCACGTTTGCGATGCAAATATTTGACTGTAAAATGCTGTAATATAGGCCTAACTTTTCTGTTCAATTAAATTCACTTGCCACTTTCCAGCAACAGCACAAGAAACTTCATATAATTTCTCAAACCTTCAATATTCCAATAGCGATCTTCGTTCGTTTCCATGTTTTGCTGTGCATGAAAATATGTAAACATGCCGATGCGGCAGTGCATATTTTCCATGGTATGCTCATGAACGTGTTGCATCGTGCATGTACGATTAACTTTCACCTCCGACCTACGTCACCTGACCTCATCTAGACTACTGCATCATACATTAGGCAATACAATCCCTCCTCAGTCATTGTCCACTGTGGGACCAATAACATTCGGACTACTCTCCCACAAGAATGCCTTGCCGCGCTTACAGAACTTATTCTTGGAATTAAGCAAATTGACTCACAGATATCTATTGCCATATCATCACTAACAATCCAGAAACACAAAGGACGATGTGCCTGGATTCAAGAATTCAACTGCAGATTATTGGAGACATGTGAACTTTTAAATTTGAACTATATTGACAATAGCAACATTGTACATAGGAATCTTGCAAAGGATGGCATTCACCTTCAATGCTCAGGGACAACACAGTTGGCTAGCAATTTCATTTCTTTTTAAGACAATTCGTATCAAACAATCTAAACACTTAAAGTCTAATCTTGAAAAAAGTAGTAATATATCGAGTCACCAAGAAAATATGTTTTGTGGAGATTGTAGTTGTAAAATTGGTAAGTCTAAGCATGTATCTTGTAATAATTGTACTCTTGATTTTCATGCTCAATGTGTTGATAGATCTTTAACAAATACTTCTGTAAATTGGTTATGTAATTCCTGTTTTACACGAATTGCTAATGATGAGCTCCCTTTTGGTAAGTGTTTTGTTGATTTAAAGTGCAAGTTGCAGAAAGGCCTCAAAATGGCTCATCTAAACATTAGAAGTATTATTGACAAACTTGATTATCTGGATATTTTTGTGCATGAAAACAATATTGATGTTCTTTGTCTGAGTGAGACATGGACAGATAATAGTATTGATGACTCTGAACTTATGATAAGTGGCTATAATTTTTGTCGTCTTGATAGAAGTAATGGGATGGCTCATGGTGGAGTAATGTGTTATGTAAAAGAAAATTTATGTTTTAAAGAAAATATTGATATTCATGATGATGAGATAGAAGCAATTTTTATTGAAATCAACTTACCTAACACCAAACCTATTGCTGTAGGTACTGTTTATCGTCCTCCAGATTCTACAGTTGATTATATTGATAAATTGGATGTTTTGTTTCAAAAGTGCAATGATATTTATGAAGATGTGTATATATTAGGTGATTTTAATTTGGATGTTGCAAAAAAGTGTGACTCTAAAAAGTATCCAATCTTGCAAAAAAATACCAAATGTGTCAGCTCATTAATGATTACACTAGAATTACTGATAAAAGTAGAACTATAATTGATTTGATCTTTGGCTCATTCTTGTATTATGGGGTCCAATGGTGTCCGGTTATGACCGACACATAATTTGCCCTGAATTTTGAAAACTGTAACAGGTATTTGGCCTATTTGTAATTTTTATACAAAACAAGTGGGTTATTACTAAAACTTTCAAAAAAGAAATTGTTAACAGCTATTTTTAATTTTTATTACATGTAAGGTCTCGAAAATCATGGACACCACTTGTGACAAAAAAGATCATCTACATCTGGTTGCCTGTTAGTTTCATTTATATATGACCATTGCTTATTTTTTTTGGTCTTATTGAGTGAATAGGATGTATACTAAAATTGTATTATGAAAGAAATGTTAGCGACAAAACATCTGTTAACAAAGACAGCGCTTACGCAAAGTACATATTTTGGTGTCCGCGTTATGCGCAACGTTATGACCGACATGTAAAAATGCAAAATGTGCTATATTTTTTGAAAATGGGGTAATTTGTAAACAACAAATACTTCAAATGATATATTATGACATGTTTAAATATATGACTGACAAATGGAAATTGCAAAATAAGTTGAATTAAAGTTAAAGCTGGATATTGTACGACAAACTGGACACCGAGTTATGACCGACACATGAAAATGAATAATATGTCATAATTTTTAAAAATTGGGTTTCTGATAAACAATGAATACTTAAAACAACAGTGTGATATGTTTAGATAAATTTGCAGGTCAAATACACTTTTCAAAGTATGACATAATTACAGATAGCTTGTTATTGTCAGTCATAACTGGACACCAAATATTTTGGTGTCCAGTTATCTGCGACACCACTGGGCACCTTAAATTCTCTCATGTGCACAAAATTGATGTTATAGAAAGTCATACCCTTATCTATTATGCCACAATTGTGCTGGCCCCACATAAAATGGCAACTTTTAATCTAAACTGACAGAAATTGTACAAAACAGGCCCAATAATTAACTTTTGGGTCAATTTTTGACCATGTATTTTGACCAAAATGCAAATATGCTGTTTTGAAGGTTACAGCAACTTCTTATAATGTTATTTTATTTTTACATTATAAAAGCTCCTAAACCACATTTAACTTGCAACTTTTTAGCCATTTTGGCATTTATATTTTTTGTTTAGCAGGGGTTAAAACATGTTTGGTGTCCGGTTATGCGCGACATTTTAGAGTGATTTCTCCACAGTTATGTGCTTCGTACAGATTTCTGGGCAATCATCGGTGAAAATATTTTGCAGATTTTGAAAGAGTATATAATTCCACTCAATTTAAGCTAACTTTTGACATTAATATTCAATTTTGAAAATTTGACTGTATGTCACACCATTGGACCCCATAATACAAGAATGAGCCCTTTGTGTCTCGTCCAGAATTGGTCATTTCGTCAGGTGTACATAGTTTAGGACTTAGTGATCATTCATTAATATATGTTGTTCGTAAACACAAACAAATTAAATTACCTCCAAGAACTGTCAAATCAAGAAACTTCAAAAATTTTGATGAATCACACTTTGTGAACACAATTCAGAATATTGATTGGGAACAAGTAAACTGTATTGATGATGTTGATGATGCTTTATCTAAGTGGCAATCATTGTTTAATGAAGCATGTGATAAACATGCACCTTTTAAAACTAAACGTATAAAGGGGCATCTTCCTGAATGGGTAGACAGTAATTTTCTTAAATTGTGTAAGGATAGGGATTATTTGTATGCCAAGGCTCATAAAAGCAATGACCCTGATGATTGGGAAAAAGCTACGTCAGTTAGAAATAGAGTTAACAATATGAAATTTTATTTGAAGAAGAAGCACTTTGAAAAGGCAATTAATGATAATGTACATGATAGTAAGAAACTATGGAAAACACTTAAAAAAGTAATTCCAAGTAAAAAGGATAAGCAAAATGTGCCTAACATTATAAGCCAGAATGGTCATGGTAATATTGCTACAGGTAAAGACACTGCTGACTCATTTAATCAATTCTTCACCTCAGTAGGTGAAGAACTTAGTAAACAATTTGATAATATTGATATCATCTGCCCATGTAATGATGGGAAAAGTAGTATATTTCGATGTAACCATAGTGAGAGTTTTAGATTCTATTCTGTATCCTATGATTTTGTATACAATCAAATATGTAATATGGATAATAATAAGTCACCCGGTTTAGATAAATTCAGTGTAAAACTACTCAAATTGGCTGCACCTTATGTGTCAAAATCACTTGCTCATATTTGTAACATTTCTTTAAACAGTTCCAAATTTCCTGATGAGTGGAAAAAAGCCAAAGTTACTCCAATTTTTAAATCTGGTGATAAGAACAATGTAAGCAATTACAGGCCAATTTCTGTCTTGCCAATTATTTCAAAGATTATTGAAAGAACTGTTCATAACCAATTATATGATTATCTTTGTAGTAGAAATATCCTTTCTGATTCTCAATCTGGTTTTAGATCCAATCATTCCACAACAACAACTTTATTAGATGTTCAAGATTATATTCTTAATAATATGGACAATGGTTTTGCAACAGGAGTTATATTTTTAGACTTAAAAAGGCTTTTGATACGGTAAATCATGAAATTCTAATTAATAAACTTGCTGACTATGGTATTATAGGTAATGAACTTGCTTGGTTTAAATCATACCTAAGTAATAGGGCTCAAGCTGTGCATGTGAATTCTTTTCTGTCAGATTTCAAAACTTATAATACTGGAATTCCTCAAGGCTCAATCTTAGGTCCTCTACTATTTATAATTTTTGTTAATTGTTTACCTGATGTTGTAACTTGTAAGACAGTAATGTATGCAGATGATACTTCTCTTATGTGTAAAAAAAAAAATGTTGATGATCTAAAAGTGCAACTAGAATCTAACCTAAAATCTGTTGCTAACTGGTTTAAAGCTAATAAGCTCACATTAAATACTGATAAAACCAAGTTTATGATTTTTGGAACTAATCAAACACTTAATCGTTACAATGACATAACTCTCACATTTGATGACAAAATTATTGAAAGAGTTGATGTTTTCAAATATCTTGGTATTAAGTTCGATAGTAATATGTCTTGGTCATCACATATTGATTATTTATCTGGAAATGTTTCCAAGAGAATTGGTGTTGTGAAAAGTGCAAAGTATTTCCTTCCTCATAAAACCTTAGTTATGCTCTCTAATGCACTTGTAATTCCACATTTCGACTATGCCAGCAGTGTTTGGTCTAACTGTTCTGCAACCAATCAATATCAGCTTCAAGTACTTCACAACAGATTAGCTAGAACAATTCTCTTTGCTGATATCAGAACACCAGTAGATGATATGTTAAATTCTTTAAATTGGATTAAACGAAGAAGAAGTTGCTTGGTTTAAATCATACCTAAGTAATAGGGCTCAAGCTGTGCATGTGAATTCTTTTCTGTCAGATTTCAAAACTTATAATACTGGAATTCCTCAAGGCTCAATCTTAGGTCCTCTACTATTTATAATTTTTGTTAATTGTTTACCTGATGTTGTAACTTGTAAGACAGTAATGTATGCAGATGATACTTCTCTTATGTGTAACGCAAAAAATGTTGATGATCTAAAAGTGCAACTAGAATCTAACCTAAAATCTGTTGCTAACTGGTTTAAAGCTAATAAGCTCACATTAAATACTGATAAAACCAAGTTTATGATTTTTGGTACTAATCAAACACTTAATCGTTACAATGACATAACTCTCACATTTGATGACAAAATTATTGAAAGAGTTGATGTTTTCAAATATCTTGGTATTAAGTTCGATAGTAATATGTCTTGGTCATCACATATTGATTATTTATCTGGAAATGTTTCCAAGAGAATTGGTGTTGTGAAACGTGCAAAGTATTTCCTTCCTCATAAAACCTTAGTTATGCTCTCTAATGCACTTGTAATTCCACATTTCGACTATGCCAGCAGTGTTTGGTCTAACTGTTCTGCAACCAATCAATATCAGCTTCAAGTACTTCACAACAGATTAGCTAGAACAATTCTCTTTGCTGATATCAGAACACCAGTAGATGATAAAAATTCTTTAAATTGGATTAAACTTTGTGATAGATGGTCTAATCACATGATTATTCTTACCTTTAAATGTATCAAAAATATTTGTCCTGAATATTTATGTAATCAATTTGAATTTGTTCATAATGCTCATGATCACAATACAAGGAGTCGTTCTTCTAACACATTGATCGTGCCTAAATACAATTCTAATAGTGGTAAACGTACATTTATTGTAAGAGCTGCAAACTTATGGAATAACTTATCACCATCATATCGTGTAAACCTTGAAACTCTGTCTTTGCATCAATTCAAGACATGCATCATTACTTCTGCTAAATCATAATCATTTATTTTAATTTTATATGTATTTTTTAGATTTATATCGTTCATGTACTTGGGATGCACTTATTTTCTTTCATACTTATTATTGATGTTTTTGTATACATTTTAAATATCATGTTATTTTGTAAATATTCTGTAATAATGTTGTAAATATTTATATTGTATGAGGGCCTGCTTGGAAAGCAGTGCTTGCCACTGAAGTAGTTTAAATCCCTCAATAAAGATTTCACAAATCAAAAATGCATTTGTCGCTACAGGGGTGGCATTGCAACATTACGACTGTTTGTCAGCTAATTTGTTTATTTTCCTGTTGCTTTCTAAATATTCTGTTACCACAATAAGCATAGCTTTTTGAAATTACGTGAAAAGTACTTCTAATCTAATAATATTTTCCTAAATTTTCCTTTTGGAAAACACTTCTCGGAAGTTCTCGCTGTTTCTTTCCAAAGTTGAAATAATCTCATACCTTCAGTAGTTGGTACAAACACCCAACCTGGGTCTGTACATGCACGCTATGACGCTGCTACACCTGTTATCGCTGCATAAATTATAATCATAATGAGATGTTCGACAGTTCTAAGTAATTTGAGTTTTTTGACAGCTTTTATCTTGTGGGAAAGTAGTTCGACAACAAGTCAATAACACCAATTTAATGATGATTTATGGACATTATGATTACTTGTTGGTTAGTGTTACTATTGGTAAGACAATAACTAACATTTTTTCACATTTTTCGCAGTTTATATGTTAGTATTTGGTTGGTTTTGGTGCGAATAACTGGCACTTTTAAATTAATTTTTTAACACAAAAATATACTTGCATTAGTCGACTTTTGGTTTTCAATAGTCGTAGTCGCGACTATCAGTAATAGTCGCGACTAACGACTATTGGCGACTTAGTCGCCCAACTCTAGCTACATACACTTTAAGAATATATCATTAAATTTATAAAATTTACTTCGAGGACTGTTATATCTCAAAAATGTGAAAAATATCAAGTTTTAATAATTTGTCATAAAATTTCAGTGTATATCGTGATTTTCAAAAAATGAAAATTATTTGATATCAGAAAGACATTCTTTGTATTCAGAGTGCAATTCGATATGTCTGATGTGCTCTCATGTCCCACAAAAATACTGTCAAAATGCTCAAAACGCTCATTCCAGTTCCCTTAAGGGAAGGGGTATGAACGTTTGGACAGTATTTATTGTGGGACTGAATACGAAGAATGTCCTTCTGATATCAAATAATTATGATTTTTGAAATTATAATGTAATACACATTTTATGGCAAATCATTAAAATTGATATTTTGATATTTAACAGTACTCAAGTAAACTTTATAAATCTGATGATTTATATTTGAAGTGTATGTAGGTGCGATAAAAGCCGACGATCAATTGAAAATTTTGACCTTTTGAAGATATGGATTTTTTCCCAAAACACCAAAAAAATTAGGTCCTTTTGGGAAAAAATCCATATCTTCAATATGAAAGGTCAAAATTTTCAATTGATCGTCGGCTTTTCCTCCCAGCTACATACACTTTAAGAATATATCATTAAATTTATAAAATTTACTTTGAGGACTGTTATATCTCAAAAATGTGAAAAATATCAAATTTTATTAATTTGTCATAAGATTTGTATTATACCGTGATTTTCATAAAATGAAAATTATTTGATATCAGAAAGACATTCTTCGTATTCAGAATGCAATTCGATATGTCTGATGTGCTCTTATGAGGACTTGTCCAGGAAATTCGACTTTTGGGTGGCAACGGCCAAAAATAGATTTTCCTTATAAGTTGAGTGGTAAGAGGCCTTTGTCTCATATAAACACTGGTGGATTTATTTTGACAATTTATATCTTGTTGCCATAGTAACGGACATTTTTTCCATTATTAGCCAATTCAACCAATTGTCACACTTTCGAGCAGTAAAATACCCTTTATTAGAGTAACTGTACCTCACACATAAAATGTCTTAATATTTTCTTATAATTTTCCCGATATAGATGGAAGGCTTAGTAGCAAATACATTGCATAACAAATTAGAATGGGGTCAGAATTGGGCTATACCATTTATTTTAAATAGGGTGTTTTTGATAATTTTGAATATTCCCATTTAGACTTAACTTCTGGGCTTCATACCCGTATGGTAACGCTTCATTTGATTTGTCATTTTAGGGTTGACTTGATGGGACATTGTTACATTGAAAATGGAAGAAATTAGTTTGGGGAAAATCATGTGGTAAACGGGGTGTTGCCAGAAAATGTTGCATACTTTCAATTTCGTAAATGGATTTAGGTGCATCATAAAGCTGATTCTCGCATAGAATACTTGTATAAAATTGTACTATTATCGTGTACAATAGTTTAGTGTACTTTGTATAATGTATTTATATAAAAAAAATAGCAGAGTTGCCATTCCGCATGTAAGTGTTGCCATTTTTGGCAAAAAATGTACTACATCTGTAAAAAGTTAAACGCATGCTTGCAACATGCACTGATGGTGTTCATGATGAACTATAAATAATAAACCGTACTTTGATATTGACTTGTCATGAATAGCTGCATACAACTAAAATTGACATTATTATAATAATATTTGGATTGTATTTACAATATCTACAGTTAAAAGTTCTATATCAACTTCTCATAGGCTTAATCCCCCCTTGAAATATGTGTAAAAATTCCGATCTTCTTTGCTCGTTTTGAAGCCTTTTGGGCACCTTTTGAGATATTTTATGACAACCAGTCGATTGCAAATCGATGAAAGTTTAACATATGATTCAATGTATGGGTAGCCTGAAGTTCCACCTCGTTTTCCAGGTACGAGGCACTAAACAGCGCCCTCACTGTTTTTGATATGCTCTCAAGACTATTTTATGTACCTATTTTCTCGATAATTATAAAAATGCGACTTTTTGGCGACTTAAATTCATGCATAGGCTTTACACTTTATTTGAGATATAAATCGCTACTCTCTCTGATTATTATTCTAAAGGGCAGCCCAAATACCTCAAAAAGTTTTTGTATTTTACCGAACTCATTAGGGTTACACAAATGGCGCATTGATTTAATGGTGTGCTCCCTTCAAGGGTAGGCTACCTAATGTTCATAAAACTTTTGTTATTATGTTCTTGAAATATAAAATGTTTTGAGTAAAACACTCAAGGTTTGAGTGCTCTGTGACATTAGCCCTATTAAATTTATATGGTGAATTCTGAAAATGTTTTGACCATCTATTTAGATTTGCATTAAATACCAATTATCTACCTTTAGTTTTTGACCGTTTATCTACTAAAAACCGCTTTAACCCTATAGCTAGAACTACGAAAAACAACCCCCTCTCCTAACATTTTTTATCCGTCATAAAAAACACATGTGCCTCTTAAACGACCTAAGCTAGTCGTAGATCCATCCTTTGCGCTCATTTTAGTGATAAAATGTTCTTACCCGGGTAGAACCGATCGTCAAAGATGACTATAGAGGGGGGGGGTTGGTGAGGCACCCATTGGTTTGTACAGTAAAATCAATGATTTTCATTTCGCGAATAGTGTGTCTTTTCCTTTTATATTGAGGAAAATATTCACTGAAAATTAAATTTGTGTAGAATTTTTAGCCCAAAATCAATTTTTCCTACCGTATATACTTTTGTACATGGGCAGAATTTCCCAAATTTTCATGGGCACCCTCACATTATGACATCATAGCAACATTGTGTGGGGAATATTTGTACTTATTTTGGTATTACTGGGTAGAGGAGACCCATAGCTATACATTGGTACCAAATATAATGGTATCAAAAATTAGGATGTTACATTATTTCTGTTGGTAAATTAAAATGATTTTTTTTTTTCCCGAATTCAATTAATGTAATATTAATAATGATAATGATAATGATAATGATAATGATAATGATAATGATAATGATAATAATAATAATAACACTAACAACAACAACAACAACAACAACAATAACAATAACAATAATAATAATAATAATAATAATATAAAATACTTAAAATGCAATTTTCCAATTTTTTAAAATAGAAACACTGCTTTTTTGGAGAAGTTTTTATTCATTAATATTTTATAAATTGTTAAATGCTACCAAAATACTTTGTTATGCAAAATGGTTCTCTACTAGTAAGATTATCCCTGAACTAATTTTTCTTGAACTAAAAATGAATGATTACCGGGAATGATTAAAACCAAAATACTATAGAAACACTGTATTTTCAGCATTTTTATATTTCTGTAATCTCATATTTATATTTGCAATACATTAGGCTTACAATCTCCAATAATTGTAATTCTCCCAATGCTAATATTACAAATATAGGCTAAATAGACAAATAAGAGATTGTAAAAATAGGAAATTTCTAGAAACACTGTGAGCATACAGATGATTTCCCCAAACCATTTTTTTCTATAAATTCTTAAAGCATACTTTAATCTTCCAGGAAACAAAAGTTTGTTGAATTGGAAGCGTTGGCATGATACTTACAACCGTTTCAACCATACAGGTTTTATGTACTTTTTAAAATAATAAAAACACCCCTCTTAGAAAAAGTGGTATCTCCCAAATCAAAAGGCCCTCAGTTCCCATTTAGGTCCTGAAACACAGACAAGACCTGGACCTAAATTCTACCCTCACCAACTTGAATGAACCCGCTCTAACTTGCTTCCAGAATGATATCGAATTGACAGAAAATTTTACACATAATTTTGCCAAAATCACTCAATTTAAGGGGAAAAGAACAATTAGCCGTTTCCATGGCAACAAGAAGCTGGTGTCACTATAAATGTTATTTTGATACATCACCCTAAAGTATCATTGATTGACACAATATGAAGAAAATTGATGATTTTGCGTTTTGCCACAAATTTGAAAAATAAGTCTATTTTCCTGGACAAGTCCTCTTATGTCCCATAAAAAATACTGTCGAAACGCCATAAACGCTCATTCCAGTTCCCTTAATGCATCAAGTAAAAAACAAAACGGCATAGTCTCCTCTCAACTAGTTCCAATAATTGGAACTCACGGCTCGAAAGTTTGTAGTTACTACAACTACCTCTCAACGCAAACTTAAAAAGCCGGGCAATGAACAGACACGTCATTTATCAGTATGACATTTTCGTATTGGCGCTGCCCTATTTACTACTACGGTATGGTTCCCTGTATATTTAGTCTCCTGATAGTGCAGCTTTTCTATGTGGAACTGCTATCAATTGTCTCATCACAAAAAAAAATCATATAATGGTCAAGTGAAGTATAGACAACATATTTATGTAGGTTTCCTTGACCTATCTTTTCTTTTAAATTTCTATGTAAATATGTAGTGTGTTTGGGCCCTGTTTAGGCCAATTTGGCTGACTAGCAAATGTGTTAACTAAGGCTTGCCTCTCATACCTAAATATTCAACTTCACAGTGAAAAATGACTTATTTGTAAGAAGTAAACAACTTTAGTCTGTTTCAATACTATCAAATTTGCATTCATTTTAAAACCTGGAAAGTTCTCCTTCATTTGGTACCAAAATTAATATTCTGTGATTTTAAATAAAGAAGTTGCGAGTAATTTTAAAGATACAGGGTGGTGCAATTGGGATACGGAATTGGGATACGGTTTGCATTGTAAAGTCTATGGGAGAAAATGTGCACCCAGTTCATCAAGGCTTATCTATTACAGTGCTGTACGGTGCGACTAAATTGGTCGCATTGGCGACTAACATTTTGCCCATGCGACCAAAAGTCAAATTCTTACCGCCAATGGCGACTAAACATTTCACATGTTAGTCGCCAGGGCTAATCAATATTTACCTCACAGACTAAACAAAAAATATACAGTGATGATAAGTGATCCATTAAGTATCCATTTAATGCTCATTTTGTACACAAAAATCAACTGGCATTCGCGTGAATTGGCACATTTTTTTTCGTAAACACACAAGTGTTCAACACTTCCGGGTAGGGGTAATCATTAATATTCATCATTCCCGGATTCCCCGTGACCCATGAGCATGTACTGTTCAGCACGTACACTGCACAATGGCGCGGTGCTTTACTACTGTACCACTGTGACCTGTGCATGTCGTGCTGTGTCACTCACATGCACAATGAATATTCAACGCACGTGGCTATACAGGCTGACATCGTGAAGTGTATGTGTGCTACACAGTGGGCCAATGCAGAGTGTACGGTCGAGTGTTTTGCATTTGAATACATCAAGGGTGGGCATGGTGTATTTATGTTGTGTGATAGGCTGAAAGTTTATCAGGAGTAGGAGTTTAATAATGGCAACGAAGCGGACATTGTTGGATTTTTTTGGAGGCAAATCGGGAAATACTGTTGCTCCGGAAGTTCGTGTTGAAACTGATGATGGAAGCAGTGGGGGAAATGCAGATTTTTCTACCCAACCCGCTCAACCTAAACGACGTAAATTCCAACCAACATGAGCCGATGACTTCGATTGGTTGAAGTATGATGAAGCCAAGGACACGATGGGTTGTAAATACTGCCAGGCGTATCCCAAATTAGCAGGCAGAAGTGATTTGGTGTCAGGATCTACATCGTTCAAATGTGAAACTCTAAATAAACATTCTGGAAGTAAACATCATCAACAATGTGTGGATGCCTTTCTTAGACCAATTCTGTATCTAAATCGGCGGTAGCTGTTGGAGTTGTGAAGCAAAATGAAATCATGGAGGAGAAGATTGATTATGAGCTCAATGGCGCGGCGACCAACTGTTGAAGCTTTTAATCGCCAGCAAATGCAAAATGTACGTGTACATACCATCCAATAGTATGAATGTATGCCTATCAATATATATACATTCTGGAAAACATTTTTTTTTTACTTGTGAGCAAAATTGATGGGCGCCTAAATTTGAAAAGTTAGGCGCCATTGGCGCCTCAATCAGTTTTTGCACCGTACAGCACTGATCTATTAGAACAATGAATAAAACTTTAAATAATATACTGTTGTGAAGCTAATCAGTTGTGGGCCTACTCTACTTAATACCAAATTCATTTGTTTTGTGTTTTTGTTAACGAAATACGGTACTGTAATTAATTAACTAATTACCCCATAGACCAACAGTATAAGTTCCTGGGACATGAATCGCGCACCATCTTACATTAAGGGGGTACTACACCCATTGATTTTTTTTTTTTTTTTTTTGCATTTTGTGAAGAAATTACAACAAAAAATTGGACAAAGTGGTATGCAAAATGAAGGGGCAAATCTTCTCGTTTTATTGGTGGCATCGGTATCAGCGTAGCTTACATGCTTTTAAAAGTACAAGCCAAAAGGTGGTACATCACTGATGATTTAAATTCACTTCATTTTGGAAAGCTTACTATCAACGGATTTCGTTAAAATTTTTGGATATGTGTTACTAACATGTTAGGGAAATAAAGTTGATATGTAAAATGGGAATAAGTGGTTCCTGATTTCTTTTATGACTTCATGAACTTGGTGCTCCACAACTATCAAAAAGGAACTGGTTAAAATGCTTCTATTTTCAATGTTGAGCTATATTTTGTATTTTTAACTTGCGACATTATTTCACTGAAACTTAATTAAGCCACAGGTAACAGGTTACCACAACCATACTGCAGCAATGTTGAAAAAAAATGTATTTCTTGTCCCCTATACCACCATATTGGGTAGTTTTCCGTAAGCTTAACTTAACTAGATTTTGGTAACTATTTTATATTTATTTGTGAAATCCATCTCAACTAGGCATTCTAAATTGTACTCACCATTTACATCCCAAGGTATATTAGTATATCCACCTTGCACTTCTCGATATATATCCAGTTAAAGACAGAATATCAAAATTATTCCTCATTATGATATCACAGACTCTTACATGTGTATTCAAAATTGATGCTTAAATTTGACCTGAATCAATTGACCTATAACCTGACATACGGTGACCTAATAGCCTTTTCTTCTCCTAACAACACATTGACTAATGACTATATATCCATTGTGTAAGTGTTTATTTAATTTATTCAGTGTTATATATTTTGCAAGCACCACTATAGATTTTCTATAGAGAGTATAACAAAGGATTTAATGTATTCTATTCATGTACCCTACTTGAACATGTTCAATGGAATAAATTATGGTTTGTTATGATACACGCATCTGAGTTACTAGGATACACAGTAAACAAAAAATATATAGGGCAAAAATGACTTACTACAATGGTGTAAAAGCACTTTTTTTCTTCTTTTTTTTCATATTTTTTAATTTCACATGATCCGTGCATATATCGCCTAGCTATAAATGAAAAAATATGTTTTTAGACCAATCAAACCAATATATGGGTGTAGTATGCCCTTAAAACACTCATAATTTACGAACTATAGACCCTATCAAAGCAAAATTATACATTTTCTTGAAGGAAAAAGTCTATTCTTTCCAATAATGGTCTCTATTTTCCAGTAGGGGCAAGTCTTAATCAGTCCAAGCAGTATTCCTGTATTTTCCACTCATTATGACTGAAAATTTCGTAACATGTCATGCCATGTATCGTAGGCTATATAGCAGTGTACATCAACTAGGGGCAACCTTTTCAAAGTATACATATTTAGGTGGGCCATTGCCTCTACTTTGCACTGATAAGGTTGTTTTTTGATAGATGTGCTAGTATGGTTTAGATGTTACATATTTTTGAAGCGGTGCTGCTTGTTGACATCATTTTCATGCATACAAGAATTTGCAGAGACCTAAGACTTGCCCCTACTGTCATTTAAATGCCATATTTGGAAAGACTGGACATTTTCCTTTCAGAAAATAATATATACTTTTACTATAATAGGGTCTTACTATAGTTAGTAAATTATGAGTGTTTCAATGCAAAATCATGTGCGATCCTTGAAATTTACTGACGAAACGCAAAGGAACACCACTTCATGACACACGGCCATATAGTCCGAGGTTGCTCAGATTCTCCAGAATCATTGGGACGTTGTTATCAGGTCTGCGAACATAAAATTATGCACGTTCAAATACTGCACTGCACTTTTTTAATCAATGTTTTCTATGACTTTATCTTTCAAATATAAGAATGGAAAATCCTAGTTGTCCAACTCTTTGCTTCATCAGCACAGACATTGACATTTCTTTTAACGGAGTACTACTGTTCACAAAGTTGTACTAGTTATAACCTTGCGTAAATCATGTAGCACAAATTCACTTACAAATTTCAGGTCCAGTGTATCCTTTCCTACATTGTAAACATCATCATCTGACTCCATTGTTAACAAAATCCTTGTAAATGAGCAATGTAAATATACAGGGTGTAAACACAATTTAATGGTGTTTATTTTCATGTCCCATACACAATGTATTACAGCTTCTTTTAAAATAAAACACATCAGGCCTATTTAAATTATTTATATAGATTATGTAGATATTTCATCTAGATAAAACAATTTAAAAGATCTGTAGCGTATGAAAACCTGTATTGATGCTTCTTGAATTCCCAAACACATTTATTCGTATAACCGGAAGAATTCACTCCAGGCCTAGAAATCTGTGGCAGTGCGGGCGAATACATTTGGATTCTCGCAAGAGAATTTTGCGAGAATCCTGCTGGACTTGTGCAAGCTTAGACACGCTGGACATTGCGTTCATGCTGAAAAGCCACGCAAAATAATGGCGTGATTATGACACAAGCAAACGCTTGATAAATAATCTAATTGATCATGACAGAGCTTACGGACACAGGAAGCTAATAATAATAATAATAATAATAATAATAATAATAATAATAATAAGCTAAGTTTGAATGTAAATAAGACTAAATTTATTATGCTTGGAACACCACTAAGATTGGCTAAAATTAATGATGATGTTTTGAATGTTCATATTAATGGTGATATTATTGAAAGAGTTTTCTCTTGCACCCATTTGGGTATAATAATTGATAGTAATTTAAATTGGCATGATCATATTGATTATTTGTTGAAGAAGTCTGCCAGGAGTATTTCTATACTCAGGAGGGCTAAGTCATTAGTTCCCATGAGTGCTCTCAAGCTTATATACAACTCTATTGTTGCACCACATTTCAATTATTGTGATATAATTTGGGGTAATTGTACCAAAACAGATTCAATTAAGTTGCAACGAATGCAGGCAAGAGCTGCTAGATATATAAATTTGCCATGTTCCTTGGGACACATCAGGGTCTGAAGTTCTTAATCAACTCAGCTGGTTGAAACTTGCTGAAGTAAGAAACATCCATTTGGCAGAGTTCATGTTCAGGGTTACAAACAACATACTTCCTGATAATATTTGCATGTTATTTGAGAAAAAGGAATATAATTATAATCTCAGGCATAATCCAAATAATGTTGACGTTCCTTTTCCTTCAAATAACTTTAAGAAACGCAGTCTTTCATACAGGGGTGCTCATCTATGGAACGATCTCTCAGCTGGAGCACAGTTGTGCGATAGATCTGCTGCGTTCAGGAGATTGCTTTACTGTAATTATGAATTGAACTTTGCCTAAATGTTTGCTTTTGGTTATTACTTTGTCAATTGTACTTGCTTTGTATGTTTAATTTATATTTTATCACTTTGTCATATATAGTTTTCGCCAGCGTTAGCTGGCTATGATCTAATTCGGAGATCGTCTTTGTTTGCTAAAGAGATTACGGGTACTAGCATTGGTTTGAATTACTTTATGAACTTTTTATGGTGAAAATATATAATAGACCTGTTATTGGATTTGTAAGAAAAAGAAAGTATGTTTTGCCGCTTCAACGAATGAAAACGAGTGAGAATTTCAAAAGTTATGGTTTGAAGGAAATATGACATTAAAAGTTCATGCCAGGCCTATAATAGTTTCCACAGCATATCAACGAAAGAAAATTATAGAATCCTTGTTATCAGGCGTTCTTAGATTTACATTCGCAGACCTCCTGGAGATCAGCACAGCATGAGATGTGAGTGTATTGATAACATGATTAAAACCTTTATGGACGTAAAAGTCAAAGTAAAAATATCCTATAATCTGTATCGTTTTATGGATAAAATGACTCAAAATGTCATTTATGAAATAATTTATATCTTAAACATCAGTTTTGTCTTTTCAACGGAAAAATTTGATGCAATTTCAGGGCCTATTTTTGATATGGGTATAATTTATATACATGTAGGCCTATTATAATTGAACAATATCAGTCTTTATACATTTTATAATGTGCTATATTAAGTATAAATTGCGAATTAATATAAAATTAATGTGCATGTATAAGGCAAGTAGGATGGCAGTTTTTAGCCAATTAACTAAAAACTGCATTTCTTTATATTAATAATGAGCTAAGGGTAGCCTAAAAGGCAAAAAAGACAGAAGAACAATTTGGAGTAATTAATTGACAGGAAGTTATAGGAGTTGTTTGGTTTGCTGTTTCTGTGTGCATGTTCTCATCATTGATGGTTTGGTGGACTGTCATGAAACATGATGGATCATAACAAAGAGTGATCCTAAAAATGCCACCACCCAAACTAATTACAAGGCATCTTCTGCATTGAAGCTGGCTTTCCCTTTAAAGGGAATTTTTATTATACTTGTTTTGTATTTCCATTTACTTTTAATATCCTTGATTAATGATGTAATGTAACATGTAAATTTATGTAGCAACACGGCCCCAGGGAAGACCAGCTCAAGGGCTGATCTGGGCTTTTCTGTGTATAAATAAAATTGAAATGAAAAATTAAATGAAGAATCACCCTCTGATTTGTACTAGCAATAGTTTATGCTGCCCTCTTTGTAAAAGCATGGGACCAGTTGTGGGGAAATTATGTGCTGCAAGTGCAAGCATGATTTTATAGCCACATGCATTTTTTAATATCAGTTATGGTACAGAAAATTTTTATCAAGGTATAGAGAACCACAAACTTCCCAAATCACTCTTTCCCATTCAGGTAATAGTTTATTTTTGTATGTTTTAATTCTACATGTGAAAAGCTTTATTGCAAAAACCCTTACATCCACTTGAGCAATTTTGAGAAAACATCAAAAAATCATCAAAAAAGTACTGATACATGTATATATGGAGGTTTGCAACAAAAGCAGTTTTTGGCGGGATGCTTGGGTAGGATGAGCATTCCGCTAAAAAACTGCTTTTGTTGAAAAACCCCTTATTTCTGTGATTTTATTTTATAAATTAATTATTTAAACATTTTTGATGATAACTTTATTACAATAATAAATTAATTAATAACAATTACAGCAGTTTTCCCAATATGTTAGAGGTCAAAGTGTCCCAAAACTGCTCTCAAAAACCGGAAGTTACCATGTCGATTGGGCTTATTGTCCCTTGAAATATTGCACTCATTGCAAACTATATTTTGATCAAGACAAAAGTACTATAATTTATTAAGATATTCTGAATACTAGTAGTGATCAATCTCATTAAAATGTAACATTCCAAGTAAAACAGCATTATCTGAAGGATATGATGTATGTGCTTTTCCAAATGTAGGAACAATCACATCAATAAGAAAATTGATTGAGAAACTGTCATATACTACCTTGGATGTGGCAGCATTTCAAAATTATGGCCAAATTGGAGGAACAAAATTGATCACAAATAGGGATTTTTCAACTGCACAATAAATTAATCAAATGTACCAGTAACGCATGGTATGATTGTGAAGTTGAATAGTGTATATTTAATTTTTAAAAAAAAGAAGTTTATTTATACTCAGCCAACACTCTAAAATTACCTTATATCCAGTTCTTTAAAATGAGAAATACTGTCATTTTCACACCAATTTTTGATTTATGTTGCCATGGCAATGAGAACCATGTGGATCCTCATAATGATAGATGATAGGATAAACATCTTGACCATGTTGACTAAGGACCTCAATCCTGACCAGTTTCACTCAAATTGGACAAACTTCATTGTTTTAATTTGTTAGTCCTTGCTGAATGGATGTGAACCCTGGTTCAAAAATTTCTCTCTTCCTTTTTATCTTTTATTTTACAGAATTTTACAGTAAATTACGGTATTTTACCAAAAATTACCCGGTGAAATACCATTGGTTTATTTTACTTGTACTGATTTAGAACACTGCACAGAAGCCCGCACAGAAGTACCGGTATATAGAATTATAGGCCCCTAGTAAAAACAAATCATCCTTCAGCAAGAACACAGTGATTGGAACATGTCCATGATTGGAAGGAGGCATTTTATACCCCAAAACAGGTCACATGACTACTAGCAGGCATTATAGGCCTATGCAGGGGGTAGGCAAAAGTCATGAACCTCTACTTTTTGCTATTTTTGCAATAAAAAGTCCAAAAGTGGGAGAAAATTGACAGGAGGTCCATTTTGTGGTTATAAGTCATTCAAAAAGTCCACAAAGGTCAATTTTAAGGTGGGTTTAGGTAGCTGTAGGTCCAATTTTTACAACAAAAATCTGTGCTATTGCATGCACTAGTTTCCGTTGGGAAAAGGTCTACTGTATTTCGTCAAATAGTCGCCTCCCCCTCAAATAAATGCCCCACCACTTTTTTCAACCAAGTTTCAAAAATGCCGATATTTCCATGCTATCTTGTGTAGCTTACCAAATTGCCCACACATGGTCGATAATAGCGTCAATAATTGGCGAAAATCTGGATTGGAAACCCGGAAGTGAACCAGAAGTCGGTGTTTCTAGTTCATAGTTCGTCATTTTAGCGCGAGTTTTAAGTTTACCTAAATGATTTTAACGGGAATTATCGTTCTAAAATTGACCCTGAATAAACGCCCCCCTTGGGAAAATGTAACGCCCCCGGGGGCGTTTATTTGACGAAATACGGTATGTTTTGGATGCCCCGCACCTTCCAAAATACCAGCAATCTGGACCTGACTATGCAGCCACTGAAGAATCAAGAGACCTTTTGTGCAATGTTAGCAAGAATTCATCTCTAAAAGTCTGTTAGTGGTTTATTTTCCAGGTCAACCAGATGCTTTTAAAGCTGAGGGTATAATTACATAACATGGTATTACAAGTGGCTTGGAGGGACCCTGGATATCCAGGGTATGTATAATAAAAAGAAAAGTACACAAGAGACACACTCTGCAAGCAAATTAATACTCTATTGATTTGATTATTGGTAAAACAATCACATCAAATATGAAAAATGTGCATAGGCTGTGGAAGCAGAGGTGTGTGTGTGGTGGGGACAACTTCCTCTAAATTTGTCCATGGGTACATCCCACTAAAAATCATGATAGAAGAAAAATGAAACAATAATTGCCCTCTGCATCTTCTTCCAGTCTGAAAAACACTTTCTGGAAAATATTTTGCACGCTTATAGGACACAATGGCCCTTCAAATAGCAAAATTCCCCTTCATTGTTGGTTACAATAGTCTGATGAGGGGTTGTGCAAAATGCCAAGGAGGGGTTCCAGGATTTGTTTGCAGATCAAGATTGGGGGGGGGGGGGCCTTGTTGGGCCGGAAAGGAAGTTCCAATTGAAAATGTTTTTGGTCCTATTTCCAAGGGCTGGGGGGGCAGAAGCATTAAATTGAGCGTGGTTTGTTCCAATGTGGTAGGATAACTCACATCATGGTCCGGCTACTCAAGTTTCGGGTTTGGGTAGGGGTGTGCCACTGAGAATTTGAAAATGGAGAAATTTAGACCCATCAATATACCAATATCAATATACTTTTCGCCAGCGTTAGCTGGCTATGATCTAATTCGGAGATCGTCTTTGTTTGCTAAAGAGATTACGGGTACTAGCATTGGTTTGAATTACTTTATGGAACTTTTATGGTGAAAATATATAATAGACCTGTTATTGGATTTGTAAGAAAAAGAAAGTATGCTTTGCCGTTTCAACGAATGAAAACGAGTGAGAATTTCAAAAGTTATGGTTTGAAGGAAATATGACATTAAAAGTTCATGCCAGGCCTATAATAGTTTCCACAGCATATCAACGAAAGAAAATTATAGAATCCTTGTTATCAGGCGTTCTTAGATTTACATTCGCTGACCTCCTGGAGATCAGCACAGCATGAGATGTGAGTGTATTGATAACATGATTAAAACCTTTATGGACGTAAAAGTCAAAGTAAAACTATCCTATAATCTGTATCGTTTTATGGATAAAAATGACTCAAAATGTCATTTATGAAATAATTTATATCTTAAACATCAGTTTTGACTTTTCAACGGTAAAAATTTGATTCAATTTCAGCGCCTATTTTTGATCTGGTTATAATTTATATACGCCTACGTGTAGGCCTATTATAATTGAACAATATCAGTCTTTATACATTTTATAATGTGCTATATTAAGTATAAATTGCTAATTAATATAAAATTAATGTGCATGTATAAGGCAAGTAGGATGGCAGTTTTAGCCAATTAACTAAAAACTGCATTTCTTTATATTAATAATGAGCTAAGGGTAGCTTAAAAGGCAGAAAAGACAAAAAGACAGAACAATTTGGAGTAATTAATTGACAGGAAGTTATAGGAGTTGTTTGGTTTGCTGTTTCTGTGTGCATGTTCTCATCATTGATGGTTTGGTGGACTGTCATGAAACATGATGGATCATAAAAAGAGTGATCCTAAAAATGCCACCACCCAAACTAATTACAAGGCATCTTCTGCATTGAAGCTGGCTTTCCCTTTAAAGGGAATTTTTATTCCTTAAATTTTGGGACAATTTCAATAAATTTCAGCTACAGCTGAGGCAAAATTGTACTATTTTCGGGAAAATTTTTTTTAAAAAGGACCAATCCATATATACAATTATTGGCTAGAAAAAGGGGTCATTGATATACTGAAAGGCCGAAAATGCTACCCATGTTTGCAGTACGTCCATGGTCCATGTATGGTCATTTGTGTTACAATAAGTACGGTACCCTTTGGGTTTATTGGGTGAAACTGTTAAAGCAAGTTTTTATAATATCTAATTTTTTATGCATGGTGACCCAACAAAAAAAAAAAAACCCTCTACATTTTGGAAGTCCTATCCCCCATCCAGGTTTTAAAAAGTGATGGATCATAATGAGACATTCATTGATCTTCAGAATGAAATGGATTGCTGGGACTGACTCATTGCCAGGCTTCCTATTTTTAGGCACAGGTCTCAATGCAAGCTGAATATATTGAATGGTTGGTAGCTTACTCAACAATATTTTTAGCTAAAATTCCAGGAAATGTTTGAGAATTAGGGAAGCAACCGGAAAGAAAAAAGCTTTTTACTCATGTCACTGATACTGTCAGAGCAAAGTAATCGAATTGGAAACTCGTATATGACTATCAGTCCTTTTTTGAAGTGAACTTGCTTTCATCGAGTTAAAGGAGTATTTCGTGATCCTAGCATCCTCTTTTTATGACATTTTTCAGTACATATCCACGAAAAAAGCCTATTCCCAAAATTTCAGTTGATTCCGATTTTATGCTTATGCGAGTTATGCATGATTATGTGTATTACACTGCTCCATAGACAATGCGTTGTAATTTCGTTATCTGGTGCACCAGAACGAAATTCAAATTTCACGATATCTTTGCAAAACGAATTAATCTGCAAGAAATATTTTGTACATAAACATTATGTAGCCAGAGGTTTCCAGTGATATAAAAATCTCAACTTTTTTTTAGAAAAGTGGGGGGATGAGGCTGTGGATCACGAAATGCCCCTTTAAGACACAGCTTATTTGCTCTGAACTTGTCTTGTTTGCTACTGAGTTCTGTTTGCCTTCAGTAGTTTTTGTTGTTTGATTATATATTTTGTTGTCTGTCCCTGGAGAAGAGCAGTTTATCTGCTTGAAACATTGGTGGTTTTTTGTCTGTTTGGTTTAGTTTGCCTGCGTATGTGCACAATGATTTTCATCACTTGTTCCAGTATAATTATGTTTGATACTGTTTTCCTGATACTTCTGTGGGCTCTGGAATTGGTAATTTTTGGCCTTCAAACTTTGCCCATTTTTGAGCCTACATTTTGTTGTTTTGTTTATGTACAAATAGATGTCCATCGCTTGTTCCAGTGCACTTTTGTATTCCCATTGATCCCAGTTGTTTTTGCTGGCTTAACACTTAGATGTGCCTTGGAATTGGTAATTTTTGGCTATCAAACTTTACCTACATGTACTTCTGTGCCTACATTAGATGTTTTTATCCCTCTGCGCACCGTCTAGTCTGTATTTTACTAGTTTCCCCACGTCAGGTTGGTATACCTTGTTCTTTTTCTTTTTCCTTTTTTGAAATTTCCCAAGAGATCCACTATTTAGTTCCCCGCACCCCCCCCAAATGTTGGCTACGGGCCTGTCTAAAGTAAACCTCATCCTAAACCTAAATAGGAAAACCTGTGGAGCTGCATGACCTAGAAATAATATCTCACTTGTCCAATAGATTGGCCTAGCTTTTGCCCAGGGACCTTGTTAGCTTAGCAAAGCCTGCTGTCTTTAACTTTGTGTGCTGTATTGATCGATATTGATCGATATCAGTGAATAATTGATCATACACCTGTTAAGTGTTCATGGTCACATGGTCATGTGTCATCATCATTAACCCAAATTTTCACAGGTGTTTTATTTTTGAGGTCAAGAAAACGTAACTTTAAAAAGTAAAATTTCGTGTAAAAGTGGATATTTTCAAGCTAAATAATTTCATTGCACTTATAGCTTGTGTGGAATAAAAAAACACAAATTTGTTATTTCTATGCGACACACAAAAAAAAATGAAATTGTTGCAGCATAAATTTAATTGCGACAAAATTATCACTTTAAGAGTATTTCTATTTTATAATGATCAGAGTAAGCTGATTGGTCAATTTATGTGCACCATTAACTTTTGCGGCATTGACAAGAAAACCAGTTATCTTTTTGTTTTTAAAGCCAGTGTAAATTTTCAGGGATGATACATAATTATCAATATAATATATTCACAAAAATTTTAATGGATGCTATAAAAAGGCCTAATTATATCTAACTACATTGATAAACGATGTTTGGAGAATTGATGAATTGATTCAACAGGTTGGAATAAAAAGCATTTGAAAGAAGGTCTATTGATCAATTTATGTTCTTGCATACAACGGAACTGGTATAAAGTCCTTTATAGATAGAGCCCTGAAATAAAAGCACAGTCAGTATTGCTAGTGATGTGGTTAAAACACCAATTTGGGCTACTTTTCACAATGGATGTTAACCCTAACCCCACTGGGATGGTTGAAGTGTGTTCGCCCAGCGAGGACAAGATATCGTTTCCCACATCCAAAGTGAGGACATTTTGACAAAGTGAGGTCAAAACCTGAGTCCTCGCGTTGTGAGTATGTGCATTGGACACATGGGGGGTATAGGCTATTAGATCTCACAGATACTCAATACACACATGTCACAAGTCCTTGCTTTGAATGCCCGTGCACGTAGGGGTGTGTTTCGGTGTGTTTGTGGGGGTGTGGGTGGGGTGCCCTATGTGCCCATCATGTTTGTGTGTATGGGGGGGGGTGCAAGCTGCTGAACCCTTACCCATTTCTAAGGGTAGATTTATGAATTTTGGTCAATATAGATAGGTCCATATTTTCTACAGATTGACAAGTTGCCTAAATTGTTGTGTTCAATATTGCATTACACAGGATTTAGGTTAGTAAAATGGGTAGACTTTGTTTTCTTCAACATGTCTCATGTCTAAGGATTTCTCCGGGAAATACTCTCCCAATTTGAGTGGATCACCCGTATGCCTCATATATGTGAGTACCCCCTCCCAGTGGCGTAGCCAGGATTTTGGAACCGAGGGGGCACAACTTGTAAATGTACCGACGGAAATATTTGTTGCCGACGGAAGTTGTGATTCGTTGACCCCAAAAATGTTTGCATGGTTTGAAAAAGTGAAGAGCAAAAAAAAAAAAAAAAAGGCTTATAGGCGGTACCAACATAAAAACACAAAATCTTTATGTAAAATTCAATTTCATTCACAATTTTTCATCATTTTTTTTATAATTATCCCCTTTTTTTCTGTCACCCTGGGTAAAAAAGTAGTCTAGTTTTAAAACCCAATTATTTTTTTCACCAACGCCTTCCGTCTACCGACGGCCTTACATCAACTGACGGCCATGACGAGGGGGGGGGCACCAGCCCCCTGGCTCTCCGCTGGCTACGCCACTGCCCCCTCCCCAGGTGTCAGGAGATCCCAAAGGGTGGTATAAGGGAGCCAAGGCAGCCCTTGAATTCTCAAATTAAGAATTTGTAAGGGCATCCAAATCTAAGGCAAATTTGAAAGGGCACCTATTTGAAATGGTTTGAAAACAGAGATAAATGTTGGGCACCAAGGCAACGCCAGTATAGGGCACTGAATGCAATTGCTTTGGTGCCTTTGGTTATTTTGAAGCCTACGTCAAGGAATGATTCATTTGCATATATCTGCTGAATGCAGGAATGTTGTCATTACATGATACCATCACAGCAATCATAACCATTATTTATTAGAACTACTCTTGAAGTGTCATAAAAGTATGTTATGTAAAAGATATGGTTAAGGGGAAAAAATTGGGTGCTCTCGAATGATTGGTGCCTTGATGCATGGTAAGTTTCGGCAACACTGCACAGTCCAATGACAGGCTTTGTTGATATTGAGTGGCGGGTAAATTTTGCTTCATTAATTATTGTCATATCAAGACTGCAGGTAGCTTATACACTGTAATTACCAACATTATTGAAAGGTTGTGTTGGCTCTATGATCATCTTGTTTCGCAGGACTATACAGGTGTGTGTTGGCTGGTATTTTGTGATGTACTGATGCGGGTACTGGATTATGGGATGTTTTCGCTCCATATTTGTTAACAGTAAGTAAGATTCAGACTCATATCTTAAAAACAAACATGTGTTTGGATTCATGCCCCCGTCTACTGCTTGCTGGTGTGTCAATCGGCGTGATGTATCAACCAATGAAAAGCCTTGATTGTGTCTGTTTGTATGCAATGCGCATGTGTCACAGTTATGAAACCAGCTCCGGGAACCAGCTAAAGGGATTCAACGCTTACACAACATTTTTGTGTGACCTGAGCTGAGAGCACATCAAACACACCAAATTGCATTCTGAATATGAGGAATGTCCTGATGATATCAAATAATTTAGATTTTTTTTTAAATTTGCGATTTTTTTTTTATAATACAAATTTTATGGCAAATTATTAAAAATTGATATTTTTGACATTAACAGTCCTCGAAGTAAACTTTATAAATATAATGATATGTACTTAAAATACAGTGTATGTAGCTGGGAGGAAAAGCCGTCCATCATTTGAAAATGTTTTTTTTTTGTATTAAAGATATAATTTTTTTTCCCCAAAAGACCTACTTTGAGGATTGTTTAAAATATAAAAAATATCAATTTTTGAATAATTTGCCATACAATTTATATTATATCACAAGTTAAAAAAAAAAAATCAAAATTATTTGATATCAGAAGGACATTCCTCGATTCAGAATGAAATTTTGTGTGTCTGTGATCCCAGGTCCCTCAAAACATGGCTATGTGTCTGTGATCCCAGGTCCCTCAAAACATGGCTATTAAGAATAAATAAGAATATAGCAGGAACTTTCTAAAATTTTAAAGAATCATTCACGTTAGTGTCTGATGGGGTACTCATCTTTCAATTTGGTTGGTGTTTATGGTGCAGATTTTTGAAAGAAGAGTTTTTAGAACAGATTTGGAGAGAAAATTAGATGTTTACTGAAAATATATAAAAATTACTTCTTTAGGCCCCCAAAAAAAGTTTGTTTCCTGTAGCGCGCGCATTACGTTTTTGACGGCTTATTTTGCGCATTTGAATTTTTTCAAAGAAAAAAATACCAAAAAAACGGAAAAATCACAAACAATAATATAAAACACTACTGGAGTAATCATTTACACATTACACAACAAACAAGCGTAGTGAAAAACTGCTGGAGAAAACATCACACAATTTTTAAATACCTTTTTTAATCTGCAGGTTGAAAGTGGATCATAAATATTCTTGAATATGATTTTTTTGTGTATGTCGGAGAGTCCCACTGTAAATTCCCATTCCAATTTGCAGCAAAAGAGGTATTTTTGTCATTTGAAGATATAGATTTAAAAAACAACAACAACGAAACACTGCACTTCGCATTTGACTTTTTTGACCTGCTACAGGAAACAAACATGTTTTTTTTTTGCCTTATATAACAAAATGTTTTTTGTAGGATTATGTGTGTGTGGGGATGTTAAAAGTAAATTCCTCCAGCTATAAATGAGTTCTGTTGCTGCATAATTTTCTGTCAAGTCATTATTGATGAATTTGAGAACCTCATTTCAAAATTTGGTCAAAAGTATAATGATCAAGGACTATTAGTAGGGATGCCCACTCTCAATACAGTTTCCACTAGAACGATTTTTCATTTACTGTGTGCGTGCACTCACACACGTATTGTCTATGGAGAAACTGATCGATACAAGAAATCCCAGGCATGTTAAATGGCGTACATACTTGTTTTGATCCAAATGTAGGCCTATATCAGGGTGTTTCAAGAAATTCCTGATTCCACCAGAAAACATTCACCAAACTTTTTCCTCTTTGGTCAGTAAATAGAGAGGACCTTCCTGCATGAAGAGATCAACTTTTTTAATGAAAAATTTAATGAGATGAGAACTACAACAGGTTGAAGTGACACCATTCCGTGCATCAGGTGTTCAAACGCAATTATCTCCGAATTTGGAGTGAATCAGACAAGCAAACTTACATACTCATAAAATTTAACTATTTATGAAGACAAAATGTGTAGGATGTTAAGAAATTTAAGAATGTTTAAGCCTACATGGCCCATCTCAAATCATGCACTTCCCCTGCACTTCTCACTACCATGTCCATTTCATAGGGAGTATAAAAACCGGGGACCATCATGGCTTCCATGCACACAGTGTATTGCTCAATGTAGTAAAGATAACCTTTGAGTTGGAGCAAATTTCAAAAATTGGTAGTGATTAATGTTACCAAACTTATGCCATGATGAAATATAATAATTTTGAAGATAAAATGTGCTGACCTTAAAAGATTGAACAATGTTTAAGACTACCGCTTTTCATTTGAAATAATGCACTTATTGTTCATCTCCTCTATGGAGATATTTTCCATGGCGGCCATCTATGATCATGCTTGAGGTTTCAACAAACAAACCATGGGTTTTGAGGTCTTATAGTTTTTGTTGTATGTCAACAAAATCGATTAAATTTTCAGGATGATCTTATTTTCATGTTGTTATAAGCAAATATAATGTTCCAGATAAGATAGTTAATAAATACATTAAGAAAAAGTACCTTAAAGTTGCACTTTCTGTTAGTATTCCTTTTTGGACTTTAACTTTTTAACATGTTCTAGCAGCCCTATATAAAACCGTGACACTCGAAAGGCCATATCTCTGGAATGAAACGTCCGATTAAGATTATTTAAACGCCAAAATGTTTCTTTCATCAATTCCCATCCAATAAGTTAGGTCTGAATCAATTTAAAAGTACTTCAATTTTTAGTGGACATGCCTACTATTAGCATAACCATACATGTATTGGATGCATTATTCATGACATGCATAGTGATGCTTTAGCCACAGATCCTGGAAAGGATATGTTTTAACTCTCTCCACGTGGGTGTTGACTGCAGATGACCAGTTTAAATTTTTTTTTTTTAATTCAAAATTTTTAGAATTGTAAATTTTCATGACCATATTTGGAATCTGCATGAAAATTGCATTAAAATGAGTACAAACAAGCCTAGTATTGGTTCACTGGTTCTTAAGATAGCTCTTGATATGTTGAGCAAATATCTCAAAACTTGAACTTCATGTGTTGAAGCCTATAGCTAGCATGCAGAGCATAAGTGGAATAATTGAAGTGAAATTTATTCAACTGTTATGATGTTATCTCTAGCCTTTAATATCAAGTACTTCACAAAATATTTGTATGTCCATAGTGACACAACAGGGAAATTGAACGTTTTAATAGCTGTGCTCACATTGTCGGACGTACACCCAGCGGAACTTGGTCGGTGCAAGTTGCTAGCGGTAGGTGCTGCCAGGAGTAGTGGCAGTGTGAATGATGGTCAGCGTAAGTTCCGCTGGGCATATGTTCGACAATTTACTCCTGACAAAAGTCAGGAGTTGCGAGCTAGGTGTAATCTCCGCCAGACGTAAGTTGCAATGTCACTGAACGCTGAGCACTACGTCTTGCACCCGGTGTAAGTTTGACCTTTTTTTTGGTCGGAACTAAGAAATTACATATCGCGTGGTTGAAAAAGGTCACAGAAACAGGATGTGGTAGCTGATGTTTACACATACCGTACCAGAAGTGAATGCTTGGTGGAAGTGGTCGGGTAGTGCTAGGAGTAGGCTAGGTGTGGACACGCTGTAGGTGTAGGGAAAATATTTGTGGAATTTTGATCAATGTTAGCATTTAAGTTTACGCCGAGTGTAACTCAGCATGTGAACACATCTTATTTGTTGTAATCATATTCAGGGTAAATAAATGACTATAAAGTCATTCAGAAACCTGTCAAATGTGACACTTTTCAATCAGAAATTGAACATTTTATAACTGTAGCTATTTACACAGTGTTGAAAATCTAATTATTTTGATTATGATTTATTTGCATTGATTTTCACATTTTCCTCATTTATATAGATGATATTAAAAAGTATGTCTCAACAGTCTCAATAGAAATGGCTTTGGGGGTGTGGGGATCAAAGTAGAGGTTTTGAGGGATTGCAGTATTTAAAAATCACTGGTGGTACTAGAATTTTTGTCTTTGGTGAGGTAATATTTGAGTACAAACACTGCTAGGTTGGTTATGCTTTCCTCACTAGTAGGGTTAAGGTTGGTCTTAAAACTTTTGGACCTCATGACTGCTAACTTGTTGGTTTAAAGTTTATAAAACTTGGATGGCAAAGACTTGGCGAATCCATCTGTGAGGTCATATTTGGGCAACAGTGAACAAAAAAACCTCTTTCTTTGTTGGACCCAAATTGTGGTTATTCTTTCATGTAATTTTACACGAAATTAGGGTTAGGGTTAGTTTAGGGTTAGGATTAGGGTTAGGATTAGGGTTAGGATTAGGGTTATGATTAGGGTTAGAGTTAGGATTAGGCTTAGGGTTAGTGTTAGGGTTAGGATTAGGGTTAGAGTTAGGATTAGCTTACACAAAATAATTACATGAAGGATCGACCCAAATTGTTTTGAGATATATTCACCATTATTATGTTTTGATGGATCCAAGTTGTGATAATATTGGATCCAAAACATAATAATGATAAAATTGGATGCTTTACGCCCAATATTTATTGGTCTCGCTATGAGTTGTAAAATATTGGACTCGACTCACGCCTCGTCCAATATTTTAAAACTCATAGCTCGACCAATAAATATGGGCTCAACCGATCCAATTTTATATCAATATTGGTTGGAAAATGTTTAATATTGTAAAAAATGACAAAACAGCATGATTTTCACCCAAATTTCAACAATTTTTTGTGAAATTGGTCAAAATAAAAAACATTTTGGTTGCCCTTTTCTACATGTACAGGTATCTGCTATGGATGTGGGTCACACACTTAACCAGAGTGCAAAACACTATCATAATCGGATCGTGGATTAAGTAGTATCAATGTCTCCTGCTGCATCTTCTGTCTGATCTTCCGGATGTATTAGGATGTAAACAAGACAAGGAAAAACAGGTTCAACATTTCATGCTGTATAGAGGATATCAGGTAGGCGGCATTGATTAGAGCAGCTCTATATGGCAAAACAACGTAATTTTATCAAATTTACCATTTTGAGGAAAACACATTTTAGAATTTCCTAAGGCCAAAAAAAAAAAAAAGGTTTGTCTCAAAGCTCATAGGCACAAGATTTGTAAATTCGTGAGAATTGGAAAAAAAAAAAAGAAATGCGAATTTTTTTATTTAAAAAAAAAAAATTTATTTCAAAAAAAAATTTTTTATAGTTTTTCCGAAAAATTCGCGAAAATCAAATTTTTTTCTCCAAATACCATGAAAAAAGTCGGGAATAAAAAAAAAATCACATTTCACATTTGTTTTCAAACCACTCGTGAGCTTTGAGACAAACCATTATTTTTTTGGCCTAACAAGTTTGATGTTAGCTGTTGTGATGAATTAAGAAATATGCAGTGTGTTTAATTTTCATTCTCATTCAATTTTTGGGTGAAGTTAATCAAATTGACAAAAAACACAGCCAATTTCATAAAGTTACGGTGTTTTGTCCTTGTTAGTCCACAGAAATGTCAGCGTGGCTCTATGGTAAAACAACGTAATTTTTATCAAATTTGCCATTTTGAGGAAAACACATGTGAAGTTTTAGAATTTCCTAACAAATTTGATGTTAGCTGTTATGAATTAAGAAATATGCAGTGTGTTTAATTTTCATTCAATTTTTGGGTGAAGTGAATCAAATTTACAAAAAACACAACTGATTTCATAAAGTTCCGGTGTTTTGTCCTTGTTAGTCCACAGAAATGTCAGCGTGCTTCAAAGGCAAATTAAGGGGGTACTACACCCCTGGCCAATTTTTTGCCTATTTTTGCATTTTTCTCAAAAATTATAGCACATCGGTGACAAGTAAGATAAACTGCTCAAATAAAGAAAGTCCGCAGTCATGTAACCCGTCCTACACCAAAACCTGATCTTGTTACGAAAATTTGATTGATACGATTGTGTGCAGAATCTTGTTAGCTCTAATTTGATACCAAATTTGATACCAAACACTCAAAAGTGACAAAGACTGATACCAGTTTATGGCATTTGGTGCCTTTTCAAAAGTTGCAAATCAAAACAATAACCGGTCGAAATTGCTTAGCGTGGCAATGTGGTCAAGCTTGTTTGCCCACGATGAACCCATGTCGACTATCCCAAGTGCGCGCTTTATTCAATTGTTAATTTAAAACGCATGGATTGCTACAGTGCTTTACTGATGAATACTAGGGCACGATGCGATCGATATGACCTAGCGGTTGTTTCGGGCTATGTCAATGGTCGCGCTGTGCCATTCACCTCTACAGCTCCGCGTGGTCCATTTTTAATTTGCAACTTTTGAAAATGCACCAAATTTCATATACTGGTCTCAATCTCTCTGAATTTAGAGTTTTTGGTGGCAAATTTGGTATCAAGTTGGAGCTAACAAGATTCTGCACACGACTTTATCAATTACATGTTCATAACACGATCAGGTTTTGGTGTAGGACGGGTTACATGACTGCGGACTTTCTTTATTTGAGCAGTTTATGTAGGGGCAAGGGCTACAACTACTGCACTGAAAATTCAGCAACTCAAAGCAAGTACTTTTTGATTTATTGATCAAATATTGGTTTTGCCTCATTTTTGACTGTAACTCCACAACTGTTGTCTGTGCTGAAATAAAATGTCCAGTGCAGTAGTTGTAGTCCTTGCCCCTATAATATACATATCTTACTTGTCCCCAATGCGCTGTAATATTTTTAAAAAAATGCAAAAATAGGCACAAAATTGGGCAGGGGTGTAGTACCCCCTTAATATGGCAAAACAATGTCAACATTGTATCTCTCAACTTTTGTATTGTTTCTGAGATATGCGTTCATTTGCCAAACAGATAGGCAGTGGTGTGCGCAAGATTTTGAACAGTTGGGGGAATCAAGACCTGTGGCTCCCCCTTTTGAAAACCTGCAGACGCCAATTAAAAATATGCTAAGTGCACTACATAACTTGAGATATGTTGTTTTGCTGTATAAATTGGTAAGAAGTTGTAAATATGGCTGAAGAAACAGGTTCAGAAATGGACACCCCCACTGAAGAAACAGGTTCAGAAAATGTACACCACTACTGAAGAGACAGGTTCAAAAAGTGAACACCCTGTACTGAAGAAACAAGTTCAGTAAATAGACACCATCTACTGAAGAAACCTTTTCAGAAAATGGGCACCTTCTTCTGAAGAAACAGGTTCAGAAAATGGACACCCTCTACTGAAGAAACGGTTTAGAAAATGGACACTCCTACTGAAGAAACAGTTTAAGAAAATGGACACCGTCTACGGAAGAAACAGGTTCAGAAAATGGATACCCCCTACTGAAGAAACAGGTTCAAAAAATGGGCACCCCATCTGAAGAAACAGGTTCAAAAAATGGACACCCCCTACTGAAGAAACAGGTTAATTAACTGATAGTCCAAGCAACACAGGATTGTGGTGGCTTTTGTTATCCAGTGTTGATTCTTAGAAATATTACCGTTACCCTTGACCCAACCATGACACAGTTATGAAAATGGAATTCCAAAAATAAACATTATAAAAGTTGTCACATGGATGGATGGTTACTTATAATCATTTTAAAGTCTTTACGCAGGTCATTGATCTTCTGAAGGGAAATGTTTTCATTGAGTTTGGTGGTTTTCATTCGGTGGTTTTCTAGAAGTTGGCAATTTGCCGATTTGGTATAGGTCTTGGTGCAGGGTGCCTGTATACAGGTATGTACACATGTGTTTGATCTTCTGCATCAGGTATGATGAAATGGAACACACCCTAATATGCACTACATGTTCACCACAAGAAATATAGTAGATACACCAAACCCACAGGCCTCAGCACACTTTACAAAAGTATCAAACGACACAACGAAGAAAAGGAACAAATTATCACCTGTAGTGGAGGTGGGGTACTCATGTTTACTTTGGGTAGGGATGTACATCCAGGAATCTGAAAGTGGACCAATATTTATAACAAGAATCTGACCCATATTTACACCCAAGGCTTAGTAGATTTTTGAAATTTTGGCTCCAGGTAGGTAAAATTGGGGTATTTTCCCAAATAAATTTTTATACCAAACTTGACATAGAAAAAGGGGCCCATATTGCAGAGGCCAAAAAATATGACCCAAATGTTTTATATGTGAGTTGGTTTGGGATTTTAGACCCCTTGTACATTAAACCTAACTCTATCAAATCTTACACAATTATACAAAGCAAAACCACTATGCAAGTGCGCATGCATGCATCTGTCCCACATGATGCCATGATGCAATCAGCCTATATTTCTGTTAGGCGGGCCAGTGAAAGACATGTGGCTACTGGCCGATGATCTCGTGCCCCGCCCCCAACTCAACACAAAAGTTGGCAACCATGAGAGTTACCAAATTTTTCAAAGACCCCCTTTGCAATGATTTTTCATCAAATTTACCCCCCTTTTTCATGCAAAATCGAGGACAAAATATGGCCCAAAACAACCCCTTTTTTGTGGTTTTCAATGACTAGAATTTCCAACACCCCTTTACAATGACAAGAATTTCAAACACCCCTTTACTATGACAAGAATTTCAAACACCCCTTTTCAGAGTGACACTAAATATTGACATAAAATTACCAGATTTTCCCAAGTACCCTTTTATCCAAATTTCACAGGCCGGACAGTGCAAATTAAATACCCCCTATTTTGCTGATTTCACAGACAAATTTCGTGGACTGTCCAAATTAAATACCCCCTATTTTCACAATTTCGCGGTCTTCGCTGCTGGTAAAAAAAATACCCCTTTTCTGCGCTATTTGGTAACTCTCATGGTTGTCAATTTTTGTGTTGAGTTGGGGGCCGGGTCTTGTGCTTCTTTGTGCATCTTCTCTTCTTTTTTGTTCCTTCTTTCCTTTCTGATAGCCCAAAACCACTTTTAGCCTTAAAGGCACCCTTTCAATTGCCTGTACAAGACCCCTCTCTTCAAAGTAGCAAGCAATGTCCATTGTTGCAATGCACATCAAGGCATCAAAGCATTAAGGGCACCCTTTTAGTTGCCTGTACAAGACCCCTCTTCAAAGTAGCAAGCAATGTCCATTGTTGCAATACACACCAAGGCTACATCCAGTGAGTGAATCCAGCAGTAATCTTTAAATCAATCCACCAGTAATATCTAAATCAAAATCTCCCATTGATTGACCATTGGTACCCAATAAATAATTAAAATCCTTTTGTACAATTTGTCCCCTAGTGCAAAGTTTGTCTTTTGTTCAAATTACAAAGAACCGCCCACTGCCCACTAAATGGGCAAATGTCCAAACTTGTAGTGTAAATACATTTAATATTGGTGTCCCCGAATGGTGCACTGGATATAATCTGCCAAAGGGGGTTCCTTGTACAAATGACCATACAGGGTAAGTTCATATTTATTCTCATAAAGTTGTTTTTCTTTCATGTTACAAAATTGACAAAATGGGAAGAAAACGGTAGCGCTGAAGAATGGGGGTATTCAGGTTAAAATCCATACACCCCCTATGGAAGACCTTTCCTTAATCTTTCATACAGGGAGTGTAGATTTCAAGTGGAGTCATCTATACAGGTAACCCCATTCAATTGTGTGTAACTGTAAGTAAGTGTCCATATGGAAAAATGTCTCCAATATTGACTTAAATGATACAAACAACATGACTGAAAATGGGATAAAAGAAACAGGTTCAGAAAATGAAATAAAAAAGAATTTGCTGTATATCAGCAGGTAGGCTTTAAAAGGGTGAAGTCGAGACTTTGTCGTGGGTGTTAATAAAGTTAATGAGTCTGCTGAAATGTCAAAAGCAATATGCATAAATAATACTATATTTGCAGTGGCTCGAACCGGGGGCCTGGGGGCCCGCCCCTCAATAATTTTTGGTGAGGGGCCCAAGTACACCTAGAGCCCCCCCAATAATCTGAGGTAAAATTCATAATTTTAGGATAAAATTAATAATTTTAAGATAAAATTCATAATTTTAAGATAAAATTCATAATATTAGGTATTATTCAAAATGTAAGGTACAATTCATGTAAAAATGTATGCATTTCAAAAGATTCCCTCACCCGCACCCACCCCCTGTAGCGTTTCGCACCTCGGAGCAGACCGAAAACTTTGGGCCCCCCAATATTAAAAGTTTGGATTTGTTTTCTTACAGCAACTTAACAATCAATTAATCTATAGATAGCTGGTCCCCGGAGTGTTTTAGTTAAAATGTTACATGCATAGCTCCAATTAGATAACAAATGGCCTTTTCACGAGTGTTTTACAGAATCTTGACCTATTTCCAAGAAACCCAATAGCTGCTATGTTACAAAGGCGAAATGTAGTCAGAAAACAAAATAAATCAAAACAACAAGATATAAAAACTTAAAGAGGAAGCCCAGTGCAGGAGAAAAGAGGAAACAAAGAAACAACAACTATACTAAGTTAAAGTTTAAGATAAGGACAGTTTTGCTGTCTTCAGTAGACAGCAATTTAGTGCATTAACCATATAGATCTGATGAAAGCAAAAAGAATTGTTTGAAAAAACTTTCACAGACCCCCTCTCAAAGAATGTTGTTAAAACATAGCCCTCTATAAAATGCTTCAGAGCATGACATAAAGGTGTCAATCATTAAAAACATGTTTTCCTATAAAGATCACAACTGAATAACAGAAAGATCCCTATAAAATGGAGGTGGCTGGGACTGTGAGGACTTCATCTTCATGAAGGTCTCCGCTGCCAATTGTTCATTCTAATAGTACGCATTGATTTGCACAGTAGCAATATTGATACCAATAGTTTCAATGACATAGATTTAACCCCTGCATTTCTTTGTCCACGTTGTGTCACAATAAATGACAGTCCTGTGTATGTTAAAAATCCATGTTTGCCCATTGTCACTATGATTTCATTATGTGAACATTGTATTTGTGCTACTAAAAGGCCTAGTACATAATCCATATGTCGTTTTATAAATGTTCATTGATGAATACATAGTGTGACGTCAAAAAAAATTAGGTAGCACATAGAAGTGTAAACAACTTTCAGCCATGTTCTCGTATCTTATATAGGTCCATAAAATAGTCGCCTATAAAGAATAAACTTGTTTCATTCTGTCATTAGGGACTGTTTACAAACACTTGTTAGGGGGGCCTGATGCAAAAAGGGGGGCTCTGAAAAATTTGACCCTCCTAAGGGGGTGGGGGCCTGAAAAAAATTACCACAAATTTTCCTGGGAAAATTGAGTTTATATACTTTTCCATGGGGTTGACCTGTAATTTTCATGTCAAAAAGGGGGGCCTGAAATTTTTGAGGTCTGTAAAGGGGAGCCCTGTGGAAGATTTTGGAAATATGTTCTACAGGGGGAGTATGAATTTCAAATGTAATTAGCACATTAGGCAGCGCCAGCTTTATTTGAATTTCATACACCCTCTGAGAAAGATTCATCCAGACTCTTCCACAGAGGGAGGGTAAGTTTCAATGGAGCTGCCTAATGTGTTCATTCCATTTTAAATTCATGGTTCTCCTGTGGAACATATTTCCAAAATCTTCCACAGGGGTATAATGAAAGACAGAGATAAAAAGAATTTATCGCGTCTGATGTCACTGTCAATTACGATCCTTGATTGGTTTACACAGGTTAATAGCGCGTAAAAGGAAGGCCGATTTATCTGGTGCCGATCGGAGAAAAGGAATAGCATAAAAAGACTTTTGAGATGGTTTGTATGTTTGAAGGTGCAAAATTAATAATAAGGTGCCCAATTATACCGCTATGCTCAGCAAGTCATCATCACGACACTTGTAAACAAACCGTGCTCGAGTTTGATTGACAGATGACGCCAGACGCGATAAATTCTTTTCATCTTTGACTTTCATTATGGTGTGGATTTTAAATGGAATAGCCCATTATTTCCTTACCAAGTGGTTGCCATCAAAATAAGATTTCATAAACAGAAAATTTTGTCAAGATGACAGTAAGTGTGAAAAACAAACAAAAAACACAATAAACAGCACTTGATTTTGTTGTTCTGACTGTATCTGCATTTTAGTGTTTTTTGTTTTTGTTTTGGGTGGTTTTTTTTTGCAGTGAGAACCCTGCAGAATATCTTGGCAACAACCTTGTAGTATCATGCCAATGTCAGCGAGTGCCTTTGCTCCACTCCACACTCTCCTGGCAAACAGGGGTCTTATGATTCTTTAGAGCCAACTGAATTGATCATGAACCGTTGAGTAGGCCTTAACACCAGAAATTAAAATTTGAGGTGGGCTGTGTCAATAATATGACACACGGAGACCTATTATAGTGAACATAGCATGATTTCAACCCCATTGAATAACTGGCTCCCCCTCCCTTGTTGCCAATTTTAGGCCTACCCTAAAATGATTTTAATCTGAATTGTCAATGTCAATAGCACACAGAGAACGTCATCCCAATTAGATTGGATGAAATTGATGAACCGTTGGATATATGTGCCACAGTTTGGGTGGTCAGGTGGATCATCAGTATTTCCATGAAATCGCCACACAAGTTCAGTACTTATAGCCAAGAAGAATCACACTGCTGCCTTGTGAAGAGTAGTCTTTGTCAAAGACTACTTGCGATTTAGGGGGACACAAGCCGCGCGTCGCAAACCGTGATGCCTCACGAATAGCGAGAGTAGTGAGCAGCGAGCGTAGCGTATACACTATGGTTTCCAAGAGTGTGTGGTTCCCAGTAGTTTATCTCCATGGGTAATAGGTACACAGTCTGTAGCACAGACTATGTGAAGTGTAAAGTTGCTTTAGACTTTTTGAAAGGTCTGTTAGTTCTTCTCCCTTGATAAACTGCTTTTTGACATATTTTGAAGATCTGTTTTTTAACATATTTTGAAGATGTACATAAATGACTTGCTGCTCACAGCCTTCCAAGACATCTTTACAAAAGTGGTGGATAACATCATTAAATAGAGATGACAGGTCTATTGAGGGGGGGGGGGCACTTATGTTAAGTTGTAAATTGACTTGACCAAAATTTCAAGTAGGCCCTTAACAACTTTATATGCAAAAACACCCTAAAGCAAGGAGTAGCTTTTCAAAACCAGCCATGTTCAAACTCATGCACCATGCTTACAACTTTTATACATGAATAGCCCCAGCATGCTCTTTGCATTCTAATTTCTAACATTAACATTTAACCTATATGTAAACTAAGCCATCTGCCAATCTGTTAGGATATGTCATCCTAATCCTTAATCCTATTCCTAACCCTAAATCCACACCCTAAATCTTAACCCAAATCCCAATAAACCCTGAAAAATATTTTAATAAAAATGGTAAATTATGCCAGATGCACGCAGCAGCTATTTATTTTTTGCAGAGACAACATGTTGCACTCCTATGCTGTATTGATTTTGAGTAATTTGATAAATTGGCTCCCTATCGCTTGATTAATAACGGTGCCCTATGGGGCCTCCTTCAACTTGAATTTGATGTCAGTGATTGACAAGATAAAACGTGATCACAGAGGTAGAATTGAAATTCAGTAGCGTAAGTAATTATTCTGTAGATCTCTACACAAAGCTAACGTGCCATGCTACAAGAGTGTCATAATGTAACGTGTATGATCTTTTACGCATATGGTGAGCAAGGCAAAAAGCATTTTGTAAAACTTATTCAAGAATTAATTATTTATAAAATCTTCTTGTTTAATCAGTTAAGTTTGTTTAACTTTAGTGGAAAATTTGTTGAAACAATTGATGTTGGTAATTTATTCAAAGAGAGTACATATATCCAAAGAGCAGAGAAGATATATTAGTCTTCCCAGAATCCTTTGTAACATGATGCACCACCTTATTACAACAAATGATGCTGCTATTAGTTTGTACAGGTTCCCCTTGTTTTCATGTTGAGAATACACTGGCTGCATGGGTCGATATAGTCAAGAATTAAACATGTTTGCAAGATCTGGATGTGCTCTGTTCATTGAGGTACTTTTTGTCACCAGCACTTCTACCAATATTTCACTACAAAGCAAATCAGTACAGAAAATTGAAATGCAATGTGGGAAGTGTAAGACATCTTCTCTGCCCAACGAGTACAAACTTTAAATAGCCCTGTGTATAACCCTATGGTAAATCTGACATATTGTTTTGTTACTCATGGCGAGCAAATAGTGTACCTCCAGCGTTTGTAGGCAAGAACCTGAAATCAAACGACAATGTGTCTTTAAGCTTATTACAAAGGTTTGCGCACTGAGCGCTTTAATGGCACAGATTTAAACAACGACGCAATTTGAATTGTACTCTCTTTGCCCTCCATGAACGGAGTTGGTATTCTTTGGTTCTACTTCATTGAGTGTTTTAATTTTTGTCAGTCTCATACCCTTACCCCCCACACACACACCCCTACTCGTAAAACGTGCCAACCGGGGATATGTGTGTGTAAACTATTCAACCGAGACTATCCAAATGCGCTATGCTATGTTGCATTGCATGTGTGGATTATCCCCACTTTGCTGGAAAAAATCATATGTGTGTATCCCCAGTTAGATAGTATGGAATCAGATTGGTTGGATTCTGTACTATGCAATAGGGGATATCAACCCCCCTATACAGGCCCTATGCCTAACTAATGCGTTTAGCGCCCTCTAGGGGGGTTGTATAGCCCTATTATTGTAAAAAGTAAACCAGGGATATCCCCGTTTGTAACCCCAGTTACACGGTAAAAAATCAGAAATGTATCCCCGTTTTACGCACACACTAAATCTTTCTCTCACACTCTCAAGAGCATATCATACAAGGCAATCGCTAGGAGTGAAGTGTTTTTTGTGACGTATCCGTCGCTTATCAAAAAAAGTGATTACCGATAAAAGTTGTGTATGAAGTATGTTACTGTCAAATACTTCCTGTGTTAGCACGTTTTATTCATGAATAGATCTAGGTTGTTGGGCTGACTCCCACCATTGATATTGATTTACAATTAATTAAGTTATGGTGAGTAAAGAATAGTGAAATATTCACCTCGTCCTAGATTAAAGGTGGGTAACCTGATTGACAATCTCATCCCCCACTTTACCTCATCAAAATGCTGATTTGCTGATCAAATGAAAGCTCATATTTTTCTCATAAACATATTGAAATTTGGCATTCCAAATCGGTATATTTCCGAAGAAATTATCAAAAAACTGCCGAATATAGTCTCAAATATGGTATACCACATTTGAGACTAATGTAGGCAGTTTTTTGATGATATCTTTGGAAATACACTGAGTTGGAACTTCTAATTTCAATATGTTTATGAGAAAAATAGGGTCTTTCACTTGAAATCAATATATTACATGATCATGATGATTATCATTAATAAAAACACTGTAGACTACCAATATCACGCTGTATCATCGGTAATTCCATTAGGAATTAGTCACATTTACAAAAAACATTTATATGTTCCTTTTGCATGAGTGCTTGAAAGGGATGACATTTTATATTATTATACGGAAGTTTTAAAGAATTTGATTTTCCAAATATATCAGGTCACCTTCCTTTAAGAAGTATGAGATGGAAACTAAGGAGGAAATTTTAGGAAATGACAAATTCATTCTTAAATGATTATTTTCCACCATGTCGTGTTATGTTCAAAAATGTAACAATGTATTCTAAACAAATCTTTACTAGGACATTGTCATTTGAGCTTCAGCGTCATTAGTGCTCTTGGTGCATCTAAATGCTGAGCATAATGAGTGCAAGCATTGCCAATTATCAATGTGGTTCTTTGTGAATTACTGGCTATTTTTGGCATGCACCCTGGGATGTGATGTAATACTAATAGTCATATCATGTATATGGGGTCTGCATTCAGCCTGAAATTGATGTCACTAAACACATGATTGGCAGTTTAGATATTTGATCAATGTCAGGGTATTGTTATGTTTCTAGTTTCTTCATAACCTCATATTCTCACTTCGTATTAAAAGGTATTGTACATGATTGTTCTAAAAATCCAAAATGACACCCTGTTTTTGCCTAATTTTAACCCTAACCTAGAGTCTGAAGTTTTCTGTTTTACGGAAAACGGAAGAAAATCACGGAATCGGAGGTACAACACGGAAAGTGACATTTTTGTATGATGTGACAAAAATTGTTAAAAAATAAGAGAAATAAATGTTAAAAACAATCATGAGTTGTGTATGTCAATTTTTATGATAAAAATACTGTTTAATAATACCGAAATAAAGGTATATTACCAATACATGAACCCCCTATATCTCTCCAAACATCGTAATAGTCAGCATATTATTGTGAGAATATTCCAATCGGAGCATATTGATCGCGATATTGAACACTTTATTGTGACATTATATCGTTGTTTATACATTTTAAGCTTTATTCATGGCATGGATTTACAAATTTTACAACACGGATTACAACACGGAAAATGGATTTTAGAAAACGGTAAACTTCGGACTCTACCCTAACCCTACACGTGTTTTTTGCTATCGGAAGGCAAAGAAGAAACGAAAAAGGAGAGAAGGTGAAGAAAGAAGTCACTTGGTACCCCCGGGATTCGAACCCGGGACCCCTCGCATGCCACGCACACAATCACCTACATGTAGCTGCCGAGGTTTGGCTGTCCCGGGCAGCAATTCCCTGGGTATTTATGACTTAGACTGATTGTGTCATCAAGTCACGTGGAATGCATGGACGCAGAGTGGTTTTAATAGTGAGCTTTAGTGAGACCTAGTTGGGTTAGGGTTAAGCAACTCTTACCTATATTTTACACACACAAAAAAAGGTGAAAATATCAATATTTTTAACATTTGAAATTCAAGTACACTTTGAATAATGGGAACGGGGTTAAATAAAATACATGGAAACAGAAAATCACAAGCTAAGCAGCAAATATTTTTTTAATGGGAACAAAGTAGCCCCATGTAGAAGAAACTGAAAAGAAAGAAAAAAGGAAATGTAAGAAGGGACAGATTTAGATAAATAAAATGTTCCTTTTCAATGATCCTACCTGTTCAGTAATTCGTCCTGTTTTAGTGAAGCGCGGGTATCCCGCTAGTAATTGTAATTCTCAAACAGTTAATTAATTTATCACAATTTTGATGAACGATTTAAAAATCGTTACGGATAAAATGCAGTAAAATATATCAGCAAACAGCAATCGCCGCTAATTAGTGTATTGCATTTCAAGTTAGTGTATTGGAAACAAAACCTGGGTTGAGCATGCGCAAATCGTAATAATGTGTAGAATAGAAACTCTGTGGTATCTCATATGATAGTCATATCGTGTAAATGGTATGCTTAGCCTGAGTTGCTCGGCCTATCTTGAACAAAATCGCCATGCGTAGCTGTTGAAAAACGAGAGGATTCGCCGTACTATCACAGCAATTTTTGACACAAAGATATAGGGATGATGACGCTGTGTGGCAATGTCTTAGCAACTGAAATATTTCATACTCCCTGTATCCCTAGATTATTACTTCTCTTATTGACAAACTCTTGGCAACTAAAATATTTCTTAATGAAAATCATTCTGCGCATGTGCCTTTAATTTCTCCATGATTCCCCAGGTTTCTTTTTGTATTTCAGTTCACCATTGCCCATCCCACTGCATATCCCCATCCATTATTACATATATACACCCAGTAGTAATTATTGACAATGCGACAGGTTGATGTATCTATTCCGGGACTTACACAAAGGCGGACAGGTGATTGAGCTATTCTTTAAGTGCTTCCCTCCTTGAGATAGATTTCTGCTTCATCCGCTGTCTAGGGTCTGGTCGAGTCGTCTGTGGTATCTCTTGGGTATAGCACGATGAAACTCTTATTCACTCTACACGAACATCAAATTCCAAAAAAAAAAAAGTTAATTTAATACATTGGAATAAGTTTCAGAATTTTACAATTTTGTCACCATATTTCTAACTTATATGAAAAATGCATTTCAAATGTGTAACGACATACCATGTATTGAGTCAGTTGTTCGTGAGATAGATTTCAAATTTTGACACACATAAAAAAGCCTTTTTTATTTTTTCAAAAATTTCAGAATTTTTAGATTTTGTCACCATATTTGTAATCTGTATGAAAAATGCATTAAATTGTGTACAAACATGCCCTGTAATGCATCGGCGGTTCATGAGATATATAGAAAATCATTCTGTGCAATTCCCCAGGTTTTCTTTGCATGTCTTGTTCACCATTGTACATCCCACTGCATATTCACATCCACACACCAAGTACTAGCCTATATAATTGACAATGCGACAGGTTGATGTATCTATTCCGGGACTTAAACAAAGGCAGACAGGTGATTGAGGTATTCTTTAAGTGCTTCCCTCCTTGAGATAGATTTCTGCTTCATCCGCTGTCTAGGGTCTGGTCGAGTCGTCTGTGGTATCTCTTGGGTATAGCACGATGAAACTCTTATTCACTCTACACGAACATCAAATTCCATTTTGAAAAAAGTTAATTTAATACATTGGAATAAGTTTCAGAATTTTACAATTTTGTCACCATATTTCTAACTTATATGAAAAATGCATTTCAAATGTGTACGACATACCATGTATTGAGTCAGTTGTTCGTGAGATAGATTTCAAATTTTGACACACATAAAAAAAGCCTTTTTTTTTTTTTTTTTAATTTCAGAATTTTTAGATTTTGTCACCATATTTGTAATCTGTATGAAAAATGCATTAAATTGTGTACAAACATGCCCTGTAATGCATCGGCGGTTCATGAGATATATAGAAAATCATTCTGTGCAATTCCCCAGGTTTCCTTTGCATGTCTTGTTCACCATTGTACATCCCACTGCATATTCACATCCACACACCAAGTACTAGCCTATATAATTGACAATGCGACAGGTTGATGTATCTATTCCGGGACTTAAACAAAGGCAGACAGGTGATTGAGGTATTCTTTAAGTGCTTCCCTCCTTGAGATAGATTTCTGCTTCATCCGCTGTCTAGGGTCTGGTCGAGTCGTCTGTGGTATCTCTTGGGTATAGCACGATGAAACTCTTATTCACTCTACACGAACATCAAATTCCATTTTGAAAAAAGTTAATTTAATACATTGGAATAAGTTTCAGAATTTTACAATTTTGTCACCATATTTCTAACTTATATGAAAATGCATTTCAAATGTGTACGACATACCATGTATTGAGTCAGTTGTTCGTGAGATAGATTTCAAATTTTGACACACATAAAAAAAGCCTTTTTTTATTTTTCAAAAATTTCAGAATTTTTAGATTTTGTCACCATATTTGTAATCTGTATGAAAAATGCATTAAATTGTGTACAAACATGCCCTGTAATGCATCGGCGTTTCATGAGATATATAGAAAATCATTCTGTGCAATTCCCCAGGTTTCCTTTGCATGTCTTGTTCACCATTGTACATCCCACTGCATATTCACATCCACACACCAAGTACTAGCCTATATAATTGACAATGCGACAGGTTGATGTATCTATTCCGGGACTTAAACAAAGGCAGACAGGTGATTGAGGTATTCTTTAAGTGCTTCCTCCTTGAGATAGATTTCTGCTTCATCCGCTGTCTAGGGTCTGGTCGAGTCGCCTGTGGTATCTCTTGGGTATAGCACGATGAAACTCTTATTCACTCTACACGAACATCAAATTCCATTTTGAAAAAAGTTAATTTAATACATTGGAATAAGTTTCAGAATTTTACAATTTTGTCACCATATTTCTAACTTATATGAAAAATGCATTTCAAATGTGTACGACATACCATGTATTGAGTCAGTTGTTCGTGAGATAGATTTCAAATTTTGACACACATAAAAAAAGCCTTTTTTATTTTTCAAAAATTTCAGAATTTTTAGATTTTGTCACCATATTTGTAATCTGTATGAAAAATGCATTAAATTGTGTACAAACATGCCCTGTAATGCATCGGCGGTTCATGATATATATAGAAAATCATTCTGTGCAATTCCCCAGGTTTCCTTTGCATGTCTTGTTCACCATTGTACATCCCACTGCATATTCACATCCACACACCAAGTACTAGCCTATATAATTGACAATGCGACAGGTTGATGTATCTATTCGGGACTTAAACAAAGGCAGACAGGTGATTGAGGTATTCTTTAAGTGCTTCCCTCCTTGAGATAGATTTCTGCTTCATCCGCTGTCTAGGGTCTGGTCGAGTCGTCTGTGGTATCTCTTGGGTATAGCACGATGAAACTCTTATTCACTCTACACGAACATCAAATTCCATTTTGAAAAAAAGTTAATTTAATACATTGGAATAAGTTTCAGAATTTTACAATTTTGTCACCATATTTCTAACTTATATGAAAAATGCATTTCAAATGTGTACGACATACCATGTATTGAGTCAGTTGTTCGTGAGATAGATTTCAAATTTTGACACACATAAAAAAAGCCTTTTTTTATTTTTCAAAAATTTCAGAATTTTTAGATTTTGTCACCATATTTGTAATCTGTATGAAAAATGCATTAAATTGTGTACAAACATGCCCTGTAATGCATCGGCGGTTCATGAGATATATAGAAAATCATTCTGTGCAATTCCCCAGGTTTCCTTTGCATGTCTTGTTCACCAGGTCCATTGTACATCCCACTGCATATTCACATCCACACACCAAGTACTAGCCTATATAATTGACAATGCGACAGGTTGATGTATCTATTCCGGGACTTAAACAAAGGCAGACAGGTGATTGAGGTATTCTTTAAGTGCTTCCCTCCTTGAGACGGATTTCTGCTTCATCCGCTGTCTAGGGTCTGGTCGCGTTATCTACGGTATCTCTTGGGTATAGCAAGATGAACCTCTTATTCACTCTATATGAACATCAAGCTTCATTTTGAAAAAAGTTAAAGATTTTTCAAAAGTTTCAGAATTTTTAGATTTTGTCACCATATTTGTAATCTGTATGAAAAATGCATTAAATTGTGTACAAACATGCCCTGTATTGCATCGGCGGTTCATGAGATATATAGAAAATAATTCTGTGCAATTCCCCAGGGTTCCTTTGCATGTCTTGTTCACCATTGTACATCCCACTGCATATCCCCATCCACACACCAATTCAAGTACAGTTTGTCCACTCTGAAGTACAAAGTGACAACGCGCGTATACAGTGAGTTAACAATGCGTAGTGCTGCGTCTCTGCTGCAGGTATGCGTGCCTTCAAAGTCGGCACAATGTGTGCGTCCGCGTCTGTACTTTGTACTTCAGAGTAGACTAACTGTACTGTATATAATTGACAATGCGACAGGTTGATGTATCTCTTCCGGGACTTACACAAAGGTAGACAGGTGATTGAGCAATTCTTTAAGTGCTTCCCTCCTTGAGATGGATTTCTGCTTCATCCGGTGTCTAGGGTAGCTATTGGGTAGATAGAGAAAACTGACGCTCTTTCCCTCCATAGACTCTAACGAACATCTTATGACAAAGTGACATTTTTGCAATTTTTTCTAAAAATTTCACAATTTAATATTTCTTTCACCATACTTGTGATCAATGTGAAATATGCATGTTCGACTCCTGATAAAAGCGGACCCTGTGCAGGGGCGGATTTAGAGGGGGCGCACCCGGCACGCACCCCCTCTATTTTTTTGCAGATCGGCGCCTGACTCTGTGTATTTTAGCAGAGCGGCGCCTAACTTTGTGTGGGCGCCGAGTCGCCACGCCGGTGGTGGTGGCTCGGCGCCCCCTCTATTGAAAATTCCTGGACCGCCCCTGCTGTGTGAATTTTTTCCTTCAAAAAGGGTCTGATTTTTTTAAACAGGAAAAAGTTTACCTTTTTTCAAATAAGCAGGGGGAGCAGGGAGGTATATTGCATCCTTGCAACCCCTGGCCGGCTATGGCGCTGCTCTCATTACTGGCATAAAAATACTAAAAGAAATATATTGGAAATGCAAAAAGGTTGAACATAGCAATTTGTTTTAAAGGTTATGTGAAATTGAAGTGAATGAGCTTGGCTGAACAGGTGAAAAAGCACCTGTAGAAGGGCAAATATAGTAGGAGCCAGAATAACAAGATTATCAATTATTTTGAAACTTTAGAATGGCTGTAACCATGCTCTTACTTAACCCACATAAATTGTTTAATATTTTTGATCATACTGCTCATAATTGATATTGTGCCACTAGGTAATGTTACTGTTAGGAGTATTTTATGATTTAGACTTTTTTTTTTTTATTTTCTATTTATAGATTAATTTCTGTGATCAGATGGAGGTAATTTTGGGTTTTTACTGGGGGGCATCAGGGGGGGGGCAAGAGTTCTGACTCTAACCCCATGCCCCCCCCGTGACGCCGCCACTACTTAAAGGTGTGAGTACAAATGTATCAATCCTGGAGAGAAGGGGGGGGGGGGTACACGTTCACCACATACACAGACATGTAATGCACGGTAGGTGGCCTACACAAAACAGGCATGTAAGCAGCGTTCGAAATTTTGGTTGTCCGGTTGCCCGGGACAACTAAAAAAGTCGCCGGACAACCAAAAATACTGATTCGGTTGTCCACCGGACAACCATAAATCTAGCCAAAAGTCAAATTTGTAGGCCTACGGACAACCAAAAACTTAGACGGACAACCAGAAATTGTAATCTGGTTGTCCGTGGGACAACCATTTATTTTTCCTAAATTCGAACACTGCATATAACGTGTAAGTATAGGCCTATGATCACTGAGAAAATAATAAGTTCTTAGAGAATGCTGCCATGTAAGCATCGTAATGCGAGTTCAAAATACAAAATAACAACGGTGTCAAAACACAACAATATGATCACAACAAGTTAGCACTAAATTAACTGCTGTGAAGGTATCCAGATCTTTCTAGAATGTACATTAATTTGGCCTATTGTCGCTTTCATCTGACATCACAGTATCACTTTTGCCCTGATATCTTTCCACAATATGGTATCCATAAAGGGTAGGCCTATATGGAATGCTGCTGTGATAATTTATGTACGCTGGATTGCGAATTTTTTTTGCATGAATGCTACCAATTTTGTTAAAATCAAAGTTAATTTTGGTATTAAAACACGGGACTTTATAATAAGTTAAATTCGCGCGAATCGAGCGCAATTTTTTATCAATATTGGTCAAAACTTTTTTGACCCCCCCCTTCTATAAGGAGTCAAACTTTTTTGGTCTCCCTCTTTTGAAGACCTGGCTTTTTTGGCCCCCCCATGATGCCCAGCCCCTACGTATTTATGAACACTCCCTAAAGTGCCTCTGCCCTTAGCATCCACAAGCAATCAACTGTCTATGCTGAGGTAGGGGCAGAGAGCCTGCCTCGGCCTTCAGCCTCCCTGTTGGCACATATGTTGGCAAATTGCGCCTCTTCTTGAATAGGCGCTGTGAGGCAGTGCTCGCTGTGTGGAGATCACAATCCGAGGAAACTGATCGAGGTCTGACACAAATTTGGCAAAATGTGCCACTTTTTGTTCTTTTCAACCACTTTTTGGCAATTCAGGTCAGCTGTCACATCCCCACTTTTCAAAATGGATTGATGCCTGCTACTTACAGAGCAAAAACGCGGCGACATACATTACAAATTACATGTAATACAGTCGGTATAGGAAAGTCTAAGCTGAGATTCCTGTTGGGAGGGACTTCCAAGATATCTCAGCAATAATAATTCCAAAGGTATATGCAATTAAATGTGTTCTTTTCACTAAAATAACTATGGTGTTGCTTCTTTCCAGTACTACTAGGTTTAATCATTTGGTATGGTACTGCGTGCCCGTGATAGTACCATGAATCCTCTCATTTTTCAAAAGCTGCGCATGGCGATTTTGTTCGAGATAGGCCGAGCGACTCAGGCTAAGCTTACCATTTACATGATATGAGATACCATAGCCCTGCCATAGAGCCTGCCGCTTAGTTTCTATTCTACGATTTGCACATGATCAGTACCACATATGGTGTTACTATTATAGAAAATTTGATTTGTTTTCAGGTAAAACGCAGGTTTTGTTTCCAGTACACTAACTCGAAAAGCAATACACTAATTAGTGGGGCCTTGCTGTTTGCTGTGGATATCTTTAACTGCATTTTATAAGTAAAGATTTTGAAATCCAAAGTAAAAATTGTGATATTTTCAACTATTTGAGAAATGAATTATACAAAGGAACCCGTGTAAGATCCAGCTGCTGTATCTACAATACAATGTACTTTTATCGACTTTCTTTATCTGCGTCAATAATAGAATATCGATTCAATCAAATTGAATACATGTCTCCTTTTTGAGTTTTTACTACACCTCTGAGCGACAAAGCGATCGATTTCTAGCCAATCAGATACGGTAGACCTCCTTTTCTTGCGTTCGGTGAAATACCAATCGCCCCTCGCGTCGCTCACCAACGGAGTATTAAGTTTATATTTATAACACTGGCTGTTGACACTGTGTATGGTATAGTGCACAATGACATTTGACAAAAAAAAAAACGCATAAAGATTGAGATAACCACAGTTACCACACTCAAAATTAGAATCCACAAAATCTCTCATTGCCAAAATTTAAAGTAGCATGCATTTGTAATATCACTACGATGTAAAACATGACAATCCACAAGTGCACAGTTCCTTCAACCCAATGCTTGTACATTCATAAACTAACCTTTGAATTTGAATGTGTGTTGGGTACAAAAACTCATTCTTTTAGGTCAACTTTTGAGCTATAGCTTTGGAATGGAAGTAGTTGGAACTTTTCCATTGGAAATGAGACTGTTTGGGCTCAAGAGTATAATTGTAGAAGTGGAAATTTTTGCAAGATTAATTTTTCGCACTTTGCCAATTTTGAACTGTTCCCCTTGTTTTTAAATTTGCGATTCTAAGTTTTCCTTACATTGATCTATACACAAAAGGAATATATTCACACGTTGTTACTTCACGGTAGCAGCTTGGAATGCAAAAAGAACAAAAATAAATGTACTGCGAAAATGTCCACTTTTACAGTATTCTATAGTCCATTCACTATAAGATGGCACATGACACTTAAATATAGTTATATATATCACAAAAGGATAGTTTAAGGTTGTGGCAACATTAAAGCTGCCACACATTTTCCAAAAGTTTTGTATACCATTTGGCCTTTGTCTCCCCGGGGACCCCGTGTACTTTCCAGAGGTCATGTGCCATCTTATACTGAATGGACTATAGACTATAGGTGCGTGCAAGTCAACTTCTGCTTGTCATCAACTTTTGAATCCTATCCAATCTGACATAAGGTGAAACTTAGATATTCGGGTCATCTCAGAGCGGGAACTCACCAGGGTTTGATTGGGTCAAAGGTCAAGTCACTAACCATCTGCTGTATCTTGGGAGCTTTGCTTTGCATCAGGTGACCTTAGATGACCTGAAGTGACCCACTTCAATCATAAGAGAAGTGACCAAAAGTGATGTGACAGTTTTGGTGATGTCTATGGATGATTGGGATTCTATGTAATGGGATTATCTGTTTATTTTGCAATCATGTCTGTCAGTATTGCTGCTTTAGGGTACATAACACAAAATAGCTTTCCATAGACTTTAGGTGCAAAATAGGGGTTGCGTTTTAGGCCATAAGTCGAGTTACCTCTTACTTTAAAATATATATTTGATATCATCTTAATCAGAACAACATTCTGTGTTATTTCCTTGGGCTTGAGAAAGGGTTTTATAAGGGATTTATAACCACTTTAAATAACCAAACCAAAACTACCGGTATTGACTCTCGTCACGTATATTATCACAGCAATGTAAACACGGTGTTGCCAGCCTATGATACATTATGACGCTAGCGCTAACATAGCTCAAATCGCATATCAACACATCTTCCCCCTTTTGACGGAAAAGATAAAGTTCAGCAAAACTTGATACTTTTGAAAGTTCACAATTGTTCAGAGTTATTTCAGTTCTGCTGTATCCTTGCATTTTACATGTTTTAGCTGTTTTCCATAAAACGCTTTACAAATATGCATTTCAAATCCTGTGCAGTGTAAAATATTATAGTGATGAATAAAGCTTCACTGCAGTGTTTACATCTATATTTTGAGTCATTTTTAAGTCTTTGATTGTCTTTAACATGTGTGATGTTTAAACACTTTTAACATTTCAGAATTATAGAACACATTCTGCTTTAACAATTAAGATATTCAAAGTTCCAACAAACATAACTACATGTATGATGCAGTGAGATCTTAACTATGCAGATTTACAAATTAGTAAAATCTTTTGACAAACAATGAAATTTGCTAGCATGAATTTGGACATGCTGATTTCCAAACATGTTCTAAGAAAAGAAATCCAAACATATCTGCTTAGTTTACTATTCTAGAGTAACTTTTAAACTCAAACTTTTATGGTATGTAAAGTTGCATAATATACCATACAAAACTGCTCAAACTTTTCATACATTCAAACTTCTTGTGATGCATGTACAATAATTGTCCAAATTTTGTTTTATAACTTCTTTAACAAACATAATTATTTATGCAATAGTTATCTTGCTACCACACAATAATGAATGTAACTTTAACAAATTTCTAAGCGGTATACTCCTCGCTGTAGTATTTTGGGTTTAACTTGACTTCGCGACTACTTCTACGAACTGGTGCTGTTGCTGTTGCTGGTGACTTGCTTGCAGCAGGCGACAACTCTGAAGCTTGACTTGGCTGTTGATTTGTAGCTTGACTTGGTTGCTGGTTTGTAGCTTGTTCCTCATCTGACTCTTCAGGAAGCGTTGACTCTGTTGTTTTCATCAGATGACGCCTTGATTTCTTCTGTAAACTTCACCAGTTGTAGTCTTCACTTTGTAGGATCTATTTGGAAGGACTTCCAAGATTACACCTTTCTGTGACCAAAGTGGATTGTTAGTAGTAGGCTTGTCCATTTTCTGTACTCTTACAGTATCTCCCACTTTCAGTGGAGCTAAGAAAGCAGTTTTCTTATCATAGTTTGCTTTCTGTCTTCGTTTCAACTCATTTGAAGACTTTGTTAGTGTGCCTAATAGGACTTTGGCTATTGGCAGGTTAGATCTAATGCGCCTATTGAACAAAAGTTCTGCCGGTGACTTTCCATGCTCTAGTGGTGTGCTTCTATAGATCTGTAATGCAAGGTAAATGTCTTCTTTACTTGCAGTCACCTTTCTGATCATGGACTTCATTTGTTTTACTGCATTCTCTGCCTGGCCATTTGACGCTGGATAGTGTGGACTTGACGTTGTGTGCTTAAAGTCCCACACTTTCTTGAAATCTACAAATTCTTGGCTTGTAAATTGTGGTCCGTTGTCACTAATCACTTCCATAGGTGTCCCATGTCTTGCAAAATTTGACTTCATGGCATTGATTACAGCTTTGCTGGTGGTGTTGCTTGTCAAGGTGCTGATTTCTATGTACTGTGAATAGTAGTCTACCATAGCGACATAATCTCTTCCATCTATTGTGAAAAGGTCCACCCCAACTTTCTCCCACGGTCGATCTGGTACCTTGTGTGGTTTCATTGGTTCAGCTTGCTGTTTTCTTTGGTTTCCAATGCATGCTGGGCAACTTTGTACCATAGCTTCAATGTCCGAGTTGATTCTGGGCCAATAAAGTACATCCCTTGCACGACGCTTGCACTTTTCAATTCCTAAGTGCCCTTTGTGGATCTGTTCCAACATGGCGTTGTGCATACTTGAGGGTACTACTATCCTGTCACCCTTGAAGATGATGCCTTGAACTACTGATAACTCTTCTCTGTAGTTCCAGTACTCTCTGCATTCTGGTGGACATTGTCTTCTTTCATCTGGCCAACCAGTCAGGATTACATTGGTTAGCTTTGTAAGATTAGGATCTTTTAGAGTTTCTTCCTTAATCTCATCCATTCTTGTAGTAGCTACTGGCAATGTTGTCATGATAGCATTTACGTATGCTTCTACCTCTTCTTCCAGCGATGGATCTTTCTTTGCGGACTCTGACTGATCAAATGCTCTTGATAAAGCATCCGCTGTGAACAGTTCCTTTCCTGGTGTATATATCAGGTTGAAGTCATACTTCTGGAGTCTTATGCGCATTCTCTGTAGGCGTGAGCGGACTATCTGCTAGTGGCTTCTTGAAGATTGAGACTAGCGGTTTGTGATCAGTTTCTGCCACAAATGTCATACCATGGACAAGCTGGTGAAATCTTTCACATGCATTTGTCAGCGCAAGACACTCTTTTTCTATTTGAGCGTAGCAAGTCTCGCATCTGTCATCGCTTTCGGCGCGTAGGCTACAGGACTCCAACCATCTGAATCTTGCTGAAGTAAGACTGCGCCTAAGCCGTTCTGTGAAGCATCAGCGGAGATCTTTGTTGGTTTCTTCGGATCGTAGAACTTCAAGACTGGACTTGTAGTCAGTGTTGTTCTCAGGTCGCTCCATGCCGACTCTTGCTCAGGACCCCATAACCACTCATTCTGATTCTCTTGCAGTGCTCTAAGTGGAGCTGCCTTGGCTGATACATCTGGTATGAATTTGGCTTGATAATTAACCATACCAAGAAATCTCTGAATGTCACCTTTGCACTCTGGACGTGGCATATCGTGGATTGCTTGAGTCTTCTTAGGATCAGGTTTAATTCCTTTGTCGCTAAGGACGTCTCCTCCTAGGTATGTCAGCTCGTTGACTCGAACTGGCATTTGTCAAGATTTAACTTCAGGTTTACACTTCTGCATTTCTCCAACACTTTCCTTAGACGTTCATCATGCTCCTCTCTTGTAGCACCCCACACGATGAAATCATCCATCATGGTGTCAACTCCATCAAGGTCTTCAAACAGACAGTGGATCTTGCGATGGAATGCTTCTGGAGCCATTGAGATTCCAAATGGGAGCCTCAAAAACCTATATCTGGCAAACGGTGTGATGAATGTACACAACTTGGAGCTTTCTTCATCCAACTTGATCTGCCAGAAACCTGAGTAGGCGTCTAATTTGGAGAAATATTTGGCATCTGCAAACTGTGCCATCATCTCTTCTCTTGAAGGTAACTTGAAATCTTCTCTCTTGACTGCTTTGTTCAAGTCTCTGGGGTCAAGGCATATTCTTAGATTGCCATCTTTCTTGACCACTGTTACCATTGCATGAACCCAATCAGTTGGTTCATCTATCTTGGCAATGACTTGCATTTCCATTTTGTCAAGTTGTGCTTTCAACTTCTCTCTGACCGGAAATGGAACCTTCCGACAGGCATTCTTCACGGGATCACTTCTTTGTCTCACGTTGATCTTGTGTTCACCCGGTAGACATCCGAGGCCTTCAACACATCTCCAAACTCTTCTTGAAGGATCTTGTATCTTGTGACTGATGGTCCACCTAAAGCTTCTATGTTCCAGATAGCTTTGACCAACTCTAGCTTCTTGCAGGCTTTCAATCCTAACACTGGTTGATACCTATTGTGTCTTCCACCCTCCTTTGAGATGTGGAATGGTAATAGTACTGTTCCTGATTTGTATGTTACTTGTGCCATGCAAACACCTATTATGGGTATTCGTGCTCCAGTAATCCCTTTAACTTTCACCTCCGTCCTCTTCATTTCTGGTCTGGGTTTTAGTCTTTTGTATTCACCTATTGGAAGAACATTGCATCCAGCCCCAGTATCCAGTTTGAACGGTACTGTGATATTGTTGATCTTCATTGGTAAAATCCACTCTTCTTCATCGCTGTCTTCAGTGACTAACGCATCTACGAAGAATTCTTCAGGCTCATATGTGCTTTCAGCTGTGCCGATTTGGTCGACTTTCTTCGCTGAAGGGCAATGAGTCAGCCAGTGATTTTTCTGTCCACAGGATTTACAAGTTGTTCCCCATGCAGGACATGACCTTGGTTTATGCTTTCTGCCGCACTTCTTGCACTGGAATGTCTTGTCCGACATCTGTTTCTTCTTGTCTGAACCTCTGTTGGGTCCATTCTTCGGCTTTGCACCTTGGTTGTGACTTCTCTGTGTCTTCTTGATTGCATGGAGATTTGTTTCAGCCTTTTGAGACATTGCTTTCATGCTTTCTTTGGCTGTTTCCTGGTTTTGACCAATCTGAATTGCTTTAGTTAGTGTCAGCTCATCTCCTTTGTCCAGGCATTTTCTCTGACCACCGCTTCTAGCGCGTAATACTATGGCGTCCCGGATCATTCGGTCTTCTTCCTGGTACCCGCATGCTTTGACAAGAATTTTCAAGTCTGTTACTTAAATTGTCAAATTTCTCTGTTGACTGTTGATATCTGTTATTGAATGCTACCGTTGCTCTGATTTCGCTTTTTCTTTGGTGCAACATATGCTTCAAATTTACCAAACACTCCATCAAGCGTGGCATCCTCAGCAGGTTGGGCTGCAATGTTATTTGCTTCATCCGCTGGAACTGCTGGCTTCCATTCAAATGTGCTGTAGACCTCTCTGCCTTTATCACCCATGTATGTCATCAAATAATTGACTTGACGTAGCTCTGGTTTATCTGCCAGTGGGCCTTTAAATGTGAAAAGACAGTGCTGCTTGAATCTCTTAAATTCTTTTGGGAGGTCTGGACTGTCCCAGTTCATTACTGGTGCGTGAAACGAGTTCATTTTGATTTTTGTTTTCAATCGTGTCCGGTACTAGCTGGTATATAAACAGCGCCCTCTGGATGATATTGGGCATTTTGGCGTGGATTTGGTGCACTGTTCCGCGCGGCGACAATTTTGACATAACAGTTCTTAGTCTATTTTTAGCTACAGTGCTCACACTTTGCGTACGTTCTCTACTCTTCACCCGTCGATTTTTCAGAATTCTTCTGCATTCTTAGGTGGAGTCCACTTCTGGACATCATGTGTTATTTCCTTGGGCTTGAGAAAGGGTTTTATAAGGGATTTATAACCACTTTAAATAACCAAACCAAAACTACCGGTATTGACTCTCGTCACGTATATTATCACAGCAATGTAAACACGGTGTTGCCAGCCTATGATACATTATGACGCTAGCGCTAACATAGCTCAAATCGCATATCAACACACATTCTGCATAACATATCTGAAAATGACACAACATTTTAGGTCTACTTTTTGAGAAATTTAGTGTTATATAAGAAGGCCAGATTTTCCTGTGTTTACATCCGACTGCTAACCGCGTTTTGACCTTGTGTGTTCATGCGCCCATAATCGTAAAACATCACTCAAATTTTCGCATTTTCTTTTCAAATTTGCAGAGATCACATTCACAAAATCTAGTAAAACACGATTTTTAACACTAAAATTGTTAATATTGTACCGATTTTCTTCAATTTTTATGCAAAGTTGAGACTATAGGCGTGATAAACTTTTACCGGAAAACGCTTCACAGGCGGATTTAGTGGTATGAACCCTTTAGAGAAGTAGGTCCCTACACTAGGATCCACAACATTCTCATCTGTCAGGGCACAGTTCTTTTCCCCAATACATTTGTACACTCATTGGATGATCTTTGTACATTTGAGTACTAAAATGCATACACTGCAATTTGGGGTCAAATTTTTTTTTTTGCACTATGATTGTTTAATTGAGGTTATTGAACTATACAATTCGGATGAGGCCATGGTGGTACATAGTGCTATCTTAGCTCTCCAGCTTTTGTCATCCTTATATAAACCATGTTAACACCAGATCTGATCCAGTCAGTCTAAAGTTGACAATAATGAAACTGAGATTTATATAGGCAAAACAAAAGGAGAAAAAAATATAAAAATATAAGAAAATGGACATAAAAGGTTCATAACTTTGCAATCAAGTATTTAAGAGTCCTGGGGATTCAACATTAGTAATTGTAGGTACAGAGCAAATTAATAATGGAAGTAACTCAATTTTCAAAATTCCTGACTTTGGCCTGAGTAGATCAGATCAGGTCACAAATTTAAGTGATTTCAGAAGAAGGCTTTGTATTTCCCTGTTATGTATTGTCTAGGGCTAAATTTGTCCTGAAACCAGGATGGTACACATTCTGAAAAAAAAAAAGTTTTTTATAAAATGACCATTCTTTAAAGTAGCCCCAAAGCATTCTGAAATTCATTAAGGACCATATCATGTTATATGTGCATTAATGCAATTAGAGTTTTGACACTGTCAGATTCCAGGTGGGGAGGAGGACCCATCCCGGTCCCCACAACTCAACACAAAAATTGACAACCATGAGAGTTACCAAATAGCGCGGAAAAGGGGTAATTTTTTTACCAGTAGCGAGGACCGCGAAATTGGGAAAATAGGGGTATTTAATTTGGACAGTCCGCAAAATTTGACCGTGAAATCAGCAAAATATGGGGTATTTAATTTGCACTGTCCGCGGAATTTGGATAAAAGGGGTACTTGGGAAAATCCGGTAATTTTATGTCAATATTTAGTGTCACTGAAAAGGGGTGTTTGAAATTCTAGTCATTGAAAACCACAAAAAGGGGTTGTTTTTGGCCAAATTTTGTCCTCGATTTTGCATGAAAATGGGGGGTAAATTTGATGAAAAATCATTGCAAAGGGGGTCTTTAAAAGATTTGGTAACTCTCATGGTTGCCAACTTTTGTTTTGAGTTGGAGGGCCGGGGGACCCATTTGTTTAAGTCCCTCTCAGCCAACAACCCTGGTTTTTTTTCCCATTTTGCAGTGACTTATAATTAAGAATTCTGAACAAATTTCTGAAAAGCTCCCTGTAGAAGTTTGAGTTGATAGTAGATGAATTTTTACCTGTTTGATTCAAAAAGAGATCACTACTACAATCTGTCATGACAAATGCATATTTGCTTGCCCTTACACCTGTGGAACAAATTGGTTACACTTTTCCATAGTCTTTAATCATGTTAATAGCAAACTTGAGTGGTTTGGTAATCTTTTTAGCCTGTTCTTATACTTGACTATGTCAAAATGTCAAATATGTTCCTCACTATTGAAGGTTCTTGCAGCATGCAGCAAAGTATGCTTGCAGCCTGTGCCAAAGTCTAAAATTGCCTCCATCTGTTCAGTCTGTTCTAGAGTCTACATGTTTCATCTCATGATTCCTGCTGCCTTTGATAGAGTCTATAATTCCATCTTTTTGGTCTGTGATAGAGACTATGCCATTACATGATGTCAGTCACTTGTCAATCTCACTCCCATGGTTCTTGCAATCTGTGCCAGAGTCTAGTGTTCCCATCTGGTTGGTGTAGATACTACCTTGACAAGGTGTCACTCTCATGCTCAAGGTTCTTGCTGTCTGTGCTGGAGTCTATCACACCCATTTGTTGGTTAAATGATCTTCCTCTAGGAACTGGTTTGGTCTGCGGTAGAGACTATCATGCCAAGATGTCAATTTCCATCTTTGTATATCTGATGATGATGATGATGGATGATAGTGACATAATTATACAATCAAAATGGACATGAACCAGAAAATGGTCTCAGCATGACATAGTTTCTAAGCAAATTGGCTATATGCTGTGGTCACCACAAAACACAGGAGAAGTATTATTGAGCTGAAAGAAACAAAGTTTGAAAGACAGTTGGAAAGAACGTCTCAAAGAAAAAGTTTGAAAGATAGTTTGAAAGAAAGTTTGAAAGAAAGAGAGAATTAAATTAAGAAAGCTTGAAGAATGTTTGAAAAAAAGAAAGTTTGAAAAAAAAAGAAAGTTTGAAAGAAAGTAAGTTTGAAAGAAAGAAAGTTGAAAGAAAGAAAGAGAAAGAAGGAAAGAACAAGAGAAAGAAAGAAAACAAAGAAAACAAGGAAAAATGGACTGAAAATTATAAAAAAAAGGCCTCACACAGGTGGGTGGGGGACAAGAAAAAGGCCAAGACTTCTCGAGGGGAGGGGGGAGCTTTCACCTAGCTATGCCACTGGTTCAAGTGCATGGCTCAGCATGTCCCCCATGATTTTTGTACAAGTGGACAAGAGAACAAGTGCTTACATGTATTTCAAACAGTGCTGCCAAGAATCACCATTATTTGCATGATGTAAAATGCATCACTCTACTAAAATGAATGAAATTTTTTACCTGGGTGCTACCACCAGTCAGTATTTTCTATAAATTAGCGATTTCTTGACCGGGTGAAATTGAATGTGACATGGTGATGAAATGTACAGGAGTGCTGAATGACAGAGTCCCACTGATGCTGAAAAGACATGCTAGGATTTATTTATAGTAATATTAACCTTTCAAATGCTATGTTATGAGGACACAATGTTTTGGTCTGTAAAATATTTTTACAATTGGTGCATTAAGGCGTTTGTCTGTGTACATAGTAGGAGTAGGATGGAAGAAATATGAGCCACAAACTTTATTATGTTTGCAGGAAGCATTTGCAAATGTTTCTCTTTTGTGTTTAATCTGCCTTTCACTAGGATCCACGACATGCTCATCTATCAAGGCACAGTTCTTAAACCCAATACATTTGCACATTCATTGAATGACCATTGAAAATTTGGGTACAAAAACTCATACTCTGAAACTTGAGGTCAAATTTTGCACCATGATTGTTTAATTGAGGTTATTGAACTATGCCATTGGGATGAGGCCATTGTGGTCCATAGTGTTTTCTCACTCCTCTTCCCATGGTCGCAGCTCAACCCCACACTGTTGGACCATTATGGCCTTGAATTATTTTAATCTGGCCTTGAAATCACATTTTCAAGGGCACTTCATTTCAAGGCCAATGAGGGGGATGAAGGCCAAAGCTTTGAAACTGAGGTCCTGTCGTGGTCTTTGTGGCATCCATGAAGTTTGCGCAATGATTCAAATCTATAGGCCTAAATATTTACATGGACTTCAATCACAGATTTCTAGAATCTATGCTTCAATCTTCTGCTCATCTCCAATATGTGACCATCCAGCACAACTGAGCCCTGAAGTCGCCAATCATCAATTTTGAGATATTCAACCAAAATATTCTGCTTGAAATTAGCTTTAAAATGATGTATATCATGTCTATAGTACTTGACATTTAAGTAGTGAAAAATCAATAAAACAGTCAATAAATCCTTTGTTTCCTATTGTTTATTGGTAAGTTCAATGGAGCATATCTCAATAGTGGCACTGGCGACATCCGGGCTCAGTTGTGGAGGATGGTCACATATGCTTCTGTGGCTCATTTAGAGCGTTGTGCTAGTATTACGAAGGTGACTGGTTCAAATCCATCCAGATACACTGGTTTTGGGTTTTTTCAACCGGATAGCACTAATGTCGGCCTCTGTTGCTTTAGTATAATATACAGAGATAGTGCTTTATGCTTGGTCCAGCCCTTTGGGCTGGCCAGCACGCACTTCTTGTTCGCTAAGTCTGTGAAGTCCACATACTTCTATTTCGCTGGCTGCTGGGAAAAGGTTAGAAGTAATATAAATAGTACATGTAGGCCTATAACAGTTTCAACAATTATTTTGTAATTCATCCGATTTGGGGAACTTCAATTAGCCTATCAATTTACAAGTGTTAGGAAATAATTGGCTAATTTGTCAATCATTATTGGAGGAGATAAAACAATTAAAGCCTTGCTTGTAAGCATTTCTTGGAAATTGCGAACATTTGATTGGGATTGCAATTATGAATGTGCAAATTGATCATCGCATTCACAATACAATAACAATAACATCTATTTATATCATTAATTTTTTCCCTTGTTGCTTTTTTAGATTTCAGGTGCTGCATTTGCCCTTGAAGAAATAATTGGCTAATTATGCGAATACTAATTGGAGAAGATAAAACAATTAATCCTAGCTCAGTAACTTCAGCGAGTGTTGAAGACCTGTTTAAAACTTTCACATATAAAACGAAATTTAAATTTGATCAAAATCGTATGGCTTTTTACATCTGTGTATATCATGGTTTTTTCCCCTCGCAATTAAACAATTTTCGGTTTTTCATGTACTTGTTACACATACATAAAGAATGTTTACTGTAAGCATAATGATAAGGATAAATCATTCTTAGAAGTTCAGGAAATAACTAAAATTAAACTCTGTGGAATATGTAGGAATAAATAATAAATAAATAAAAAGAGAAATCTCCAACAGCTGTTGAATTCTGCTCTCATACATAGGAGAGAAAATTTGCTAATTTACCCAACCCCCTGGCTAAATATGGCAGTCTATTAGCCCTCTAAATCACAGTAAATTATGCGTTTACGTCACGGACATGCCACTGATCAGACCCCTTCAGAGCTATGACATGATATGAAAAATGAAAAATTTTTCAAGTTTGTCACTTTTGATAACTGCATGTGCATTGAAATTTAAAATGTGAAAAATATGGACTGAATGAATTAGATCTGGATATATGTGTAATGTTGCTAAACCTGCAACATTGTAGCCCAATTGGGGTGACTTTTGATGATTTCTCGCACAACTTGACCACTTTTTGCCCATAGAACCAATTGTAAGGAAATAAATTGGGTGACTTTTCAATATTGGCTCCTGTGAAGCTCTGTGACTTCCGTTAGTATCCCCGGGTTAGTATCCTGACCCTTCAAAACCAATTGGACAGTAATAACTGTGCGCTATCTGCTTTTGGAGGGGCGAGGTATTTTTCTGAGGGAGCACAAGGAAAATTACAGAGGCCCAACACAAACCCTGACGATTTCGTGTAATGACCGTAAAAAAAGATGGTGCAAACTTATACTGCCATTTTACAAATTTGTTTCATGAAAATAACAGAGTTTTTTGCTTTATAGACTATTGAAAATGTATCTACCATTCACTGTTTTTAATTTAAATGAGCATTCAACACATGATCAACAAGTACGCGAGCTTACTCGCGGTGATTATGCGTGCCTGTTTGCGCGTCAAGAAACGATACATAAACCCGGGTTATTTATGTGCGAGATTGGAACAATTCTGCACTTTGCTGAATGCTGGCAATTGTGAAATATTGACATCCATTTGTGTGCTTACCACTAAGTATGATTGGATCACACATATCGTGAATATTCATGAGGTTATGAATATTATCGATTATTTGACCCTCTATTTTGGATGAAAATTTTCAGCAACCCTGGATATTACATGTAGGGGAGCATAGAATTAACCATGTTAACCAATTTGAACACAGGTGTCAGAGTTTGAAATAAAGTCAATTGTGAAAAATAAAACACTAAAAAATACCTGATTTTGCACTGATTTGATTTACACTAGTGCAGTTTCGCAGAAGTAGTGTAAAATAGCTAGTCATTTGAAATATTTATTTTCTAATTTGTTCTTTGGAATCTTTTGTAGTGTATTGATGGTCAATTGGTCATTTATGGATCACTTTTGAGCAAAGTTTTTTTCTTTCTTTCTAATAACTGGAATCATGCTGTGAGCCAAAATTGCCTCATTTTCCCTAAAAGTCCAATAACCCGCAGTCAGGAACGAACTCTTATATAAAAAAAAACACGAAAATATTAAAATATTAAATGAGACTGATTTCACCATTCATTTGATACTTTGAAATTCAACCAGCAACGCTATTCGTCTCTGCATTTGGCTAACCCTGGGTACGGTAGCACTAAAATATCAGGTTGCCTTTTTAGGGATCTGGAATGAGCGCTTTGAGCGTTTCGACAGTATTTTTGTGGGACATGAGACATCAGACATATCGAATTGCATTCTGAATACGAAGAATGTCTTTCTGATATCAAATAATTTCCATTTTTGAAATTCACAATATAATACCAATTTTATGACAAATTATTAAAATTTGATATCATTTCACATTTTGATATATAACAGTCCTCGGCAATTTTATAAATCTAATGATATATTTTAAAGTGTATGTAGCTGGGATGAAAAGCCGACGATCAATTGAAAATTTTGACCTTTCATATTGAAGATATGGATTTTTTCCCCAAAAGACCTAATTTTTCAGTGGGTGTTTTGGGGAAAAAAATCCATATCTTCAATACGAAAGGTCAAAATTTTCAATTGATCGTCGGCTTTTCATCACACCTACATACACTTTAAGTATAAATCATCAGATTTACAAAGTTTACTTCAAGTACTGTTAAATATCAAAAATATCAATTTTAATCATTTGCCATAAAATGTGTATTACATTGCTAATTTCAAAAATCAAAATTATTTGATATCAGAAGGACATTCTTCATATTCAGAATGCAATTCGATATGTCTGATGTGCTCTAATATCCCACAATAAAGTCCAAACGTTCATACCCCATCCCTAAAAAGCACTCCTTTTTGGCAAAGATGGCAATCTACCCTGTGCTGTAAATGATACCCTTTTCAAAACTTTTTTGGATGCAGGTGCATAGCGAGTCACATAGTGAGTGACCCTCCGAGGGCACAAACTATACTTTCTTCAAACATTATCCTTTACTTTGCATGTTTATATAGGTTTTTTGTCACACTTTGCGTGAATCAAAATCTATTCTCACAAACAGATCTTTAGTTCTATGTATAGGCCTATAGAAAGGGTAAGATTCAAGGAGCATAAATTTTGATTCTTGCAAATGAATTTAAGACGAATCAGAGCAAGAATTGACTGTCTGATTCTCTTCAAATTTGCATCCCAGATTTATTAAATATATTAATTTGAAATTTGAGAGGCAGAAACCCAATTTCCATGATAGATTTTTGAGTAAAATACATTTATCAGTTGTTATGAGCACCATTGCCTTGTATCTTACATGCAAGGGACACCTAAAATAATTGTCTGCAGCTTTGTTTTTACTGGAACCCATTACACAAAATGGGCTATTCCAGGTAAAATTCATACGGCCCCTGTTGAGGACATGACTTTAATCTCCCACACATGGGGTATAGATTTCAAATGGAGTCACCCATTCAGGGAACCTCATTTGAAATTCAAAAGTCGGAAGTAAATCGTTGGACATACGCCTGGCAGAACTTACGCTGCCCATCGTTCACACTGCCACTACTCCTGGCAGTGTTTACCGCTACTCCTAGCAACTTGCGCCGACCAAGTTCCACCGGTCGTTTGTCCGACAATGTCAACACAACTACTGTATGGAAGATCAAAGTCATGTCTACTAATAGAGGGTGTATGGATTTCAACTGGAATAGCCCAATGTGTGGAGGGATTTGGATGTGTGCACCTCTAACAAACTATCCTTGCTGTGGAATTTGACAGGTCTATGATTGACACCTGCCAATCAATTGAAGTGGCATTACCAATGCTTACAAGTTTATATAACAAGCTGAATAGAGAGTCTCTGGTGTGAATAGAATATGTAAACTGAAGTTAAATTGTGTGGATACAAAATAGTTTGTAAAATGGTGACAGTCACCCTACTGAATTGATTGGATTAGAACGCTTCAATGGTGATAGACAGCATACCAACTATGGCAAGCCAGAGGAGACAAAAAAGTTCCCTAAAGTTGTGTTACATTGTGTGGATACAATCATTTTCAAAAGTGCACAGGCTTTAAGGGTATACGAGGTATTGTTGGTTGAAGCAGCCAAAAAAAAAAAAAGCGATTTTCATTATCTGAATCAATATATTATTAAAAAATAACACTTTGGTGTTTTGCAAAAGTTCAAACTTGCTTAATTTATTGTTGTTAATGAGTTATGTACGTTTTACAAAAGTGTTGTTGTTTCAGCCCTCTTTACAACATAACTCAAAAACCACATGACCTACAAGAACCACATGACCTATCTGTATTATTTGAATTCTTCTACACGCTCGCTATGAATTTTTTTTTGCTCCTTCTACCAACAATACATCATATAACCTTATAGGGGCTTCGCCCCCTACAGCCCCATGAGGGGCTCTGCCCCTTCAAACTCTGATGGGGATTTTACCCCCGACCCCCACTTTCGGCTGCACCACTTAAAATTTTGTTCTGATGGGCCTGGTTGGTTTATTTTTCAGTCCAATTTGACCATTTATTGAGAAAAATTTCAATAAATCTTCAAATTGGCCCAACAAAAAAATCCTTTAGAATTAGAACACTGGAGAGCAGTACCATGAATGAAAGAGGAAGAAAAAGAATTAAAAGAAATTCAGCATGCATGCAGGGCTGAAAGCTGGACCTTGTACATTATAGCATGTACGTAGCTAGGTGAACTGCCATGTTTTTGTCTGCTTTGGCTTGCCATACCCAGTAGTTTATACCATGTTGTTTAAAGCTGAATCGAAGTGTTAAGGTCACATCCAACCCTTTTTGACAGTTCTTAAACATTTTCTTGAAAACAATTAAAACTGGAGACCATGTTGAGGGTCCGTCATGAGATTCATTTACAAAAGACAAGGGATAGCAGTGATTAGCTGACTCTGGACACCTGTATATAAAATGCATCAAAATTCATGCACATGATGCAGATTGCATGGTATGCACAGCCCTGCAAGTTGCTAACACTTCAAAGTGTTCATAGTTCTGGTCGCTTGGGTTCAACTCCCCGCACAGGTATGGAATCCTACGTAATATGTATCATGTTCACTTCCATCTAGCGATCAATAATGCACAAGCTCATACACATGTGCCTTGAAAATCATAAAAAGCAATTGTTTGATGCACTCAAATGATTTTATTAGCGTTATTTATAAACCATATTTCAATTTTCCAAAATGTGCTTTTTGACCCAAAAATGTATGAATTTGATGCAAAATCGTGATGAAAAATGATATTTTACCAGTCAGATTCAGAAAGAGAGAATCTCATTACACACGTTAATTACATCACAATCCAAACAATAGATGGTCAGGTTCATGGAGAATGTTACAAACTGTTGTATGTTTTGCCATTTCGTTTTTTCTGTAGGGACTATGTTTTATCATTAAAATCGGATATGGGAAACTATCCAAAATACAGCACAAACAGACATCACTATTTGTGTGCATAATACAAATTATAAGAATTATACAGAAGTGACATATAACACTTATAAAAGCTGTATCTTGAAAGGGAGATTGCCCTGATGCTAGAATCTCGGCAAGGAAACTCAGGTGAAATGAAGATATATATTTCTGATTGATTTTGTGTGCTTTTTGAGCATTAAATGTTTCAAAATGAACAAAATATGATATGAGTAACTATGATGTCATCAACAAGACAGTCATATAATGGTTAACAAATGGTTGGATTGGCATTGCACAACCTTCTAGTAACTGTATCTACAAATTTGTGAAAGTTACTTGTAAATTTTTACCGGAAACAAGCTTTTTCTATGGTTACTGACCAGCTCATTAGGGTGGTTCATCAGACATAGGCCTATACCGCGGGATTGCTGCCCTCTGTTGTTGACAGGGCTTCGAACTCTTATCAAGGCGATATAAGAAGTGTAGGGTCGTGTATGGTGGTGGGTATGTCCACAGACCTTTGGTTTATTACCCAACTGATCCTAGTCTAAAAATTTTTTTTTTAAATCCAAAAAAAAAACCCATTAAGAATATCCTATACAGTAAAAATTGCCAATATGAGGCTAATTTTAAGCCATATTTTTTTCCATTTTGCTGGATTTCAATAGTACAATAATAAATACAAATTTCTAGCAATTGTTTTATGATACTGTTGGATTTTATGCTTAAATCATTATCAAAATAAACAATATTATAAGACATGATTTGACCTGGTAAATACACTTAATTCTTGTTGGGATTTTCAAAGGAGGGAGCTCTCTGTAATACATGTTGTATGTGAAATTTATCTCAAGGCAAAGGAGCCAATGTGTGCCATTAGGTGAATCTTTACAATACTTTATATTACCCATTACTACGGAAATTTATCTTAATGAACACAGCACTCCATTGATGAAAACTTGAGAGCTGCCTTCCATATCGGACATTCACCTTAAATATGTAACTTTCACATGTTGCGTGCGTAAATGTTTGATAAGTATGGATTAAGATTTAGGGAAACGTCAAGTTGATGGGATTACAGACTTGCAATTGCCTCAATACATGTAGCTGCACCATAATAGTAAAAGTTAGATTATTTCTTGTGCATGGACCAATTCCATATTCTTCACCATTGCTGGATAAATGAGTCATATTTTGAGTATAGCAAATTTATTACCCTGGGGCCTGCGACAAATTAACATACTTTGTTCTACTCTGCCCCTTCTCCTCCGAGTCCTGTATTTGGATTATGATCCAAGTAAGTCATCCATAGTGGAAATGGTGACTGGTAGATTTGGTAATCGTTTTCAGAATCATAGCTTTAGATTTGGGTTGTAAATTTCAGAAAACTAGTTTAGAGAAGGGGTACTTTTTCAAATTTTTCTCCAAAAACAAAATCAGGAAACTGTAAACTTTTCATTTTGCAAAAATGTCAACAATTTGCCAAAATAACCTTAATATAAATAGAAAATAATTTAAAAGTCCAAAAAATATATCTGTATTTGTATAGTTGTTTGGTCTCTCTTTCTTTAAATTTGGTCTATTTTCAGGGTATTAACGTTTTCGGAATCCCAACTGCACCTCCCTACCAAATCAAGATCCCCGTGATTTTCACGAAGGGTTTTTATCAGTACCTTTTGACTATTTTTAGATTTTCCAGGAAAGAGTTCAAAACCAATGTCAAATGCGTAATATTAGCTACCACACAATCCATCATTTTCACACCTCAAAAAGAGCTCATGATATTTTTGGAAAAAAGTTTACTACAATTTAATTTTCTTTAATTGATCTGTCAAATCGAAGGAAAAAAAAATAACAGTCACCGCACATATCTCATTTGTGCACCTGAAAAAAACTCATGATTTCATCAGCAAAATCTGCCACAATTTCATTTATTTAGCCCCCTCCATGCCGGTACCGGGTGTCAACTGTAAACAACACATTTCAAATTTTGTTTTAAAAATTCAAACATTTTTGAAATGTAAATTTTCATGACCATATTGGGAATTAGCATGAAAAATGCATCAAAATGAGTACAAACAAGCTTAGTATTGGTTCAGTGGTTCTTAAAATCGCTCTTGATATTTTGAGGAAATATCTCAAAACTTGGACTTTTTATGTTGAAGCCTATGGCTGGCATGCAGAGCATTAAATGGAGTGAGGCATTGCCCTCAAAACCACATATTGCCCCATACCCTAGGGTCTATGAGTCTGCCCACTAGCACAACATTCCAGCGGTTTAAGATAGCGTTAAATTTGATATTAAACGATTGTTCTCTTTTGTTGCCGTCTTTGAAGCCGAACCACACCCCATTTCTGAGCCTGGAAGGACCATTCTGTGTGCTGTACAATAGCGAGCTAGTCAGACCTTGCAGGCTGATTTCATTCATGAAAAGATTGGTAAAATTGAAATCTTGTAGTGAGACCACAGCTTCCATACTGCTGCAAGGCTTATCCACATCCTTTGAATTTAGTCACGCATAGGTGTGTAGGAGTGGAGGGTTTGGTTTAGGTATCGCTAAAATGATACAGGGTGTTCGAATCAAAGGTGAACTCCAACCAATATGGTGATGTGTTCTAGGATTGCACATTTTAATTTGTTCCATAATATAGTTTTCACTTTATAGCCATAATTTCATTGACCATACTGATACATGTATTGGCAGTGGCTGTAACCCCCCAAATAATTTTCAGTAATTTCCACTTTTTGTGGCAATTTTGCACAAAATTTGTTGATTCCCCCTGAAATTCACTTCCCTCCATCCCCCCCACCCTCCCCAAAAAAATTCCTAGTGCCACCACTGCATATAGCATGTATTATATAGGACCAGATGGCACAATCATGGTCCAGGGACAGGGTGTAGTTCCTAATATTTAACTTGGGAGGGTGAACTAGCCCAGAATTTCCTTCATTCATGACCGATTCCCAGATTCTAATAAGACAATGATTGAGTGGACATACTCCACTCATCTCAATACAATTTGTAATGTGATTGTAATTGATGGGGGAACAATGCTGCACTTGAGCTCAAACATGCTCATCTAGAAGTATACAGTTCTTTAAGGGATCTTGAATAAGCGCTTATTATGCGTTTTGACAGTATTTTTTGTGGGACATGAGAGCACCTCAGACCTATCGAATTGCATTCTGAATACTGAAGCATGTCTTTCTGATATCAAATAATTTTCATTTTTGAAAATCACAATATAATACAAATTTTATGACAAATGATAAAAATTTGATATTTTTCAAATTTTTGATATATATAACAGTCCTCAAGTAAATTATATAAATCTAATGATATATTCTTAAAGTGTATGTAGCTGGGAGGAAAAGCCGACGGTCAATTGAAAATTTTGACCTTTCATATTGAAGATATGGATTTTTCCCAAAAGACCTAATTTTTTTTTGCGTTTTGGGAAAACAATCCATATCTTCAATACTGAAAGGTCAAAATTTTCAATTGATCGTCGGCTTTTCATCCCACATACATACACTTTAAGTATAAATCATCAGATTTATAAAGTTTACTTTAGTACTGTTAAATATCAAAAATATCAATTTTAATGATTTGCCATAAAATGTGTATTAAATTGCGAATTCAAAAATCAAAATTATTTGATATCAGAAGGACATTCTTCGTATTCAGAATGCGATTCGATATGTCTGATGTGCTCTAATGTCCCAAAATAAATACTGTCCAAACGTTCATACCCCAGCCCTTAAGGAATTGGATAGCAACATTTGCACAGTATTTTTTGTGGGACCTGAGAGCCCATTAGACACATCAAATTTCATTCTGAATACGAGGAATGTCCTTCTCATATCAAATAATTTAGATTTCTTTTTTAATTTGCAATATAATACTTTATGGCAAATTATTAAAAATTGATATTTTTGACATTTAACAGTCCTGAAAGTAAACTTTAAAAATCTAATGATGTGTAATTAAAAATTTTATTTTTTTTAGGAAAAAAATGTTTATCTTCAATATGAGAGATCCAAATTTTCAAATGATGGATGGCTTTTACTCCCAGCTACATACACTTTAAGTACATATCATTAGATTTATTAAGTTTACATTGAGGACTTTGTTAAATATCAAAAGTATAAAAAATATCATTTACATCGTTGGGGAATGGGGGATTTTAGCATGTTTGGGGGGATTTAAACTTTTTTGTGAGCAAGAGGGGGAATCCAAAATTTCTTGAGAGGGAAATGTGATACTTTAAATGGAGAAATTTCATAAAATAAGTGTGTGGAACATGGAATTTTTGAATGGAAGCGAAGGGGGAATTGAAATCCCCATCCCCCTGTAAATAGTGACCGGTCTCTTAATATTGGAATTTGCCATTTTTTTAAAGTTGTAAATTCTTCTGGGACCTTGCAATTTCATGAAAATGAGAGACCCTGGTCCATTCTATTCAAGTTATATGGACACTTCAATAAGATGTAAGTGCTTTGTTACTACTTAGTACTTACCGCCTTTTTGCATTGGACCAAAATATATAGCTCTTTGTATACGGTCCATTGTAACAATAGATTAATTGAACCATTAGGGATTAAATCCACAATTAGGTTAAATAGCCATCATTTGATACGGCCAATTAATATACCATAGGCGCCTGTTATTATACAGAAATACTCTACAATACAAACCTAAACCAGGTAAGCAGGTATATGGTCACAGCCATTCAGGGAATTCACACCACTTTTCATGCAAGGTTTTCAACATTAGCCGTGTTCAGACGGGCTTCGAGGTAAGTATGTGTTAAGCTAACACGAAGCTACCTCTTAGGTAGCTTTGTGTTAGCGCCAGTCTGAACAAGTAACTAACACGAACAAGTAACTAACACGAAGCTTAACACAGAAGATTTACTACAGAGAAATCTCTGTGGTAGTGCGCTAACACGAAGTGATCGTTCCGTGTTAACGCCCGTGTGAACAAGATTCCGGGGTAAGCTTGACCTTATGGATACAACACCATACAATTTCGCAGTATTTAAAATTTTCTTTTGCAATAAAGTCACAATCAATTATCTCTGTTTTTCAACGATAATGAGCATGATGAAAGAAGCACCACAAAAACAAAAAAATAATGACAAACTGGTCAAAAGAAGAAATGGAAGCGCTGATTAAAGTGTCTGGAATGACAAAGAAATTTAGTGGAGAAGAAAACAATTGCTAAAAAACATGTGTATGACATAAGAGACATTGGCTTCCGCAGCGTACTTGCAGTCAGGTATATAGCAAACGGCCCTATAAACTTCCAGGAAATTCCTATTTTTACCACGAAGCATTTTAGACCGAGCTGTGCAGCTAACACGGAGTGCTTAGAGTTAAATACCACGAGGAAGGACCATGTGGACAAGTATCCGTGTTAAGGGAAGGGGTATGAACGTTTGGACAGTATTTATTTTGGGACATTAGAGCACATCAGACATATCGAATTGCATTCTGAATACGAAGAATGTCCTTCTGATATCAAACAATTTTGATTTTTTGAAATTCGCAATTTAATACACATTTTATGGCAAATCATTAAAATTGATATTTTTGATATTTAACAGTACTCAGTAAACTTTATAAATCTGATGATTTATACTTAAAGTGTATGTAGGTGGGATGAAAAGCCGACGATCAATTGAAAATTTTGACCTTTCAGTATTGAATATATGGATTTTTTTCCAAAAACACCCAAAAAAATCCATATCTTCAATATGAAAGGTCAAAATTTTCAATTGACCGTCGGCTTTTCGTCCCAGCTACATACACTTTAAGAATATATCATTAGATTTATATAATTTACTTCGAGGACTGTTATATATCAAAAATTTGAAAAATATCAAATTTTTATCATTTGTCATAAAATTTGTATTATTGTGATTTTCAAAATTGAAAATTATTTGATATCAGAAAGACATGCTTCAGTATTCAGAATGCAATTCGATAGGTCTGAGGTGCTCTCATGTTCCACAAAAAATACTGTCGAAACGCAATAAACGCTCATTCTAGATCCCTTAAGTAGTGACCTTGCACTACCTCCGTATTACGGTAACACGGAGGTAAGCTCCCGTGTGATCATGCCAATTGGTTCATTTTGTTGAAGGTGACTAGGCCAACTGTCTATGATTGCATTGACTAAATCTTCAGACATTTGGTTTTCTGTAATATGATTGATCATTTGTTGCTTTTTTGTCATTGATAAAACAATGTGGTGTGAGAGACTAGCCAGGAGGAAAATCGGTTAGGGGGTACTCAGTACAGATGACCATACGGGGGGACGTACCGCAAACATGGGTAGCATTTCGCCTTTTGGTATATCAATGACCACTTTTTCTAGGTCAATTTTGGTATGGATCCTGGATAATTATAATGGGTCCTTTTTTTTTTTTTTCTCTCAATTTTTTGGAAAATAGTCCAATTTTGACTCACAAGGCAAAATGTTGAAATTTACCCAAGTTTTTGGGGAAAAGTTGTAAAGATTAAGACAATTTATGTTAAATTTGGCCAAAAATTTTGAATTTTGGTATATTGATTGGTCCAAATTTCGTGAAAATTTAGTATATTGACGGGTCCACTTTCAAATTCTCAGCGACACACTCTTACCCAAACCAAACTTGAGTACCCACAACCTTTAGAGGAACATAAACAGCTTGATACACAACTTTGGAATGAAAATGATTGGATGATTAAATCAAATAACGAAGGAACAAATGAATAAAAAGCCTAACTGAAACATTAACTCCATCCATATGCTTTACTGGTGACACTTACAATGATGATGTTCAGTACTGAATCACAGACTGTTTCAAGGGGCAAGGGGCTGGGAGCAGCCAAAGACAAGTGGCTTAATGAGCTAATGGGGTGGTAGCCCAAAACATCATGGCCCTAGTTGTTCCTTCCTCACCATAGGGCCATGAATGCCGTACGTACGTAGAAACGGGGCACCCTGAACTCATGTCGCGGTGATGACGTCACACTGGCGGTATCTATTTATAGGAAGAATTCAAAACACGGCGACGATAACAGTCACAAGTCTGGTTTTTTACATCCTCAAATGTGCTCAAAATTTACGAACATGCACCAAATATGTTTTGTTTAAGTCTCATCTTCACGTGAGGAATGGTAGGAAGTGGTATTTATGAGAAAAAGTGGTATTTTATGTGTACCCTGGACCAGCTATGCTTAGGAGTCTCAGACCTTGGTACGGAGAAGGACAGTGGAAATCGTAGTGACGGAGGTGTGAGTACCTCGGGCTAATGGGGTGGGTACTGGCTGGAGAGGTGTGTTCCCCTCCTGTGCAAACTGAGAAAGCTTGACATCTAGTGGTAAGAAAAATCAACTTAGTATCATTGTAATTTGGTAAAAAATGGTCATTCATCCTAAAAATAGAATGTAACGCATGCCCATATGTAAATCCACGCCTTAATTGATGATGATGGTAGGAAAAAGGAGGATAATGATGCATGATAATATAGATGATATTTTAATATCATCCATATTAAAATAGTAACAATTACATTAATGGTTAAAGGCCCATTCAGCAATTTGTTCATTTGTAAAATCATCAAAAAAATGTTTTGTTTGCACCTGTGGTTGTAGTATTATATTATAGATGTGCTAACATTGTGTTAAAGGACATTTTACTAATCTCAACTTCAGTAGAGAAATTGGCTACACATTATAATGGGGTTTCAACTTTGTCAATACTGCTGTTTCAGTTGTTTTATTACCAAATTTTTCATTTTGGAAATACCTAATGACAATTTTAATGACTTTTCCCTCACTTAAAGCAATTTATACACAATTTGAATTTTTTCACACTTTGCTAGGATATGGGCCTTTCAGAAGAAAGGAAAATTTTCAATGATAGTAATAAAATGAGACTATCCAAAGTCATCTGTAGATCACCAGGCATATTATATCCCTAAGATTACTAAATGAATAGGGAAAGGGTTACTTTAAAAGGTATCTTTAATGCTCTGCATGCTAGCCATGCGCTTCAATGGAAAAAGTTCAAGTTTTGAAATATTTTCTCAAAATATCAAGAGTTGTCTTAAGAACTACTGAATCAATACTATGCTTGTTTGTACTCATTTTAATGCATTTTTCATGCTGATTCCAAATATGGTCATGAAAATTTACATTTCTGAAATTTTTGAATTTCTAAAAAATGTTTGAAACTTGTCGTCTGCAGTCGACACCCGCGTGAAGAGAGTTAAATCTCTGTACAGTTTAAAATGAATCAATTTGATCTTTACCTCTATCCTCTATGATCATCACAGATCCATTGTCTTATAATTTGTAATATTACATGGTCAAGAAAATCATCAAAAGAAGGAGTGGACAGTTGATGGGTTTTTGATCCCTTGGCGCTTAACAATAGGCGAAAGTGAGTGACAATTACCTCCAAAGGGATACAATATCCAAGCCTGGTAAGATCCATTTCTGAAATTTAAGACGATTTGAAATCCAAGTTGTTACAGGTGTTCCAGGTAGTATAGTTTGTTGTCGGCACAGGTCTGTCACTAGGATCCACAACATACTCATCTATCAGGGCACAGTTCTTTAACCCCGATACACCCGATACATTTGTACATTAATTTGAAAATTTGGGTACAAAAACTCATACTCTGCAACTTGAGGTCAAATTTTGCCTTATGGTTGTTTAATTGAGGTTATTGAACTATGGCATTGGGATGAGGCCATAGTGAAAGTGGTTGTCATGGTTACCATAGCTGTCCTTATAGTGTCCAACTTTCCAGTCAAACTCAGAATCACATTAGGAAATGAAGAAAAATATTTCCATGGATGCGCACTTGACAGTTTCTGAGGGAAAGGGGTGGTTAAAGTTATTTTATTTTTTATAAAAAGATCTACATAAAAAATCTAAAATCTGGCCATTGGCATGATAAAGGTGATATCTAAGTGGCCCATGAATCCAAGGAACTTGTCGGCCTGCTGTTTCTCTTTTGATGTGCCAGTTGTGATCTTAGTAGATAGCAATGGTTTTTCTAGGATCTGTGATCTTATATTACCTGTGCGGTTAAGCCCCCTCAAGTGTTTGGTGAGATTTTAGGAACACATCAGTAGGTCATATTACCAGTTAACTTCAACTTGTTGGACCAGTAATAACCTTATAGTTTGATCAGCTCGTAATCGGCGGAATTGTTAGGCTTTTACCACTATGCCGAAATGAAGACTTACCTGTCTGGTCTATATTTTGTGTGTTAAAGAAAGTAGACAAGTATATAATTTGGATTAATAATTTGTGATTCTTCTGGTGAGATGTCACAAGACAGTTCTCAAAATACAATTTATTTATATATAATCCGCGATTAAGTGCCAAGATATTCCCCTATGGTGTGCTATCCCCATTCTTCAAGGGTCTGGCAACCAAGGGGTCTTATTTGGTTCAAAATTGTACCCAAGAAAAAAAGTTACACCCTTCTTATTTCTTTCTTCCTCCCTTCTTTCCTTCCCCCTAGCCAAATAGCACCTGGGATGCTAGGGTTAATAATTACACCTTAATTCCCTTCCTATATGAGGAATTAACCCAAACCGATCCAAACATCAAAAAAGCTTAATGCACAAAGCAACTTCAGCTTGTTGGTTGAAACAATATCTGTCTTAGGGGAAAATCATTATTATGGATAATTTTAATCATTTCCATTGTTTAGAAAATGGCTTTCTGGTGGCCCAAAAAAGACATCTGGGGGTGGGTGGTGGCTAAATGCGTTGCTACCTACCCCCATCAAGGGTTGAATCTGGGAGTGGGTGGGTGGCTAAATTGCCACATACCCCCCCCCCATTAAAGGTTGAATTTGAAGAAAATTCAACTTGCAAATGCCTTTTTTTAAAGTAAATATTTAAAAAAGTCTTTTGGCATTTCCAACAGTGATGATTTTTAATGTTGATGATTTTTAAATGTTTAAATATTAAATAAGATTTATTTCTGATACGGAATTAAAATGGAATTCAGGTACACAACTTTCTCTCAAACTTTGTCACATGATTATCACGAGCGTGTTTCAGTTCAGGGAAGTTCAGTTATAAACACTCTTGGACTGAAATTAATCGCAATCACAAATAATTTTATCATCTTGTACCATATGTTGGTATCCCATATCTATCTATACTAATAAAATAATAAGCGGTCTCTATCTGTCTATCTGTCTATCTATCTATCTGTCTATCTGTCTGTCCGGCTATGCGTTTCGCCGCACTTCGACGCATCGTGCTGGAATTTTGGATATAGATAGGTATTGGGAAAAGCATGTTGGCCATGTGGTTTTGAAGGTCATCGGAGGTCAAGGTCAAAGGTCAAAATTTCAAACTTTGTCCGATCGGGCCCAAACTTGGTGGGTGGAATCCTTGATAGGAGGGAATGTAATCGTGAAATAAAATCAAGGTCAACCGAGGTCAAAGGTCATTACGGAGGGGTCAAATTTCAAACTTTGCCCGATCGGGCTCAAACTTGGTGGGTCGAAACCTTCGTATGAGGGGAGCATGAAAAACATGATATGGAGGCCATCCGAGGTCAAAGGTCAAAGGTCATGGATTGCAAACTTTGTCCTTTCTGGCTCAAACTTGGTGAGTGGAATCCTTCATACAAGGGGAATATATGCGCAAAACAAAATTGAGGTCAACCGAGGTCAAAGGTCATGTAGGGGCTAAATTTAAACTTTGCCCTATTGGGCTTAAACTTGATAGGTGGAATCCTTCGTATGAGGGGAGCATGAAAAAAATTACACCGAGGCCATCAGAGGTCAAAGGTCATCTAGGGTAAAACAGTATCGCTATCATGCCAGTGCTCTCACAGCATCAGGGCTCTCAAAGCCGCAGGTGCACTAGTATCATAATAAAACAATGTGAAAGATAATACAGATGATACTTCTTTTATTTTGCACATGTGAAATTTTTACATACCCACGAGCCATTTAAATATGACATTAAAACGCAGATTTGTACAATTAATAGGTGCGAGTGCTTATGGCAGTGTGAGCATGTTTTGTGCATTCTCAGTACACAGAGCAAAATGGTCAATTGTCATTTTTGTGAAAGAAATAGTCCTTACAAATGAAAGTTTTTATATCAATGATATCAGTAAATACATATTAAGGTTGTTGAACTGTTTGTTTGTTCTTCGGACAAAGATTGTTGTTGTAAGTTAAGAAATGAATTGACCAAGAAGGTCACTGAAAACATAGCCAGACACTTATGTTGTATATTTACATTATGATTGTATTCTATTGCTAAAATACTTGGGTTTTTTTCATAGCGCATATCATAGTTGGCATTTTTCACCCACCGGATTCTATCTATTAAACAGGACATTTATTTATTTTTCTTATTTGTTTATGTTATTAGAAAGTAAGAAAGCTAATGTTTGAATAAGAAAGGCAAACAAAATTAATAACGCTCAAAATTAAAATGAAAATATATAACTTTTTGATGCAACTCAGCAAACATGTAAACATTTGATTCTATTATGCATATTTTTAAAGCCCACGTTATTCCCCTGAAATCAAATCCTGTAAAAGGCTCACCCCTATAATATGAATGGTTCTATCCACACATCACCTGCATTGAGTTGAGTCTCCCATTCCAACACACACATTCTGTAAACTAGGCACGCTCCATTATTGACTCTACCACATAGAGTGGTGGTGATGGTGGAGGTGAAACCAACGTGTTACAAATTAATTCAGCATTAGAGTGAAAAGTGTGGAGAATTTAGCAGCTAGCTGAGTGAACGGAGATATCTCTATTGACTTTTTTATTTCCCGCTCAGTTCACTCACAAGTGGTTCTTTTCAGTGTGGGTAGTGTCGAGTATTTTGCCTCAGGTTTGAATTAGCCCTTCACTAGGCATCCCTGGGTAGCCTACTTGGCCACGGTGTACATACGAGGCACGCAGCTAGCTATTAATAGGATAGGAGGCTCAGCCTGGACGTAGTACGTTACGTGTGGAGCAATCATATCGGTGGACAAAATTGACAGGTAATCATTCAGTTGGGTTTAATCACAAGACCACATTGATTTACTACACTGAACAAGTTGCATAAACTGAGCTGAGCATCTTTCTTTCTAGACCAAAGTTTTGATGCAATCACAGGATCGTTCAAACGAACGGGATTGACTTGATTTGTCAATATCTAGATCAAAGTTTTGACGAATGTGACGGGATCGTTCAAACGGAAGGAATTGACTTGATTGTTTGATTTGTCATTTATTTCGTATAGGAGGAGCGGATATTTGTGCGTGACTATTGGGAATGTGCCCGGTGAAATAATACTGATTTATTCGGCCGGCCGGTCGGCGTCTCTCTCATCCTTTGATGATCACAGGTGGACAGCTTTCACAGGTGAGGTGATAACTTTTGCTTTTATTTCTTGCTATGTGAGTTATATTGGATTGTAACAAGTTAATTCACATCAACATCAATTGATTTGGCAAGAGTCATAGCACTCTTTAAACTTAAAATGGAAATTTATAAAACTTTCCCTTTTCTGTTTTGTGTGTGTGTCTTTTCTTTCATTGATTCTTTCTTTCATTTGTTCTTTCTTTCTTTTTCTTTCTTTCTTTCTTTCTTTCTTTCTTTCTTTCTTTCTTTTTTCTTTCTTTCTTTCTTTCTTTCTTTCTTTCTTTCTTTTTTTTCTTTCTTTCTTTTCTTTCTTTCTTTCTTTTCTTTCTTTCCTTTTCTTCTCTCTCTCTCTTTCTTTCTTTCTTTCTTTTTTCTTTCCTTTCTTTCCATCTTCTTTCTTTTTCTTTCTTTCTTCCTTTCTTCCTTCCTTCCTTTCTCCCTTCCTCCCTTCCTTCCTTCCTTCCTTCCTAACTTCCTTCCAGCCTTCCTTCTTTCCTTCCTTCCTTCCTTCTTTCCTTCCTTCCTTCCTTCCTTCCTAACTTCCTTCATGCCTTCCTAGCTTCCTTCCTGCCTTCCTTCCTGCCTTCCATTCTTTCTTTAAAAGGAGCGGAAAGTGATGATAATCTGAACAACTTGCCCACATATCCATTGATCATATAAACCCAATTAAATTTAATTATCCTTACTATAAATGGAGATGGGAAAACTAAAGAATACAGGTGTGTTGAGTGTGTGAGTGGAGACAGTCGTTAGCAATGGGTGTATTCATTACAAAGCACATGTGAAAATCTGAAGGCAACCAGTGTTTCATCATTTCTACTTTCTTGTAATGGGCTGTTCCAATTAAAAACTATGCCCCTAAAGATTTTGGAATTCCAACCAAAATTAATCTTGAGTTTTATCCATCAAAGTAGAAAAGAAGTGGACGGTTTCAAACAAAATTGTCAAATTTGAGGCCAAAATGTCGAAAATTCAGCCAAAATTTTATTTTTAACAATTTTCAACAGTAATTTAACATAATACTGGCAAAAATTTCCAGATGAATTGAGCAGAAGCTTGTAATTGAGATGGTAGCGAAATCTTCTACCTGGGGGTGTGGATTTGAAATGGAATAGCCCAACTGAGTTAGTCCTTAAGAATGGACGTTTAATTTGTTGTAAAGGTGTTTCATAAGTGTTAAGATTGAAGTAGGTAGATGGAGCAATTGAAAAACTGCTATACAGGTGTTAAACATGTAGTAGTACAGACATGGTAACAACTAACATACAAGCCCTTGAAATGTGACTATAATTATCGCAGTTTGTTGTCATCGACTTAAGACTATCCCAATTGAGGAAGTCCTTAAGAATGGACATTTATTTGTCTTAAAGGTGTTTCATAAGTGTTAAGATTGAAGTAGGTAACTAGATGGAGCAATTGAAAAACTGTTATACAGGTGTTAAACATGTAGTAGTACAGACATGGTAACAACTAACATACAAGCCCTTGAAATGTGACTGTAATTATCGCAGTTTGTTGTCATGACTGTAGACTATCTCAATTGAGGAACTCCTAAGAATGGACATTTAATTTGTCTTGAATGTGTTTCAGAAGTGTTAAGATTGAAGTAGGAAGATGGAGCAATTAAAAAACTGTTATGTAGGTGTTAAACATGTAGTACTACAGATATGGTAACAACTACATACAAGTCCTTGTAATGTGACTGTAATTATTGCAGTTTGTTGTCGCCACTGTAGACTATGTTGATACAAGACTCCCCAGCTATTTGTAATTTAAAAGTGCTATGAATGACTGAATTACAAAATTACCCTTTTTTAGCGTTTTTAATTTGTTTATACATGTAGTAGGACTGTCCTTAAAACAAGTTTAGGATAACTTTCAGTTTAGCATAGAAATTTAACAAAAGTAAAAATTAACTTTTTTAATTATTGATGTCAGCTAGTCTGAGCCACCTCAAAGAAATTTCACAAAGCGGGTGTTATACTTTCTAGAAATAATGAAATTCATTTCCTTCTTTTTTAAAAGTAAAATGGAGTGAAAATGTTGAGTACTACTGATTGCACCTATGCTATCGATTGCATGAGACAAACTTTTGAGTGTGTGTGAGTACCGGTACTTTCAGGATTATTGCTTAAGTTAACTATCCAGAGAGGTTGCATCAGCAACTTTTAGGCTCTGTTGCTTACTATCTAGAGAGGTTGGGCGCTTGGTCCAGCTCTTCAGGCTGGGTGCGTGCTATGCGCTCGCTAAGTTTGTGAATGCCACAGACTGCGATTAGTGTGTGAGTTGCCACAATTCTAGATTTGGTTCAGCTACAATCATGTGTATGGTTAACCTGAAACCAGTCCTCATTTACTCAGATAATCACAACTCCACATTAAAAGAAATTAAAACTCTTTGACTAGTATAAAAGCTCTTTTAATTCAAGAGCCTTGGTTCTAAAAGTTCTTTTTAATTCACCAAAACCAGTATAATTAATTTTGCCAGAGGCACTCCCACTCAAATTTGAATGTATTTCTGGTTTATTTGTATTGGTGTATAATTCATTGCATCTTATAGTCCGTTCTAAGAAACTAGTGATCTGGGGTCAATGTCCGTCTTACTCACGTTTTTTGCTCCACCTGGCAATGTTTTCACAGCATTAACATACCTATCTTTCAATACTATCTTTTGCCTTTTTTCATGCCGTGACCTTTCTAGAAATGCCGTCCTTTAGAACACCTATTTATATTGGAACACATACAGAACTTTTGTGTTTCAAATTTACTTTTACATTCACTTGTTCAAATAACGAACTGTCCACATTATGGTGGTTATGTGAACTCAAATAATTGTATTTTGTTGGCGTATGTGTATGTTTGATCTAAATGTGGTTAGGGGTTGATAGTCGGTGGGGTTATTAGCCGGGACACCTAATTACTTAAAACCCTTATCATTACTCTTACCCTATCCCTAAACTTCACCCTAATATAACCTTAGTACTAATCCCAACCATAAACATAATCCGGACTTTAATCCTAACTCTGACCCTAACCCTAAGCTGTTCCCTAACACTAATCCTAACCTTATCATGCTTATCCCTAACCCTAATCCTACCATAAAATGCCCTAAACCCTTAACCTTTACCCTTTATTACTGACAAGTGACCCTTTGGACTGATGGGCTATATCCAAATTTAATTGAAATGTACAAAGGCTTGCACAATTTTGCAAAATTATACTGTCCCTTCTTTTGACTATCAGGTAGATCTACTCCAAAGTTCATTTCTCTATTTGTCACGCACATATTGAACAAGTATTAGCTGTACAATGCAATAAATGAAGCTTATTGATCTGCCTTGAAGTTCAAATCGATCAGTGTGTTATACACAGATTCTGAATTGGCGCAGCAATGTTATGATTATCAACAACAGTACTTAACATGCTTAAAACTGTGTCAACTTAACCAGGGGGGATGATGCAAGCTGATGCAGCAATCATTAATAAATTGCCATAATTATGCGTTGCTTTCAGGGCCCCCTTACCCAATCATCCCTTGAGGACAGCTCTTCAAGGTTCTGATGCTCCAGTTTTTGAACACCCATGGCTCTACAGGGTTAGAATTTCAACATGAATCTGCAAATCGATTCTCATAAAGATTCTCATACAAAAATTTGATTCGTGTCAATTTTTGAAGTCTATGTAGACAATTAAAATCATTCCCACAAAATTCTTTGAAAGAATTCAAGTTAGCAGCTTTGGAGACGTAATTAAATACTGATCGATTGGACCTGTCTATGCGAAAATCTGCACTGAATTTGATAGTGAATAAGTCAAAATTAGATTTCAACTTTATAGGGCAAAATGGGTGTTATGCAAGTCTTTGAGTGGGCTTATTCTCCTGGGCTTGTTCTTGATAAAATTTTGGCTCATAGTGTTGCAAGTTGTGCAACCTCATATTTATTTCTAGTATAGAGCCTCTGCCACTACCCATAATACACAAGCACAAATTACAAGGTGTACTACAGGGTGTATCAAAATGATTCGTACCCATCAGTTTCCAGGGATTATGAACAAGACTTTCACATCAAAATACAACATAAGATCCACCTAATTAGTAGATTATTGTTATAAAGGGTCCTAAAACAGTACATTCTGATCATTTCAACAAAACCCAATGTTGCATTTAGAAGAAGCAGGCTTTTCATTAAATATCAAAAACTGATGGGTACTAATCATTTTGATACACCCTGTACTACCATATCCACAATCTGAGGCACTGGGCCTCGACCTTCAGCCTCGATGTCAGCGCTATGCGCCTCTTCTCATCTCGGCGATGTGTGCCTTGGTATCAGTGCTCGAATTGGACATCACAATCCCTAGGCCTTCAGCCTCGATGTCGGTGCTATGTGCCTCTTCTTACAAGGACTGTGCGCCTTGAAATCAGCGCTATGTGCCTCTGCTTGCGCTAGCGCAAGCCCCAGGGCGCAAACTCCCTGTCCTGTTGGACATGACAATCCGAGGGAACTGATCAAGTTCTACCTCATATGTAACTAGGGTTGCCAAACCCACAATTTGGTAGCCCAAATGGGTGGCTTTTGAAAATTTTCACTGCGGCCTATGACAATATCCTGTCCCATGTATGGTTAAGAAAACATCATAGTTTCCTGTCCCATACAAACTAATGGTTATATTAATAGAGAAAAATCAGACTGCATTTCGATTATTTGGCCCACGATTCAGGTTGAATTTTTTTTTTCAACTCTGCATGTAATGGTTTGGCCAATATTTGCACTGCACTGAATCCAGCTCCAGGTAAGTGCAAGTGGGTAGTGGTTTTCTTGGGGACATGGGAGAATAAGCAATTCCCTACAGCAAATTCCTACAATTCTTTACAACATCACACTAAAGGGATTCTCTCAAGTTTTTGACATTTCTGGGATATTTTTTGCAGCACTTACAGTATAGTAGCTGTGTCAGGTATCATAAATACACATTGGAAAACAATACTTAGAAACAGTTCCTCCAAGATTAATAAAGATTGATACCTCCCTCCCCTGGGGGGTCTTGGTGAAAATGTGGATACTGAGATATACAGCTGAGACTCCCTCCCCTCTGGTAAGGGTTGGGGTGGTGAGGGGCCTCATTGTCAAGGTGGATAGTGGATACTGATATGTACAGCTGAAACCCCCTCCCCTCTTGAAAGGGTTGGGGTGGTGAGGGGTCTCAGTGTCAAGGTGGATACTGAGATGTATAGCTGAGACTCCCTCCCCTCTGGAAAGGGTTGGGGTGGGGAGGGGTCTCACTGTCAAGGTGGATACTGAGATGTACAGCTGAGACCCCCTCCCCTCTGGAAAGGGTTGGGGTGGTGAGGGGCCTCATTGTCAAGGTGGATACTGAGATGTACAGCTGAGACTCTCTCCCCTGTGGAAAGGGTTGGGGTGGTGAGGGTCGAGGGGTCTCACTGTCAAGGTGGATACTGAGATGTACAGCTGAGACCCCTAGTGCTGGAGTCTTGGTGTAAAGGTGAATACGGGATGTGTGGGTGAGGATGCTGAATGTGTCATCTTCAGTCAAATCGACTGCTCGGTGCCAGAAGTGGGTAAGTGCAATAGCCATGTGTAGATGAGTACAATCAACGCACTGAATGGTCTATTGTTCTATTGTGTCCGATTTGAGCGCTGACATATTTGAAAATGTTGCCAATCAATATTCATGAGAGTGTACATTCAACGTCCAATTCTCGAAATTGGCTGACTTGTGCTTGGCAGGTGTAAAATACATCTGACTGGGCGTTTTAAATACGTAACGCATAAAGGCATTGACATCATCGAATGGCTGCCTATAGTGCTGTTAGCGTTAGGCCTATGTGGGGGGGCTGTGTTTAGTTTCTATAATAATTATTATAAGGCCTACATTTTGTCATTCCTTTTTCTTTTCTCTGTACTTAATCTTTCCTTGAAGTATCACTCCCTCTTCTTATCACCCTTCCCTTCTCCATCCCCTCTTACTTTTTGTCCCCTCTCATTCCTATCATTTTTCTTATCTTTCTATTTATTTACTTCTATTTATTTATTTCTCTTCATTTCTCCCTCTTTCTCTCTTTCTCTCTTTCTCTCTTCCTCCAATCCCCCTCTCATTCTTCATATCCCCTCTTTCACCTCTTCCTCCCTAATCCCTTACCTCTCACAGAAGAGCTGCCCCCCTTCAGTACGCCACTGTTTATGACATTCTCCTTCTTAAAATAAAATAAAATGTCAATTTGTGAAACAACTTTTATATAGGCCTATACCGGTATTCTTATTATTTGTTACATGTATACGTATAGCTATTACCATTATACAGTACTATATACATGTAGACATGGCAGCCTTGATGTGTATCATTCAGCAAGCACATTCAATTTATTTAAATGAAGCACCTGAAGTCAGTGGGGTGATCACGAACTGTACTCAGCGGCTAATGTGTGCTTTTTGTGCTTACGGCTACTCAATCACATCCTTGTGTGTTATGGTAACAAAAGGTACTTTTTCGTTCCAGGCGTCGCTTTCACGTGCCTTTTCGTTTGATCACTTATTGACAGTAGCCTGCTAGGTAAAGCGTTAATACACTGTCGGGTCAGCTTACCGATTTAATGGCGGAAGCCCTTTGTCCCAAACAAAAGGTACCTTTCGATGAATAGCTTGTCAGATTTCAAATCGGCACAAGGTTTCAATGCGTTACGTAATCTATTTCTTCTCCATCTTTAATAGCTCCATGAGTACAATATACTCTGTATAAATTCCCAAATGTTCACAGGGCAGCTATTGCACTTACCTAGTTCTGGCACTGAGCAGTACACACACTCACTAGCATATTGAAAGCTCAGCCCTCTGATATATACTTGAGGGTTTATAGTTAGGTCTGGGGGGTTAGGTTACTGGGTTAGGGTTAGTGTTAGGGTGTGGAGGGTATATAGGATGGATCTCCGGCAGCATGGCACACATTTGAACCATATTCCCCTGTATTTTAGTGTCATAGACCCTGTTCACATTAGAAAATTTCTTCATTCGACGAAGATAAATTAATCTTAATTAACTAATTAAGCATGCGTACACATTATGCTGAACGAAGATCGAAGGAAGACATTGCACTGTGTACACATTTCATGCAAATTAACGAAGCTCAAACGAAGCTATTAACGCCCGGCTATTATTAAAGCCGGCGAAGGTCACTTGTCAGTGTCACATGATCACTTTCCTTCGTCGAACGAAGCGAGCGTACACATTACAAAATTAGCTTTGTCAAACAAAGTATTCGTTCGTCGAAACAACCTTTTTAGCTTCGTTGAACAAAGCAATTTTAATCTTTGTCGAAAGAAGAAAAGTGCGTACACATTAGGACAAAACGATTTTTAATCTTCGTTCGAGGTTCGTCGAAAGAAGAAAATTGTGAACAGGGTCATAGTCTGGGAAACTGATATGAAACTGTGTTCATAGCATTGGCAGGCAGTGAGGCCCACTTTGAGTGTGTAAGGTAGTGAAGTTTTGTAACATTTTTGAGCTCAATTCCGTATACTGGAATTGCTGTCTTGCATTGAAGCACTTGGTATGGATTTGCTAGGGTTGTCTATGGCTTTAGTGCTCAATCTCACAGCTCTGGGGATCAGTATGGATCATAAGAAACTGTCATGCAGGTGTAGAAAACTATAACATTTTATACATTCAGCACTCTGACAACATGAAAATACGTAGGGGAAGAAAATTTAATCAAGTTTGCTTCGTAACTTGATCACTCAATTGATATTGTTTATTTATTCTTTCTCTCTTTGCACATCCTTGTTCAGTCCCAATACTATGCATCCATTTTTCCATCTATCACTCTCTACAACCTTGCGCTTGTAACCAAATTACTCTCATCCCAATGACATATTTCAATAACCTCCATCTAGCAATCATGGATCAAACTTTGACCTCAAGTTGTGGGATATGAGTTCTCATACCCAAAACATTCAAAGGTCATAATGTGTGTATATAAGCATAATGGGATTAAAGAACTTTGTACAGATGGATGAGCTTGTACGAAATCCTCTGTGATGCAAAACCGGCAAATTAGAGCTCTAGGTTCTGGTTGCAAGTATTGATCTTACCAGGGTAGCCCTGTAAATCCCTAGATTTTTCAAGTGTAATCAATTTTACCTGCAGGTTATGTAGTAGCTTGTAGTCAGATAAGTAACTTTATGGTTTGAAGTGCTGAACATGCATACAGATAACTGTTGGCGAGGCCAAGGTCTTAAAAAAAATTCCAGTGCTACCATGATTTGAAAAATTTAACAGAATGTCATGATCTGTTTTGCCAGATATTTATAGAGCTTGATTCTTGTTGATTGGCATTTTTATAGATGTTAAATTGTTATATTCCTTTAGTTTGACAAAACTAGAATACTAAGGCCAAGTAAATAAAAAAAAAAACATGTTTCTCGTCCCCTCCCGCTTCCTTTTTTGAAGATTTTGCATTTTTATTTTTATTTTGCAATCTTTCTGTCATAACTTTTAGTAAAGATACTGGAGAAGTTGCAACTTCTTCATACAGGGTGTCCCAAAAAAAAGAGGCCCCACATTGCGCCCTCTTTTTATCCTATTTTAGACAAGTTGATCAAGTATTTGTTGGTATGTTTTTCACTCTGTCCACGGAGGAGGTTTGGCTACTTCAAAGATTGAAAAGTGCATATACCATGCATGAATATAAAACATTCCTCGTTGATACCTTTATAAAATAACAACTTTATTTAGGGAATGGGCTTTACCGGTGGGCTTATGGGTTATGGATTTTGTTAAGTGTCATTAATTTGCAATTACTTGTGTTTTTCTCGGTTATTTTATGCCTTTTTGTTTGATTATGTTTCTTACTTTATTGTTTCTTGCTTTCTTTTTATTGACAACATAAGCCATTTCTCTTTTTGGAATAAAAGGTAGCCCTGAAAAGGGCTGTTTAGTTTGTCTTTGGTTCTTTTGAAGTGAGTTTACTGTGCTGCTCTGCCCTCTACCTGGTTGCCTCCTTGACGAATGCAGGTTTCAGCCCTAGTCCTCATTGCATCAATTACGTTGCGTACCATCCTTGCGCGCCGGGTACTTGCGAATGCAGCAGTAATACGGGGTTGCGAACATGTTTGAAGCTAGCTGGTGATCCTCGCTTATAGTGAATGCTTTCCCAAGCCTAATGCTATTATCTATCCATGTCATTAAGGTGGCTGTGTACTCTCAGACATGCATGTAGTAAAAGTGCAATAACTTTGTAATTATTCATAAAAACATATAAAAGTATACATTTTTATGAAGGCAAGACATCAATAAATCTTAATATAAATACAGATTTGGGGTAACAACAACAATTTTGAAGAAAATCACAAAAAAGTGAGTTTTTGGCAGTATTTGTTAGGTACATCATAGCAAAAAAACACTCTTTCCAAAATATTTTATTTTGTTTTTAGCTCAATCTTGAGGCTCCATTCCAAAAACTTTATTTTTATTTTTTTGATATTGGCCTTATTTTGTGAGATATTGACCATATAAGGCATCAAAATGAACTTTTAAAATTCAAAACGCCTATTTGCACAAAATGATGCCCAAAATCGAAATAGACCAAAATATAAAAAAATGAGAAAAACGTTTCTTGAGTCGATCATGCTTTTTACGATGATCATATTTGCTTACCTATAGATGCTGTATTTATTGAGTTATCGTGTACCTAAATCGTCATTTTACCGAGAAAATGAACATTGAAATAATGGCCGTTGAAGTTTAAAGTGGTCACATTTTGCACTTTCATCGAATCTCACAGGAGAATCGACAGTTTTCGTTTTGTAACTTATATTACGTGAACATCGGGTAAATCCACAGTCCCTTGATAAGTTTGAGCGAAATCCATTCATAACTTGATATTTAAATCGGGGGAAAGAACTTGAAAAGACCCACATTTTATCAGCTAAAACGGAGCCATTTGACAACTAGGTTTTTGTGAAATCAGTGCTTCCGTGGTGTTTCCATAAGATGCGCCGCGCATGCAGATAAGCGTCGCGTATGCGTCGCGTATTTGTGCGTTAACAAATTGCGCGATACGCAACGCGATGAGTTGTTGCGTGCGTGTACCTTGCTGGTACAACAAAGATTTTCTTTCCTTTTCAATTTCAAACACGAGTGGAATAGTGAAATAAAATCCTTAAAATATTGCAGTTGGAGTTTACAAATCTGGATTTTCATTCCTTGTATTTATAAAAAACATAACAAGGTACAAACATATCATAAAAACTCAATTTTGAGAAAGAAACAATGGCTAGAGTACACAGCCGCGTTAACCATGTGTTTCGTTTAAATCTTTGATGTAGCCAAACCTCATCCGTGGACAGAGTGAAAAACGGGTACATTTCTTAAAGAGGGCATATCTTCAAAAATTGTGAGCCGATTGAAATAATTGTTTTGGTTTATTAAAGCTAACGATTTAAGGTTTCTTTAGATACCAAAATACATTTGATCAACTTCTCAGAAATAGGAGAAAAAGAGGACGCAATGAGGGGCCTCTTTTTTTTGGGACACCCTGTATAAGCCTTTACAATAGTATTAGAAGCATTTATGAAGTGTTTTGTGATGACCAGAGGGGTTGACTTCTCAAAACAACAAAATAAAAAGAGCCTCTTCATGTTTTTCAGCTTCTAATCTTTACGCTATAAAAAGGATAAAAAGCGTCTAAATAGGGCAATTTAGGGCATTTTTTCAATTAAAAATAAAAAGCCCCTCTTCCTCCTATTTTTCCAAAACCTGGACGAGAAACATGTTTTATTTTTTACTTTGCCTAATTAAAATCCATTTCCAATCAATTTGTAGAGGGAAGGACACCAAAACCTGCTTTTCTGTGTGTTTTAATATCAACCACTCATCTGCAATAGCCAACAATAATAACTTTTAAAAAGTCTTGAAGTTGTAGAATATGTCGTTTTTATGCAAAGACCAAGGCTTGAAACACCATCCATTACTGTCTGGGACCCAGTTAGTGCGCCATCAGTTGGCAAAATCGCGTTAGTTAAAAAAGCTCTGGTTAAAAAGGTAATTCCGGCAAAAGGGTGACCAACACTTGTTCCATGAATTAATGAATAATTAAAACAGGGTCATAGGTTAAGCTCAGCACTTGAGAATTGTAAAATGTATCGTTCACATGGCACTCGAGCATCACTCGGGGAAATCGCGAAATCCCCTCAATTTCTTGGTGATAAATTTTGGGGCACTGAAACTTAGGGATTGGAATTCTCAAGAGCATTCACACGGCCGATAACACCAAGTTTTTGCTCGAGAACCCGGGCGAGAACCATGTTCCTTAAAAGCAAAAAAAGATGTGCCTAGTGTGATGAGATAGTTACTAGACAAGGTTGGAAAAGTTCAGCATAAAATTGCAAATTGCTTCTTTTCTTTAAAAAAATGAAAAAAGTAAGAAAAAAACCTGTATGTAAATTTGCACCAATTTTAATTCACCTTTATTTAGGAAAGCTGCACTGATTTGTAACATTCATAATTGCGAACTTTTAAGTTTGTCCATCACATATTAGCCTATCAAAATAATCAAGTCATCAGTATAAATGATAAAGTAATATCTAACTCAGTGGTAAATTATATGACAGAAAGTGTGAAATTAAACAGCCTGTAAACTGTAGATATTGTGTTCAGTTGATGTGGGCAGGTGTGCAATATCTTCCTGTCATAGAATCCATTGAAAGCTGAGGACTGGACTAAAAGACTAAGGTCTGCCATTCCCATCATGCATCTGGGACGTCCTGTAATATTTTTTTTTTTTGCTTATATATTTTTGCATGGGGGTGACATTATTTTTTGTGTGTGATAATTTGAAATTATTTATTATTAGGTCGTCCAAAGGAAAAAAACCTTATGGCATCACGAGTTGTGTGTCCGTCTGTCAGTCGGGGTGTCCGTCAGTATGTCCGTCAACAATTATGTAAGGCTTTTTTGTCTCATATGAACAATTTAAATCCTATTGCAACCAAACTTGTGTCATAGTTGCACTATATGTGTTGTGAGTATGGTCACATACTGAGGTCAAAGGTCATTTGAGGTCAACTGTAAATAGGCTGAAAATACAAAATCTGGTCTCACATGTAAAGTTTACATTCAATTGCAACCAAACTCAGGCCCGTACGCAGAGGGGGTGCAGGGGGTGCATCGAGGTTTTTTACGCTTTTTTGGTCAAAAATTGTCAACATTTTGGGAAAAAAGTCCACTTTTCACAAAATTGCCCCCCCCCTTGGGAAAAAAAAAACCACTTTTTCAAAATCAGCACCCCCAAACAAAATCCTGCGTCGGGCCTGACCAAACTTGAGCCATATTTGCATCATGGAAGCTTGTATGTAGTAGTGGTGTTCAAGGTCACATACTGAAGTCAAAGATTATTTGAAGTTAACTTGTAAATAGGCTGAAAATTCAAAATCTGGTCACACATGAACAGTTTACATCCAGTTGCAACCAAACTTGAGCCAAAGCTGTATCATAGGAGCTTCCCCCGGGAGCTTCCATGTAATGGTAGTGTTTAAGGTCACATACTGAGGTCAAAGGTTATTTGAGGTCAACTTGTCGAATTGGCTGAAAATGAACAAAATAATGTTTCTGCAAAAATCATGTTTTGCATAAATAATTACATTGTGTAGTGTTCACTACCCATATCTTTGGACGCCCTATCTGGGACCGCCATCCCTGTTTTTTTAAGGAATACTTTCCCAACATGGCATGATGCTTTTTTACACCGCAGCATCTCGCAATGAAATTTATTTGTACTGCAATGATAAAAAAAAGCGCAGTGATTTATGATCAGAATTAGCTTACTAGGCACCGCCAGGGTTCGAACCCGCAACCTCTCGCACCATAGTCGAATGCCATGATATATCGCAGCCCGTATGTGGAGTCTGCATCATGCTTTAAATTCATTCTACCGTCCTTGATTTTCCAGCAGCCAATCACTGTGTTCTGTGAGAGTCTTGTAAAAATGGTTTTAGTTAACATTTTCCATTGCTACCTGTTTTTGAGGATTTGGACGGACATAGCGGGTATGACAATATTTGCAATGCATGCTGGGGTAGATGTAGTATCTACACATGGTTGTACCTAGACAGGCTATAGGGATTTGTGATAATGCCAATCTATCCCATGGCCTTAGGGTTAGATGACATTCTAATGCACTCAAACCTGTCAGTCTAAATGAAGGGACAGATTTCTACATGATCAGGATGCGATATGAAGAAGTATGGTAAAAAAAAAGTTGGGCATCTCATATTTCTTAAGGCATATGTGAAGGGAGGAGGTATGAACCATATGTACATCTTCTGCTTTAATACATGCAACCTGTTGAACTGACATTCCCCTTATGGCTCATGTTTGTATGTTGCTCACATCGCGACTACATTTAAGCCCGATCCTGACTCCACATCGCAGCGCGATGCAATGCTATAAAAACTGTAATCTGAGCCAGGTTTTTACGAGCTCAGCGGTGAAAATTCTCATCGCGCAGTGGGAATTTCAGTCCACGATAGAGTTGGTAAATGTTCAACTTTTTCGCATTGTGCTGCAATATTGCAGTCGTGCACACTTGTGATTGGCTGCTGGAAAATAAAGGTCGGTAGAGTGACCTTAAAAGGAAATGCAGACCTCACATGCTTTTCAAACATAGCAACATCGCGCGATGAAATTAAAATGTACATTTTAATTTCATCGTGCGATGCTGCGATGTTTGAAAATCATCGCATCGCGCTGCGAAGTGGAGTCAGGATCGGGCTTTACAATGCTATTTTAAAGTCAGGTTTTGAGGAAATGTGAACTGAAGAAAAATTTCTGGTCCACGTATCGATCGCAAAGTTATGAAATTCTGCTCTTATTGCAGTGCTGTATTATACTACTGTTGAAAAGATATAGGACGTTTCACAGCTGCATACCAACAGAGAGAATTTGCATGTCCAGTGGGCAGGGGGTCTCAAAAATTCTCTTTAGGTGCGAGATATTTATTTTGATCTTAATCTGATCTTTAAACTGCTTTTAATATATCCTTATGTGTCAAGATCTGTATGCCAGGAAATATTTTGGGGCCAGTGGATGTTTGAAAAATTTGACCGTGTTTGGCATATTTTTTTACAAATTTGATGGCCTTTCGAGGGGTGCTGCATAAAATTTGGTGTTATTTTGTTTGTGGATTTGCCGATTGTGGGTGATATTGGGCCAATTGTCAGTGATTTTGGTGGAATTTTAGAGATTTGGGAGTATTTTGGGGTAAATTGAGAGGATTTTTTGACCATGATGGATGTGGGGGACATCCGCTCCATGCCCACTGGCGGCAGGACTGTCTAAAGCTTGACCAAGCATAGCAGAGGCTTTGCTCATCTTCCTGATGAAAAGTTTTGATTTAAAGTTCAGGGTGCATGTAGGTGGGTGAGGTGTTACTGGATGGGCCACATTAACCTCATTCCCAACACCACAGTTGATTAACCTCTATCCAACAATTATAGCTGAAAAGTTAACCTGAAGTTTTGGGTATGAGTTTGTATTCTCAATTCATGTAGAGGTCATTTTATGACTGTACAAGCGTATTATGATAAAAGAACTGTGACTTTGGAGATGGACATGTTTGAGATCCTGTATGTTGGCTGTGCTTGCAACTCAGGTGGGTGAGGTGTTACCTGAGTGGTCATTGTCAAATTTAGCCCGAGAGAATACTACACACTAGGGCATTGTAATGGCCTATTTTCTTGACCATAGAAAAGAGATTGACCCATTTTTGGGGCCATTTGTAAAGATGCATTATTTTCATTTCAACTAGTCCAACTGGCAAAAGCTGTTTTGCTTTTTGCCTATGTGAAATGTAGGATATAGCCTCCTATATCAGTGATGTAATTTTATACGATAACCAAATTTGACCTAATTATAATGACTGATTAATTTGTTTAGCAAAAATATCGTCAAATTTGAATTTCGTTTTGGTATACCAGAACGAAATTACACACAGTGGCCTATATGGAGCAGTGTAATACACATAATCATGCATAACTCGCAAACGCAAAATCGGAATCAACTGAAATTTTGGGAATAAGATTTTTTCGTGAATATCTATCTATCTATCTATACTAATAAAATAATAAGCGGTCTCTATCTGTCTGTGTATCTGTGTATCTATCTGTCTGTCTGTCTGTCCGGCTATGCGTTTACGCGCACTTGACGCATCGGGCTGAAATTTTGGATATAGGTAGGTATTGGGAAAAGTATGTCGGCCATGTGGTTTTGAGGGTCATCGGAGGTCAAGGTCAAAGGTCAAAATTTCAAACTTTGTCCGATCGGGCCCAAATTTGGTGGGTGGAATCCTTGATAGGAGGGAATATAATCATAAAATAAAATCAAGGTCAACCGAGGTCAAAGGTCATTACGGAGGGGTCAAATAACAAACTTTGTCCGATCGGGCACAAACTTGGTGGGTCGAAACCTTCGTATGAGGGAAGCATGAAAAACATTATATGGAGGTCATCCGAGGTCAAAGGTCAAAGGTCATGGATTTCAAACTTTGTCCTATCGCTCAAAATTGGTGGGTGGAATCCTTGATGCGAGGGGATATATCATAAAAATAACATTGAGGTCAAAGGTCATGTAGGGGCTAAATTTAAACTTTGCCCTATTGGGCTTAAACTTGATAGGTGGAATCTTTTGTATGAGGGGGCAATGAAAAAAATACACCAAGGTCATCTGGGGTCAAACAGAAATGCTATCATGCCAGTGCTCTCACAGCATCAGGGCTCTCATAGCTGCAGGTGCACTAGTCTACTATACTAAAATAACCAGCGAAGTGTGTGTGTCCGTGTGTCTGTCTGTCTGTCCGGCTATGCGTTCGCCGCGCTGCGACGCATCGATCCGATATTTCGGATATGGATAGGTATCGGGAAAAGCATGTTGACCGGGTGGTTTTGAAGGTCACCGGAGGTCAAGGTCAAAGGTCAAAAGCTCAAACTTTGTCCGATCGGGCCCAAACTTGGTGGGTGGAATCCTTGATACCAGGGGAATATATGCGCAAAATAAAATCCGAGGTCAACCGAGGTCAAAGATCATTACGGAGGGTTCAAATTTCAAACTTCGTCCGATCGGGCTCAAACTTGGTGGGTGGAATCCTTGATACCAGTGGAATATATCGCCGAAATAAAATCCGAGGTCAACCAAGGTCAAAGGTCATCACGGAGGGTTCAAATTTCAAACTTTGTCCGATCGGGCTCAAACTTGGTGGGTGGAATCCTTGATACCAGGGGAATATATGCGCGAAATAAAATCGACGTCAACTGAGGTCAAAGGTCATCACGGAGGTTCAAATTTCAAACTTTGTCCGATCGGGCTCAAACTTGGTGGGTGGAATCCTTGATATGAGTGGAACACGTAAAAATATAATCGAGGGCATCCGAGGTCAAAGGTCATCCAGGGGCTGCATTTTAAACTTCGCCTGATTTCGGGTAAAACTTGGTGAAAGTAATTCTCCATATCACGGGAGCATGAACAAAATCAAACCGAGGTCACTCGAGGGCAAAGGTCATATGGGGTCATGCCCAACTGGGCTTAAAAGTGGTAGAAAGAATCCTCGATATGAGGAGAACGTGTCAAAAAGTCAAAAGGGTCATCAGGAGTCAAATAGCATTGCCATCAGTTACTCTCACAGCAACGGGTGAACTAGTACTACTTAAATAATAAGCGGTCTCTGTCTGTCTGTCTGTCCGGCTATGCGTTTCGCCGCGCTTCGACGCATCGAGCCGAAATTTCGGATATGGATAGGTATTGGGAAAAGCATGTTGACCCTGTGGTTTTAAAGGTCATCGGAGGTCAAGGTCAAAGGTCAACATTTCAAACTTTGTCCGATCGGGCCCAAACTTGGTGGGTGGGATCCTTGATACGCGGGGGAATATATGCCCGAAATAAAATCGAGGTTGATCGAGGTCAAAGGTCATTACGGAGGGGTCAAATTTCAAACTTTGTCCGATCGGGCTCAAACTTGGTGGGTGGAATCCTTCATATGAGGGGAGCATGACAAACATTATATGGAGGTCATCCGAGGTCAAAGGTCATGGATTTCAAACTTTGTCCTATCGGGTTCAAACTTGGTGGGTGCGATCCTTGATACGAGGGAATATATCATAAAACAAAATTGAGGTAAACCGAGGTCAAAGGTCATGTAGGGGCTAAATTTCAACTTTGCCCTATTGGGCTTAAACTTGATAGGTGGCATCCTTCGTATGACTGAGGGGAGCATGAAAAAATTGCACCAAGGTCATCCGAGTTCAAAGGTCATCTGGGGTCAAACAGTATCGCTATCATGCCAGTGCTCTCACAGCATCTGGGCTCTCACAACCGCAGGTGCACTAGTACTAATAAAATCGTAAGCTCTGTCTGTCCGTCTGTCCGGCTATGCGTTTACGGCAAGCTTGACGCATCGTTCGATATTTCGGATATAGATAGGTATCGGGCATTCCACGTTTATGGGGTAGTTTTAAAGGTCATCGGAGGTCAATGTCAAAGGTCAAAATTTCAACTTTGTCCGATCAGGCCCAAACTTGGTAGGTGGAATCCTTGATACATGGCGATATATGCCCGAAATAAAATTGAGGTCAACCGAGGTCAAAGGTCATTACGGAGGGGTCAAATTTCAAACTTTGTCCGATCGGGGTCAAACTTGGTGGGTGGAATCCTTGATACGAGGGAATATATGCCCAAATAAAATTGAGGTCAACCGAGGTCAAAGGTCATTACGGAGGGGTCAAATTTCAAACTTTGTCCGATGGGGCTCAAACTTGGTGGGTGGAATCCTTGATACGAGGGGAATGTATGCCCAAAATAAAATCGAGGTCAACCGAGGTCAAAGGTCATTACGGAGGGGTCAAATTTCAAACTTTGTCCGATCGGGCTCAAACTTGGTGGATGTAATACTTAATGCAGGCGTAGTATATCCAGAACATGAAATTGAGATCAACCAAGGTCAAAGGTCATTATGGAGGGGGTTAAATTTCAAACTTTGTCCGATCGGGCTCAAACTTGGTGGGTGGAATCCTTTACGAGGGAATATATGCATAAAATACCATTGAGGTCAACCGAGGTCAAAGGTCATTACGGAGGGGTCAAATTTCAAACTTTGTCCGATGGGGCTCAAACTTGGTGGGTGGAATCCTTGATACGAGGGGAATGTATGCCCGAAATAAAATCGAGGTCAACCGAGGTCAAAGGTCATTACGGAGGGGTCAAATTTCAAACTTTGTCCGATCGGGCTCAAACTTGGTGGGTGGAATCCTTGATGCAAGGGGAATATATGCCCGAAATGAAATTGAGATCAACCAAGGTCAAAGGTCATTATGGAGGGGGTTAAATTTCAAACTTTGTCCGATCGGGCTCAAACTTGGTGGGTGGAATCCTTGCTACTGAGGGGAATATATGCATAAAATACCATTGAGGTCAACCGAGGTCAAAGGGCATTACGGGGGGGGGTCAAATTTCAAACTTTGTCCGATCGGGCACAGACTTGGTAGGTGGAATCCTTGATACGAGGGCTTAAACATGGTATAACGAATTCTCAATATGACAGGAACAGGAAGATTTCACCACTCCCAGCGAAGACTGCAATGTCTTCCCAGCATTCATAGCTGAAAATGATTTCTAAATTTCAAACGGATGTATAAAATAAAACAGAGGTCATCAAAGGTCAAAGGGGATCAAGCCAAGGTCATCTAGGGTCACAGGTCATATGGGGTCATTGGGGGTCAAACAGCATCACTATCTGATGCTGGTGGTGCTCTCACGTACAGCTACAGTGCCGTCACAGCAACAGGTACTCTAGTGTCATAAAAAGAGGATGCTAGGATCACGAAATCTTCCTTTAATTAAGTCCAATTCAGACTTCACATCGCAGCACGATGCGATGCTTTTAAAACTGAAATCTGAGCCAGGTTTTTATGTCCTCTGCGTTGAAAATTCTCATCGTGCAGTGGAAATTTCATCTGCGATGGATGAGTGTTGAACTTTGTTCAACTTTCTTTGCATCGCGCTGTGATATCGCGGCCATTCACGTATGTGATTGGCTTCTGGAAAATCAAGGTCATCAGAATGACCATAAAAGGACTAGACAATATCATCCTCTGAAGTTCCGGTCCATCAAATGTGTACAAAAATACAGCTTCTTTCCAAATACCATATCACTATATCAGAGTGGAATAGCCTCCCATCTTCTGTTCTAGAGTCTTGTAGCATTCAATACTTCAAAACTGCACTATGTATTGTAATGTACTGTAATCACGTATAAATATTTGTGTTTTCATTGTAGGCCATTATTCTTCTCAATTAGATGTCGCTTTTGCGATTTTATTGAGTATTGAGTACCGGGTATTTGTTTAGATTTAGAAGGAGAAGCAGACCCCACATAAGGCCCCTAACAGTCAATTTTGAGTTTCCCGTCACATAATTTCTGAAAACAAGTGAGGTAACATTTTCATTATTCATTATTTTTCTGCCTTTCATTATAATATGACTAACACGCATGTAAAATGTGTTGTTATTTGCCGCTCACTCACTTGAAGATGGATGTTTAGCCCAAATAAGATACAAAAGTATATTAAAAAGAGTCTGCAAGGTAAAATGACAGCAAAATGTATGTTTTGATTTTGATTTTTCCACAAAAAATAAATGGATATTCATCATTTTATTTTGCAAATATAACCAGTTTTTATCGGTATTTTTTGGACTTTCCTTGGCCTAACAATATCTATTGTTTCATACCCATTCAAAGAAAGGGGACATTTTAATCGAGGTATGAATGGGTAAAATTGCAAAAACTTCAAATGCAATTATCTCAAAGTGGCCATTTTCATTATTATGTCACTATGTCATCCGAGCGACGAAAGTAAAGGCAATGGAAAACTGCAGTCACTAAAGTAACACCCTGCCTGCAATTTACAGAACATGATAACTTTGACATACATTTTGTACTCTGTATTAACTGTTACCATAGTGATGTTACTTTGATTGTATTTTTAAAAGCTTTTGAGCTGAATCAGGAGCATTGCACTTCTGTGCTAATGTGACCTGCAAATTGGTGTGATCTAGAATTGAGACTTTGTTGAAAATGGTTAAGATATGTGAGATACTTTGGGATATTCCGGAAAATAAACGCACACCCCCTGTGACCATGTAGAGGAATAACTTTTCAAAAATAAAGAATGTTTAGATTTTTAAGTTTGCTTTCTGAAAATGACCGGAATTCCACTTGCCAATGTTGTTGGAAAAAAAACTTAAAATGTAATTAAATGAATGAAAAATCTTGTCAAAATGAGTCTCTCAAATTGACGATTTCTGATTTTGAACTATTTTTGTGCTGGATTTGTTCGCCTTTAGACACACTGGATTTACAACTATCATGACTAGACAAAAATTCTGGAAATCCGAACTCCTCTACAGGGGTGTGCGTCTATTTTCTGGAATAGCACATTCCTTATAGCTTACACTGTTACACACAATGTCATTGTGTTAATAGTGAATTCTACAAACTGGTTGGAAGGTATCAGGCAAATGGGATATCTTGAGTATGATTTGTGCAGTTTTGCTTCTAGAAACTAAATTTCCTGACAACAAGTAGGAAATATTTGTTAGGCAAATGAAAATGTCCCTGCAATAATTTCTGTTGACAGTTTCACAATTTGTCATTGTTTAACATTCAGCATGTTCTTTGATCAGGTCAAAATGTAATGTTTGCCCATATATCAAAATTCTCAGCATGGTCCATGGAAGGAACATAAATTTAAGGCTATTATTAAGGTAATATCAATATTTGGAGTAAAAGTTCGTTTGTTTGTTCCAAATATTCAAAGCATCTCACTATGGACCACAACAGCCTCATCCCAATGACATAGTTCAATAACCTCAATTAAACAATCATAGTGCAAAATTTGACCTCTAGTTTCAGAGTATGAGTTTTTGTACCCAAAATTTTCAAAAGTTATTCAATGAATGTGCAAATGTATTAGGGTTAAAGAACTGTGCCTTGATAGATGAGCATGTTGTGGATCCTAGTGTCTGTAATTTGATCAAAGTCAAATGAGCTGTTTATTGAACTAAGCCCACTTGCCTATTTTCCATGATATTTATGTGATCATCTTCAAGGCTCCATTTCACTATGGACCACAATAGCCTCATCCCAATGGCATAGTCCAATAACCTCAATTACATTATACTAGTGCAAAATTTGACCTCAAGTTGCAGAGTATGAGTTTTTGTACCCAAATCTTCAAAGGTCATTCAATGAATGTACAAATGTATCGGGGTTTAAGAACTGTGTCCCTGATAGATGAACATGTTTTGGATCCTAGTGTTTTAAATATCATCAACATTTTTTGGATACCTGATACACAGCAGCATGCAAATAGTACAAAGAAAATGAAATTGCATATGAATGAAGTTGTATTTTCAATAAAATACACCTACAAGTAACTTTTTTGACCACATTTTATGGGGTTGACTTTTAAATCATTTAATGTTTACAAATTGTAGGATGAATACTTTTACCGCCTTTTTCAGTCATAAAAAGTCGTGACATGTGAACTTTTAGTGAACTTGAATAACATACTAAATGTCTATTCACCATGTTGGAGACAATGTATATATAGGCATATGAGGTAACAATTATGACTTAATTTTAATATTAAAGCGATATTGTAATGTTTCCATCAAAATTAGACTTTGCCCCAGGGGCTATTTTAACGTGCCTCACTGTCACGTTCGTGCAATGAGATAAAAGTGTTGATGAAGTAGAGTGCGTTTCAAAAATAAAAAAATTGACATTTTTACCTGAATGTGACCGTAAGAAAGGCTCTACCATTGTCTACTATTAAAGCATATCTACACGGATGGTTAATTGTCACTGTACGAATATTTTATCTCGACACGTACGTGACAGTGAGGCACGTTAAAATAGCCCCTGCTTTGCCCACTGTTAAAATTCACTACACCTTTTCCATGCCCGCTGGAAAAAATATGGTGTTTTTGCTGCTCATTTGAAAGGAAAATATTGGCCAATTTTAGGCTGCTCTGGAGTCTGGTCATGGCATTTGGTAGAAAGCAGGCCTTTGTATAAATGGCACTTACATTGTAGGGGATGGGCAGACCAGAAGCACTGACCCTAGTTAGGGTCTGTGTCTGACCCCCATTGACAAAAAGGGCCACTCTTTGGGGAGGGGGTGAAAATGTATCCAAGAAGGGCCAAACTAGAAAGAAAAAAAAATCACTGCAGGCCAAACTAGAAAGAAAAAATCACTGCAGGAGCCATTTTTCATGTTAAACTGTTCAAAATAGCCTGAAAACGTTCATTTTGCACATAAGTTCTGTAACTAAATTGAATTCTGAAAAAAGTCCACATTTTGGAAATTATGCAACCTTTAAAAAAACAGTCTGTAAACATGGTAAATTCCACCAAATCTAGATGTATTTGTCAATGGGTGCTATCGGTGCAGTGGTCCGGGGCAGTGGTACAAATTCAATTTCTTGTTGAAAGCAGGTGTCCAAACTCAAAAAATGGGCTATTCCAGTTGAAATCCATACACCCCCTATGGAAGGCATGACCTTAATCTTCCACACAGAGGGTGTAGATTTCCATTGGAGTAACCCCATTTGAAATTCACACTCCCTGTGTGGGAAATTAAGGTCATTTTTTTCATAGGGGGTATGAATTTCAACTGGAATAGCCCAATATTGCACTGCCCAAAGTAATTTGCCCACACTGAGAGTACTAGTCCATTTCAACAATTGCTTACATGGCCGGCTATTCACTTATAGGTGTGTTCACATTTTGAGTTACACCCGGCGTAAACTTACGCTAACATTGATAAAAATTCCACAAATATTTTCGCTACTCCTACCGCGTGTCCACACCTAGCCTATTCCTAGCACTATGCCGAGCAGTTCCACCAAGCATTTACTTCTGGTCGGCGTAAACATTGGCTACCACTTCCGGTGTTTCCGTGACCTTTTTCAACAACGCAATATGTTATTTCTTAGTTCCAACCATCAAAAGGTCAAACTTACACCGGGTGCCAGGAGTAGCAGCATTCACATTGCAACTTACGCCTGGCGGAGGTTACACCCAGCTCCCTACTCCTGACTTTTGTCAGGAGTAAATCGTCGGACGTACGCCTGGCGGAACTTACGCTGACCATCGTTCACACTGCCACTACTCCTGGCAGCATCTACCGCTACTCCTAGCAACTTGCGCCGACCAAGTTCTGCCGGGCGTACGTCCGACAATGTGAACACAACTATAGTCCCTCCAGCGTAGGGCTAGGGTTACCATTCCTATCACACAATATGATTACAGGTAGGACTTCCAGTGTTGTGTTTATATCATAGTAATTTTTGTGAGACCTGTTGATTCACAACAATTTTATCCACAAGAATATTTTATTTTTAAAAGGCTTGAACCAATTTAAGGTGGCGATCACAAAATTGTTTATGGGAAAATACTGGGAAATATCACACAATTTTGGGATACTCACATATTTTGAGGACAGGCAGAATCTATACTTTGTTTGTTTTCAGGACTTTTCCTTATGACTCAATAACTCTCATTATTTTGTCTGATTAGAGTATATCATTAGGCGGAGCCACCCTATTTAGTGTTATAGCTTTGGATATTTAATTATTTTATTTATTTTCCATCCGGCTTACCCTGGTGAAAAATCAATAAAATAATTAAATACCCAAAACTTCACGTTAAATAGGGGCCTCCATCTAATGATCTAGATTTGAAATTCTAGAGAATTTGCTTGAGACCAAAAAATGCAGAATTTATAACCATTTGAACTGATAAAAAACATCTAAAATTGCTGATAAAAAGCATGTAAAATTTATTTTATATTGCCCAATTAAATTTTATTGCTGACTTGCTTTGGTTTGTGTTTACCATTTTGCAATATAACAAATTGGTTACATCTTTACTTCCAATCCAAGATTAAAGGATGAGAGAGCCATGTACCATGCTAGAGGAATGTAAGTGATTGTGAGGATATCGATAAGGTACTCCCTTTTGTAGTGTGAATACAGCATACTGAGTCAAAGTGGCCAGTGACCTGACTTTCTGGTTACCTCTAACCAGGGATTTTCTTTTAACTGGCTCATCATCTCATTGTTGTGTCCACACGGAAGGCCAAATTTGGAAGAGATCCGGACTTCAGGATGTTTCATTTGGTGTTTATGCCAGGATGTACTCAGAAGTGTTACACTTCTGAGCAAACACCTAGGGGGGGTACTTAGTACAAATGACCATACGGGGACATGCCGCTAATATGGGTAGCATTTTTGGCCTTTTGGTATATCAATGACCCCTTTTTCTAAGCCAATTTTGGTATATGAATGGGTCCATTTTTCAAAAAAAATTCAATTTTTTGAAAAATAGCCCAATTTTGCCTCAATCTAGCCAAAATTTTGAAATTTTCCCAAAAAAATTGGGAAAATTTGTAAAAACTAAGACAATTTGGGTTCAATTTGGCCGAAAATTTTGACTTTTTGTATATCAATGGGTCCAAATTTCTTGAAAAATTGGTATATTTATAAATCCACTTTCAAATTCTCAGCGGCATACCCTCATCATATTCTCAGCGGCATACCCCTCATCATATTCTCAGCGGCATACCCCTCATCATATTGGGGCAAATATAGCAAGCATTTGTGGGGTGCAGGTTCATGACAAAATTGGCTCAAAAGTGGACCTTTAACCAGGGCTGGGAGAGGCTCAAGTTTGGTTTTGGTAGGAATATGCAGCCTGTCCGGATTTTGGGCCAGATTATAATATTTTTTCATAAAAATGGAGCCATATTAATACCAGAAAGCATAATATACGAGCCATTTCAGCGGCACATCCCAATATAGCAGTTTCTACCAAGTCCCCCTGGACTTTTGGTGTGATCCGTTCGATAATTTCAGCCAAGGAAGTGGATCCTTTGTAGTTTGTAATTTTTCCCTCACAGTTGATCCACAAGAAAGTGGACCATTTGGTGGATTTGGGCACCCCATCCGGGACATGCTTGATGAGTGTGACTTTGACTCCCTACACACATTCAACTTCACAATTTCTGATATTCCCTTGTCCATGACTTGAGGCTTCACCTCAGTGAGTTTCATGTTGAATCCAGAGTTAAAAGTTGAAACCACTGTGGTTATACATTTGTAACTTAGAACTTGGAAAGATTTACAGGTTCAAATCTTTTGAGCTATTTGTCCCTCTGAACATACCTCTTGGCGGAGAAAGTTAAAAAGGAAAATGTACAATGCATATGAGCGGCTGACTGTGTATTCCGGCATAGTGAAGTCGGCATGCAATCAAAGAGGCTAGGGTTGGCAGATGGGTAGGGACAAGGGAATTGATCCTACTCTCATGCATTAACCTGGGGTTAGGGGAAATTTGTACTTGGGAATGTATCAGACTTGCAAGGTTTTCCAGATGGCCCACGCATGCATGTATATATTACATGAAAGTTTATACAGGTTTGGCTGTGCCGGCATACTGTTGACGCTATGCCAAAACTGATACGGTAGTCGTTCTTTGTCACCCATTCATATCAGTATTAGCAAAGTAGGCATATTCTATGAGCAATGATTTTCCAATGGCATCTAGTTTAATAACCTTCATTCATCAACCCTCCCTTCACCCACACCCCTCCTAAATCAAACTTGAAGTCCCACATTTTGCTATTTTTTCAATAAAAAGGTCCAAAAGTGTGAGAAAATTGACCAAAGGTCCACTTTTCGATGATATGGCACTGAAAAGGTCTAAAAAGGGCAATTTTTAGGGGGTCTAGTTCCACTTAAAAACTGTAGAAGTGCACTTTTGATTCAAAGTAGGTCCACTTTTTTGAAGTCCACCCCTTCCCCCAATAAATCCTACAAACAGGCCTACCGTGAGGCCTGCATATCAGGGTTAAAGTATATTTAATACTAGCCTTCTCCGCTGTCCACTTGCCCATCATGCATAGTCCTGACAGAAAATGTTTGAGATCCTGGTACATTTCTGATTTGGGTTTATTGTAAATTATTGAAACGGCTTGTGTTTATAATGAGGTGTTGGGGGGGGGGCATTTGCACCACTACTGTAAATCTGCTACGCTATGAACATATTAAGTATTATGTCAAAATATTTTTAGGTGTGAATAGCACCTCATGCATTTAATACCCCTGTCCGTCAGTTCGTTCATAGCGTTTGTTGCTTTATACTTTCATGCTGAGCGATCGCTGAGCAGCGTGGCGCATGCACAGTGCATACAAACGGATATAATCATTGTTGGCTGATACGACATGCCGCAGCATAAACTGAACTGCTGATGTTAAAAAACATGGGTAGGTCTATCGTACTAGTAGGCAACGCGTCAGCGGTTCGGTCGTCATACATGCGACGCGACACAATGCACTCTATCTGTCGGTGTAAGGGTGCACACCACCAATAAAGGCTGGGCAGCGATTAGGAAAGAAGGAAGAGAGGGATGAAAAGTGGGATTCATGAAAGCTCAAAGAGTTTTCCTTGTGTTGTGAAACGATTAATTAGTTCAACAAAGATCAATTGAGAGTTTGCAAAATGCATTTTACTTAGCTGTCTTTAATTTAATAAATTTCACATAATGTGCATATGTACAGTGTCCCTTTAAAGCAGATACAGGTGCAGTGACGAGTGTGAGAGATGCATTCTGAGTGCAACTCAAGCTCCGTCTTATTTTTTTCTAAGAAATTCAAAACCGCTTATGAGATAGACAGCCATCATGTGTCAATCTTCTCTCCACTTTGACCATGTAATACCCTATTCTGTTATGGATCATAGCAAATGGAATTTATGTGCTGCATCACTGGCCTCTTGAGTCTCAACACATATGGCATAAAGTGTTAGAACAAAAGCCCTGATGGGTATCAAGCAAAAATGATTTCCATCCATATAAAAAAAATTGTGCATATGGGAATTATTTATAGGAGAAAAACACTGAAATTGTGAGTGAGGCTGATATGACTTTTTTTTTTTGCAGGCCCGTAATCAGGGGGCTGGGGGTGGACGGCCTCAAATTGCCAAAGGCACAAAAATTCCCATTTTGACCCAAAAAGCATCATTTGCAAGTGTTTTTAATGCCTTTTTAATCGAAAAAGGTCCAAATCTTGAAAAAAAAAGTCCACTTTAAAAAAATTTGCCCCCTAGTGCAAAAAGGTCTTAATTTTGAAATAAAATCCACTTTTTCATAATCCCCCTCCCCACTAGTCTAAAAAGGTACATATTTTGAAGAAAAAAAATCCACTTTTTCAAAATCAGCCCCCCAAATAAATTCTGGTTACGGGCCTGTGTTTTTACCTGCCTATATCTATAGATCTGTAGTAAGGATCTCTGTATTTTCTAATAGCCCAAATGAAGGGCATTATTTGGTCAAAAATGGAAAAATATTGTGATTCGCCCCCTATACAAGTAGAACCTCCAAATGACAATAGGCATAAGTGGAGAATTACATTTACATAACTTAACACAAATGACCGGTTCAATTCCCTTTCATGATGCTGCCAGATTGAGGCTCTCCTCACATATGGTGGAACCTTGCAATGGGCAAATTAACTCTGTGAACTGCATTAACATGATCAAACCGAATTCTTCTATATGGCCAAAAAAACAAGCATGTAACAACTGAAAATGTTTGCTAGGTTCATCACTGGTATTCTTCAATTTTGACCTTTTCTTTAAAGCAAAATTGGAATATTTTCCCATGGGTCCGCCCTCAATTTTTCTAGAAATATTGATTTTAACACTTTAATGAACTAAGATACCCTACAAATATTTCTGACAAAATCTGAGTTGTTTTATTTTATTATTGTGATCGAAATATTAGATGACCCCATATATGATACCCATATTACACTGTACATACACGGCATGCGGGAAGGACATAACACATCAAAAGAACCAAATTCAGTCATGATGGACTGAATGACATGCATTGGCGAAATTATGCGCTGGTATTAAATAACTATTTTCTTTGTTTTGCCTAATCTGTTCAGGTCGAAATTTAGAACGAACATATCTGACGTTGAAAACTAACATTTTGCGGAAAAGGAATACAAATGTATTTTTTTGTGAAATGTTACAACATGGCTTTAAGAGTTCATTGGCATACTATGATGCTGAAGGTGAAAAGGTCCACTGCAGCATCACAGTAGGTTATGTGATGTAGCAACTTTTATTTCAACTTTTGGTTGAATGCCTGAGTGTGTCTTCTTTTATGATTGCTAATGCATTTCTGCAAGATATGTCAGCACATGTATGCTTGTCAAATTGTTGCAAAATACATAAAGTATGCATTTCAGCACATTTTAAGTGTGTTCCCATCAGTCAAACATTCAGGTATCGCTATGATCCACAACATGCTCATCTATCAGGGCAAATTTCTTTAACCCCAATGCGTTTGTACATTCATTGAATGACCTTTGAGAATTTGGGTAAAAAACTCATACTCTGCAACTTGAGGTCAAATTTTACACTATGATTGTTTAATTGAGGTTATTGAACTATGTCATTGGGATGAGACCATTGCGGTCCATATGTATGGCATTAAGTAGGTTAAGTGCCTTTAAGCATAGACTTTGAAAGTATACCCTTCAATACGTTCAACTTCAAGTTTTCATGCTTATGAGATTTGTTCCCAAAGTGCTCCAAAATGTGATTTTTTTTCTCAGCGTTTATTAAATGACAGAGTGCCACTTTAAGTATGTTAAAAGTGGAAATTTTTGCGGAACATTATTTTCACACTCATTACAACTACCGCGAAAATAAAACCCTGTGAAAATATTCTTTCATGCATAGGTCTTTGAACATGTTGAACAAAAACTCAAAATCGAGAATTTAAGAGCAAGCAAAATAGTTCGAAATCGGGCAAGCATGAAAATTACCCAGTGCGAAAACTATCACTTTTACAAAAAGGCTTTCAAAAATAGATACAGGGCATGAAAAATGGTGGTGGGGAGAGATAGGGCACCTTATGCGTCCCTGAAGAATTCGTAAGTCGAGAATTAATAGGCTGTCAGTAACACCTGGTGGGGTTGGGATAAAGCTACCTGAGCATGATTAACGATTACGTTGTCATGGTAACCATTGGCCTGTCAAAGTGACAGCCCAATTTCATTTCTTCCCTTTGAACTGAGAGACAGTAACAGCTGGTTCGGTAATTTGGTATATAGAGAGAGCATGTCATGATGGCACGATGTTAACAGCTCTCAGGTTCGTTTTCACACCACTAAATTTGAAGTTATCTGTCCTGGGTATCTGTCTTTCTGCACAGGTAGAATTTCAGGCTTAGTTGCGCAGCAAGATGTTGGGAGGACAAAGCAATTGGCTACTTGTATAAATCAAGGTGACCAGCCAGGCCCTATAAATGAGATATGAAATAAAGGATAGAGCGCCCTGGTCGCCCAACTCAACACAAAAGTTGGCAACCATGAGAGTTACCAAATCTTTTAAAGACACCCTTTGCAATGATTTTTCATCAAATTTACCCCCCTTTTTCATGCAAAATTGAGGACAAAATTTGGCCAAAAACAACCCTTTTTTTGTGGTTTTCAATGACTTAAGAATTTCCAACACCCCTTTTCAATGACACTAAATACTGACATAAAATTACCGGATTTTCCCAAATTTCGCGGACAGTGCAAATTAAATGCCCCCTATTTTGCTGATTTCACGGTCAAATTTTGTGGACTGTCCAAACTAAATACCCCTATTTTCCCAATTTCATGGTCCTCGCTACTGGTAAAAAAATTACCCCTTTTCAGCGCTATTTGGTAACTCTCATGGTTTGTCAATATTTGTGTTGAGTTGGGGGCCAGGAGAGCGCCCTGCTAGCTGGACGTACCAATTATGAAGCCCAGTTTTGGCACTCCATGTATTCGCGGGTACTCATGCTTGTCGAAAATTTTGCGAAATTAGGGGTATTTTCAGATAAAGAAACTTGATTTGCAAAACACAAAAAAGGTAATTTTTCATACCACTTGTAAAAAGTTACTGGATCACAGATAGTGTTTCAGTTTTCTGAATCTTAACAAGAGCTTGCTTAGTAGCAAGCTCTTCATTTGGGTATCACATGTATATAAATCATCGTAGTTTTATTACTCATCATTTACGAATCCTATGCACAACTCATCTCAGTTTCATTATTCCGTTTGGCGCACATTACATCACATCACATCATGACGCATACACCCGGCGCATACAACCAAAAGTGCCGTGCATTATACCTTATACGCGTTTCCGTCAGAAAGAGGTATATTATTAGAAATGTTGTTAAATGAAATAAAATAAAAAGTATCATATAAATTTATTTTGAATCATACCTGTATTAACTGTGATATTTTATGCAATGTTATCAATCTGGAACACGGTGTCAAAATATTACAATATTTTCACGCTATATGTGCACTCGATAATGACCTCATCAACCTGGTTATTGCACATTCCGGATATTTGGGATTCCAAAATGCAACTGAATCGCTAAATGTGTCATATTTAGTATATGTATCTGTTAAATGGGCAATAAATAGGCCTATGTTAGTCATTCTATAATAAGAACCTACTTTATTTTCAAATAAGATAATCATGTTTTGACGCTGTGTCAGCGATTACTATGGTGATTTGACTGGAAGACTTATCAGGCAGCAAAAGCCGAATTCTTTTGCATCGTTCAGTGGCACCATTTGATATGTTCAGTGCCCGGTTCAGTTGCGGTACCATGATTGCCAAAGTGAGAGGGGCAAGCAATATTTTAGTTTTCAAACATTTTTATACATGGTATCAAGCTTAACAGATTATGATCAGTGGTGGCGCCAGTATTTTTTTTTGGGGGGGGGTAAAATTAACCAATTTTGCACATTATTATGTTTTGTTGAATCCAAGTGTGTAAAAATATTGGATCCAAAACATAATAATCATAAAATTGGATGCTTTACGCGAAATTACGCCCAATATTTATTGGTCTCGCTATGAGTTTTAAAATATTGGACTCGACTACGTCTCGTCAAATATTTTAAAACTCATAGCGAGACCAATAAATATGGGCTCAATCGATCCAATTTTATTTTTTTATGTTTTTACTGTGGGGCAAGAAAAATATATTTTCAGGAAAAATGTCTCCCCCCCCCCATAGTGCCGCCACTGTCCATGGTATATCTTAGGGCCCCTGGTGGGGTCCAAGTTGGAACACTACAGAAGCCCAGAGCTTTTTGATCCTTTTTGGGAACAAAAAAAGTCCAACCTTGGGGAAGTATGAAATTTAGAAATAATTAACAAAAAACATAACATTTTAAAATGAGGTCTAACTGGGTCACTGATAGCTGATTTCCCTCACTCTACTATAGTCCAGCAAGAACAACCCTGAGCAATATATGTGGAAAAATTCCTGCATTGAAACATGAATTTTTAGAGACCTTAAATTAAAAATAAAAACCACTACATCTAAAGCTGTCCTTCAAGGAGTTTTAATCAAGAACAAAAACTAACTGCAAGCTTTTTAACTTTTCAATAGCTAATGACTTTCAATCCCTTTGATTTCAAATCTTAATTAAGCCTGTAATCTCGCTCAGTAAAAAGCCGACTTTACCTCTAAATTAAAAGCTGTGTCGCTTAGTTAAACGCAAAATAAAAGACAGCCGCTACAATAAAACACAAAATCTACAACATCTTCTGAAAAGCTTATAAGCTATTGCTAAGTCTTTTGACATTATTTGGCCCTTTGTGGAGATAGCCTCATGATTTGCCGACCATGGATAACTAACTATATAGCCTTCACCCACAGTGGTAACCTAAACTCAATGAAGAAAATTTGATTTCAAACATTGGTTTGCATGTGCATACAGTGCAATTGGGGTTTTCAATTTTGGCTGAATTTTGAGGTATCAAATGAGCCTTAGCTTTTTGGGCGGTGCGGTCACTGGACTTTCGCGATTCGTCTTTCTTGCGCCATATGAGATATTGATCATAGTCTGAGCTGAGTATAGTCTGGCAAGTACGTCCTACTCGTCGAACTAATGAGGTATGGTTTCTTAATTTGGCTGAATTTTGTTGAATTCGCCTATTGCACGGTTCCACCACTTGCGGGGAGAGCCTCGAACTGGCAATAGACATGAAAGGAAGTATATTACTTAACTTTACGCAATGTCCTCGCATTAGTCGCATATGGCGGAACCGTGCAAATGGTGAATACTCATCATTTTGTACTTTGAGAATGGCACCAAACCTTATTTTTCACATCGAGTCATGCTACTGTTCTGTCAAAATCTCATAATTCCAATAGCTGCTAGGTGTAAAATATGTAGGTTACAATATGATATATTGTACTGTTCATATTTAACACATAGCAGCTATTGGAGGTTTTGACAACAGCGCTGATATACCTATAATCAGGCATGAGAATTTTCAGGTTTAAGCCTGAATTCAGGCTTTTTTGTTGTCCAAATTTCCGACTTTCCTTTAATTTCAGCCCGCTTTTGGCCTTTTTAGCCCAATTTCACGCACTTTTTCAGGCTTTTTCAAACACTTCAGGTTTTTTCATGGGTAATCATTCTCATGCCTGTATAATGTATGATTAGTCTCAGGTCCAAAGCAGGCTAAGATTTAATATAGCGATAATTCTGTTCTTACCATCATGATTTCACCAAAAATGTTTTACGAGGATGCAATAAAATTCATTAAAGAGGAAGTACCAGAGCAGTTCTTCTGGGGTGAACCTGCCTGGTTATCAAATTAATCAGTGACAAGGTTATCTCTGAATTTTGACAATATTAGTTGATGCAATAACATTAAAACATCAATTAGCACACTGTTAAATTCAGAGATAACATTGTCACTGATTAATTTGCCATAACCAGGCAGGTTTGGTTCACCCAGAAGAATTACTCGGTTGGGGCTTCCTCTTTAACACTTGCCAGCTTATATACCAGGATTCAACACTGTACAATACTTTCCAAAAATTCCTTTATAGCTTTTTAATAGTGCACCTTTAAGAATGTCACACAACACTGCTCTGCAGCAATCACTAGGATCCAAAACATTCTCATCTAATAGTGCACAGTTCTTTAACGCCAATGCATTTATACATTCATTGAATGACCTTTGAAAATTTGGGTACAAAAACTCATACCCTGTAACTTGAGGTCAAATTTTGCACTATGATTGTGTAATTGAGGTTATTGGACTATGCCATTAGGATGAGGCTATTGTGCTCCACAGCAATGGCAAGGCAATATACCCATTGCAAGTCAGTCCCCAAATTTGCAGGTTGTATGAGGTGATTACCATCTATGTAAACTTGAAGATGAACTTGCCTGGGGGCTTAGTCACCATGGAGTTTGGTTTAGAATAAGAGAGAGGAGAGATAAGACAATACTACGCATCCTGCAGGTATTATGCTTGGCTGTACAAATAGTCACTTGTCACCTTGTGGCGTGGGTTTTAACCCTTGCAGTGCATGTGAATGGCAGAATTACAGATGGATGGGGTTTATGATTTCTCTCTGAGATTTTTCTATGAATATTTTTTGAAGGGATGAGGGGGTGGGATGGGGGAAACATTTCAAAGATGGTTGGCAATCTTAAAGCACGGGGTGGGTTTTAACCCTTGCATGCAGTGTGTGAGTGGCACGATCACAGATGGGGGTTTGTGATGTCTCAGCGGGATTTCTCTCAGAATTTTCGAATGGGGGGGGGGGTATAGAGAAGCAATGATGGCTGGGCTTATGGCATGGGGTTTAATCCTTGCACAGATGGGAGGTTATGATTTCTCTCTGAATTTTTGAGGAAGGGGGACAGGGAAGCATTTCAAGGATAGCTGGCAGTCTTACTGCTTGCCCTTGCAGTGGGTGTATGGCACAACCACAGATTGGGGTATATGTCTGTAATTATTTTTGATGGGAGGGGTACAGTGGGGAGGGGTAGGCCTACAGTATTTGGGTAGCCTTATTGGATAGGTCCCCTTTACTGAAAACCAATATTACCCACAAACCAACATGCCCGAGAACTAACCAGTGTTTTTCGTGGGTGATGTTCATATAGGTTTTCAGGCTATATTATTATTAGTAGGGCTAGTGTAGCATTTGGGGACAGTTAATCCTAACCCACCTTGGCATGAGGCCCATGCACCCCTTCACTCAAAACTATAGCAGATAACCATGATCGCTCTAAACATATAGGGCCTATATAACAGAAAAGAGTGTTTTTAAAGCAACAGCATGGACTGCAAAATTCAGAGAACGGGATATTTTGATATAAAATTAGATCGATTGAGCCCATATTTATTAGTCAAGCTATGAGTTTTCAAATATTGGACGAGACGTGAGTCGAGTCATCAAAACATTATAAATGGGATCATTTGGTAGTGTGTTAAAGAAGAAGCCCACAGCCAAAGCAGTCCTTCTAGTGTGAACCAAACCTGCCTTGTTATCATATTAATCAATGACATAGTTATCTCTAAATTTGACAGGTGCTAATTGATGTTTTAATGTTATTACATTAATTAGCACCTGTCAAATTCAGAGATAACCTTGTCACTGGTTAACTTGATAACCAGGCAGGTTTGGTTCACCCCAGAAGAACTGCTCTGACAGGGCTTCCTCTTTAAAGCATCAGATGAAAGCAGGGAAATTTTGATTTACAACCTAATATTTCAAACCTTTCGATACTCTTCTATTTATTTTCATACTCCCATTGTGTTTACATAATTAAGTATTTTGGGTCTGTTTTCATTCTGCAAAAATGATTATTTTTTTAGCACTATATCAAAGTTACTACCCCGGTGTCATTGTGAATCATGTATTTATTTGGAAAAGTAGTAATTTTCTGGATTCAGTCTGTACTACTGTACCCCATTTGCTTGTACTATTATAAACAGACTTAAAATGATGAGATTGGGAGAACCACATAATACATAGATAAAAATGAAAGAGGTCAGAGGAGTTAATGATATTCAGATGAATGCCAATCGTAAAGATCAAGCTATTCTGTTGCAACCAGGTATCAGGTTTATAGTAGCATGTGTTTGCCATCGGCACCAACTTTTATCAATGGATCAGTGACAACGCTAGTATCGCAAACATGCTCATAGTCAGTACACAGTTCATTTGACCCCAATATGTTTGTACTATTCATTAAATGACCTTTGAATGTGTAACTGGGTATAGTAACTCATACTTTAAAACTTGAGGTTAACTTTTGAGATAGGATTGTGGAATGAAGGTGTGAACGGAGCATCTGTAGATGAGTCCATTCTGGCTTGTAGTGTATCTGGTAATAATATCAGCAACACTTTTGTTACCTGGATATGAGAAATACTAGTATTCTACTATCAAGTAATATTTGTAGATTTTAGGAGAATGGGGTAAATAGGAGGCAGAGGTAGCAAAGGTTCATGGCACACATGCAGTGTTGGGGCTCATAATGTGGTTAGGATACTAAAAACTCAAAACTGAACCAAAAACATACACCAAATTGGAGGAAAAAGAGATCCAAAAATGTACTAATCATCTGGGTTTTGCGACATGCTACCCCTCTGAAGTCCTGAGCACACATCTGTGTACTACCCTTCCACTATATAAGCCCCATCACATTTTTCATGACACTCAGGCTTCTGGTAAAAACCCACCAAAATAAAATACAGGTTTTGCCCTTCACTTATTTATTTCACCGTTAGTTTTCTCAATTTGAGAAATATTTTGATACCGCCAGATTTTTAAAGAAATTTATGTAAAATTATATTGCCTTGGTCCAGGACACAGTCTGCTCTAAATTAGATTTTTTTCCTATGGTAAAAATCTAAAAAAATCAAAATGAAGGCTTTAAATACCTGGGACGTAAACTAAAGAGCCTGTGACAGTTCATACAAGGCTCTTTGAGTTACAATGTAAGCCTCAAGTCTAGGGTTGCAGATAGAGATAAAGAACTTGTCATGATAGAGAGAAAACTTGTGATGTTGATGTAGCTCAGGTATCTGAGTATTCTCAGAAAGGTTTATCTCATGTGTCTTACTGCTATATCTGTACTATGAGCAAAAATAGTCTCATCTCCAAAGACAGAGTCCAATAACAAGGAACTCAACTACTGACCTTATGTAAGGGGAGTATTGAGTTTTTGTACCTAGTGTGCTAAATGTCATTCAAGATGATGTATAAGTATATCGGGCTTATAGAACTTTGTCCTGAGGCATTGAAATGTGAGGTATTGCAGCTTATACTGTCAGGTTTGAGTAAAATCAGATAAAATCTGTCAAGATGAGCAGATTATTGTCATTTTGTGTCTTCTTTGTCAACTTCTGATTTTGAATATAGGTAAGGGTTGTTTTAGTGTACTATAGACTTCGCATATTAGAGATTGCATATAGAGTACTCTGCACAGTAACCGCATAACTGAGCCCAGGCCTGGAAAAAATGGGGAATTTGGGAAACTCATTCCCAGGAAATTTGGTGATCTGAAGGGAAATTATGCTTTTTTGGATTGAGAAATACATAAGAAATACATAAGAAATGCTGGGAAATCCTGATATGTTGGAGAGAAATTTGTCTACATTCCTGGGAAATGAACAATTTTTTCCAGGCCTGACTGAGCCTCTAAGGGCATCTATGAGAAATAATACAAAGACTACGCTCATCAGAAGTATTGGGGCACTTTCAATAGGGTAATGTAAATGAGCTTCCCATCCCCCAGCAATATTGAATTGTGTAATTTTGCTCATTGGTGGCGAAGAGAGTAGGGTTTGGGAGGTTAGGGAAGGGTAATTTTTTCATCTATAGGTGTCTCAACGAGTTTCAATAAGTTATTTAGAAGGAGGTGGCTGGGGGTACTGAGACACAAAATTGACAAAAGTTTGTGATGGTCATCTTCCCTTTGGCCTGTTTTAGCATTCAAACTGCATATTTTGCATGGTTCTTGTGCATTTGTCCCGGTAAAACCGCTTCAGTAATGCTGTATCAGGACCATCAGGTTTGTAAGCCAGTAATGGGTTGCTCTCTTTTACCTTCTCATAATGTCATATAAATTGAATTTAAAGGTGAACCTCATTGAAAATAAAGTTATATATCAATGGAAAGCTTATGATGTCAGGATATTAAAAAAAAATTTTTCCGATTTTTTTGATTGCTAATAAAGCTGAAAAATTAAAAAATGATTGAATTTTGGTCTTTTTAAAAGCGCCAAAAAGCACCCAAATCAATCGTCTATGACCTTGGGAATGCTCGTGGCGTAAGCTCAGGGTTCGTGAGTCACGTGATCCTACTCGGAAACATGTAAACAAGACTTGCTTCCTGTACTTTGCAAGCTGCCCGGCAAGTCTGATTTTCACAATAAAGCTTGAAATTAGAGGAATCTTCAAATTGCTGGTTCCTTCTATATATATTAGAAATAATAGAATTATTGTCAACACATAAATTTTCCGTACATTTTTGACAAAATCAGTCATAACTAGCTGGGTATAACTGGGTAATTGAGTTTGAATTTCGCTGGGATCAATCCCATGCGCAAATGCTACTACCGTTCATGTCATGGACTGAATAAACATGATCGAATAACAAATTAAATAGTTGTTTGTGACATTCCCTATATATTCTTGATTCATTTTAAAATGTCTGATTTAAAAAAATATCGTCTTGCAGTAATTAAAAAATTAATAAAAAACCGCAGATTTCATCAAATCCAGCCCATAAAAGGTTTTCATATTTAGCGTATTGCTGTAATACATTCTTTCCACACAATCGCGATTGAAAGAAACAGATACTGGGCAGATACTTTATTATAAAATAAATACAATTTAGGCTTAGTATGCCGTTATTTGATGGAATTCTGAAATCTGAATAAAATTAAAATATTGTCACTTGTGTCATGATTCTTTAATGATAGTACAATCAGTGTACGGTACTGAAAAAGTGAAACATTCATGTTTTATGGATTACCGAACACGATGCGTAAATTGTTGCTGAATTGCAGGGACGGATATGCACAAACACAGCGACTCGCTTCGGGGCTTCGTCCTCCGTGTTTCATGGGTGTTTCAGCAGATTTGATCAATCGTTCCCTTATATTTGGAACATTTACAGGAATAAATTTTGCTGATGAAGTAGCAATAAGTTGGAAATATCAGAATGTGAATATCAAATCGGTCATTTTGTCTGCAAGTTATACAGTCGCAGATACTGAACACTCGGCGTAGTGAGACTCAGTCAGTCACTGAGCTCATCCCGTATGTATCTATACGAGTTCGCCTATCATACATGACCGCCATGACTGGTTGTAAAGCTAAGAAAAATTAAAAAATCCTGTACATGTAGGCCTACCTTATTCTATTCCTTCATTTTCTCATTGTGATAAGTTCATCTCAACTTGGTGTGACGATCTGTACTGGTAGCACTAGCAGTTGTTTTTTTGTAATCTGTTTTCATTCCGGTTCTTTGGCGAATCTTCGCTCTTCATGCTTTACTGTAATATTCCCTATGCATATCGTGGATGGCTTGGCCTATCCCAAATCACCCCCGCCAGCACTTTTCCCATTTTTAAATCCACACACTTTATTCAGGAACTTCATTCTTAATTTGATCATGATATTTCCTTCATGTTATTCTTATTTTATTGAAGATATTTTTCATGTAAAGTAAGTTGACAATGACTGAATTCGTGCATTGGCCCGATGCATGCCACAGTAATACACGGACATTGTGTTTACAATCAAACCCGAAGTAACTGTGTGTCCCTGGGCTGGCGTCATCAACAAAAGCGCCCAATTTGAACGATTTCGTTTTGTAATTTAGGGGGGGGTGCCAATATCCAATCTTTGCATGGAGATTATGCCTAGCCTGGTACGCTATGTAAATAAAAAATATTCTTTTCTGATTCCTGACATCATAAGCTTTCCATTGATATATAACTTTATTTTCAATGAGGTTCACCTTTAAAAGAACAAAATCCAGTTTGTGACTCAAACAGCAATCTTTTTACATAGCAATACAGTGAATACAGTAATGGAAAATGAAGTGCTATTGTGAGAAAACTGGTTGTGATGCCATACCACAAGTTACGGATCATAGAATCAGTAACTACTCTCTACTTTGGGGCTCATCTTTGCATTACAGCCTACACACCCGTACCCATCATTCATTGTCATTGCACGTTACATTGACTTAACCTGTCATGTATTTCTTTTTTTTTAAACAGCTCTTGAGAAGTGGACTAAACTTCAGGTGTAACTCACTGACGAACAATTCAGACGTACATAAAACGAGGTAGGTTTACTTTATATCATTTTGGTTGGTGGGAAATAAATTGTTTTTAATTCACGATACAAAGAAAGTATGTATATTGGCAAAGGAAGTGATACAAATTGGACAGTGGACATTGAAAAGTGGACACCCAACCATTTTGTACTCAATTTAAGGCTTGAGACCCTACCTTTTGAAACAAAATGAGCATATCAGCTTAATTATGTCGTCAGACTTCATGACAAAATGAGTTCAGACACATGAACTTCAAAATCTTTGCAGTACATATCTACCGGCTATGTGTGCCCTTCAGCTTTAGGGGCAGAATTTTGGACGTGAAAATAAATGTCTTACATTGTCGTGCAAACCACAAGGCTATATCTAGGTATATCTCCACGTCTTGGACGGTATATTTAAAAGATACACCCTTTCAGCGTGAACATGATGAAGAGAGAACCAGCTGAAAATGTAGCCCACAATCCCCGCCGCAATCCCGGCAGCCATTTGAACCGATCAAAAGATTGACACTTTACACTCACACATCATCAGCCTCCTCCTGCACAGGTGCGTTAACTCCCGTCGCTCTGCTCACCTTTTAACTATATCACTAGGATCCACAACATGCTCATCTATCAGGACACATTTTTTTAACCCCAAATACATTTGTATATTCATTGAATGACCTCTGAAAATTTGGGTACAAAAACTCATACCCTGCAACTTGAGGTCAAATTTTGCACTATGATTGTTTAATTGAGGTTATTGAACTATGTAGTTGGAATGAGGCCATTGTGGTCCATAATGCTAAATCTCCATCACATGTTGCTGCATTCTATTAAACATCAAACATGTATACACGCAACATTGCTCGGTATCCTATGGTAAACTGTAAAATTGTGAAATTTTCACTGGATTAATTTTCACGCCTCGCTAATTTTCGACTGCTTCAGTTGTTTTTAAATTTGCGATTCTATGCTATTTGACATAGACCTATACACAGAATGAATATGTTTGTGATTTGTTATTTTCGCGGTATTTCCTCGACATGCAAAAATAAATGTAGCGTGAAAATTTCAATTTTTATTCCACATCACATACAAAAGGGGAATCGGCGGTCATTTGCCTGCCTACCATTGCGTGCCTATTGGCCATGCTCCATAGATAACTGTATGCTAGCTCTTTACTTTATTCCACAACTGTAGGGGTGTAGCCTGGGGGCAAAGAGGGATGGCTAACTCCCTTTGGAACATCCCCCCTTCTCCACTTGAAAGTCGCCTTGCTCCCCCCCCCCCCTCTTTGCTTCCTGCTTGTAAAAAACCCTGTCATAGTTCTGGCACAACTCAAACATCCACATAGTTGTTGGCAATTTTATTTTCACAAAAACTTTCCTAAATTGTCATATATATTCAAATTTTGCATTTTAATTGTCACTTTTTTAATGTCAGCTTTTTCATTTATTAATTTTGAGCAAAAATAAATGACAATTTTGTCCGTGTCAAAGTTGTCAAAATGATAATTGACATCTACTGAAATAATATTAATTTCATCTAGAGAGAAAGAACCGAAAACTTAGCAAATCTAACATGACACTAGTTTCGTAAGCATGCCATCAATATACCAGTGGAGACTTAATGAACATTTTGAGAAGAAGGAAGAATAAAAGGCCAAGTTCACCACCAGTGATCCCTAGGGGTTCATGGCCTAAAGGAGAAAAACCCAGGCATGAAATCAAAGCCAGATTGTGGTATCAGAGCTGTCAGTACCAAGTCCTGAAAGGTTGAAATGAAATGGTCCGCAGTGCCGACTGCCGTTCCAACAGACCGGACCGACCGAGATTTGAGGTTACAATCATGATCATCATATGGCCAGCATGATTGAGCTACAAATTGTGGTTGAACTTGAGAAGAAGATGGCTACTACCAAGAGACAGTACACAGCGGATTGAATAGAGTTAGGCCTATAAATCATAATTTTCCAGTGAAAAGGGTGGCAGGGGGAACCAATATACGGGTAATATCTACCAGGCTTTGGGAGGGGGGCAGGGACTCCAAAAATATACTACTGTACACCTGACCAAAAATAAGGGAGCAAGACAATAGCAAGACAGACCCATTTTTTCCATGGCATTTACCTGTTACAGATTTGCAAGTCTGAAGTCTAACAAAATGTCACAAATGTTGACCCCCAGTGGTAACATTTACAATTTGAGATCGGGTCCATGAAAATTGAGGAGGGTCCATAGGTATCAATCCCAATTTTGGGCTCATCATTTTGAGCACTACATACTGAATATTGCTTGGAACAGTTTTAGGCGAACAATTTTGTATTAAATATCTCTGTCCTTTCGCACAGATCCTGGACTAAGCAACTGCATGCTATTATTGACAATTCTATGATTTGTGCAGCATTTTTAAATAAAACTTTTATGTTGTATTACCAATATTTAGAGCGTGACTGTTACAGGAGTGTTCAGAGCGGTCATAGAATTCTTGAGGATCTGCATACTCAAAAATTGCGATTCAAAAGTCTATCCTGAACTATGGTCCAAATTATTGGGGGGGGCATTGAAATGATACTTTTCCATAGCCACCAAAATTATTGCCCCCCCCCAGGTTCAGGAGTCACTGCGGCAGTAGCAAGGACCACTATCACTTGGCAAAATCGCAAAATCCCCTAAATTTCTTGTGGATAAATTTGGGGACAAACTTAGGGATGGAATCCTGAAGACAATTCACACGGCAGATTTCCCCAAGATTCTGCTCGAGAAAAAGTTGTCCATGTGGATGTGCCTTATGTGGAATAACACAATGTTTACCCTTCAAAATCAGAATGAGTCAAAGAAGATATCTTACCCTTCCCAGAATCCTTTGAAAACATGATACATCCTCTCGTCACAAGCCCATCACTTTGTACATCTTCCCTTTGTTTTCATTTTTGAGAACAAACTGGATAAACATTATTTTCCAAGATGTGCTCTGATCATTGAGGTACATTTCGTCATTATCGACCCATGTTTCACTAGATAGCAAATCAGTACAGAAAATTGAAATGGGAGAAATGCATTATGGGAAGTGTTAGATATATTCTCTAAGAATAAGTTATTACATTGAGTTTGCAGGCCCATGTATGGGGCATCACTAGGATCCACAACATTCTCATCCATCAGGACACAGTTCATTAACCCCAATACAGTTGCACATTCATTGAATGACCTTTGAAAATTTGGGTACACAAACTCATACTCTGCAACTTGAGGTCAAATTTTGCACTATGATAGTTTAATTGAGGTTATTGAACTATGGCATTGGGATGAGGCCATTGTGGTCCATAGTGCATGTACAATCATTTGCCAGTCAAATTGGGTCAGAAATCACTATCAAATGGGAGTAGCCCAAATACCAGAATCTAGTTTCTTATAGGCAATAGTCAACCCAGATAGCAAATGTACTGTGAATAAAGATCTCGGGGAAGGGGCACTAAAGGTGCATGTCGTCATAGCAACCGGATCATCTCTAAAACATGCAGGACTGTCTGTCAGTAATTTGGCACAACATTACACATACTTTACGCTAATATTTGTAGTACGGTAATAGCCCTCGAGTCATTCATGCTCGTTTTCTGATAGAAAGAAATGGGGGGAAAATGGGGAAAAGATTTAGCTGAAATTTGAAGTTCTTAGTTTCATTTGATGATCACCGTATGAAGTTTTAATCATTAAATCAAAACTGGAAATTGACATTTTTGTGGATTTACAGCCATTTACTCATGGAATGAATAACATCCCAGTAGCATTTTTAGGACAAATAAATTGAGGTTAGGGTTTAATAAGAAGGAGGACTAGTTTATCACAAAATTGAAGAAACCTACTTAAAATGAAAGTGCATTGTATTTCCACCCATGAGTCAAAACCACAAGAACCACATAACCTATAATGCATTAAAAGTGCAATTACTCAAATGTGGTTGTTGTTCAACTATTTTGCATGCACTTTAATATTTCCCATGAACAAGCAAGATTGTAATACTGTAAAAGGGCTCGTAACGCCATATTATTTACTTTTGTACAGTGGTCATACTTTGCTGAAAGAACTTGTATAACTTGCAGAAAACGATTTGAAGAGCTTCATCTGAGATTAATTTATTGATAAACATCCGGGACTACACACTCAAATGTACATGTAGTATTCCAGGTAAAGCACTTCGAATATTCATTTCTTTTCTTAAGTTTATACTAAGGCAGCGAACAGGTTTGTTTATTTTACAATATCCGAAATATGATCGAGAGAATCTGTTCAAACATTTTTTATTTTAGAATACCGCAATGCAACGTCACATAGCACATGTAATACTTGCACTTTATCTTTATTGTATAAATATAGATATCCATTGAATAAATACATTATTCAACTGACAGAAGTAGTGCAATTTTTAATCAAATAAAGAGGTTCAATCAATTATCATCATGTGGAGTTAGAATCTAATGTGATTATTGCAGTCAAATTTCATGAAATTACGATATTCTCCAGGTCCATCAATGACCCTGTTCACATTAGAAAATTTCTTCATTTGGAGAAAATTTGTTAATCTAAGTATGCGTACATATTACGCTGAACGAAGACCGAACAAAGACATTGCACTGTACACATTTCATGAAAATTTAACGAAGCTCGAATGAAGTTGTTAACGCCCGGCTATTATTAAAGCCGGTGAAGGTCACTTGTCACATGATCACTTTCCTTTGTTGAACGAAGCGAGCATACACATTACAAAATTAGCTTCGTTAAACAAAGTATTCCTTCATCAAAACAACCTTTTTAGCTTCGTTGAACGAAGCAATTTTAATCTTCGTCGAATGAAGAAAAGTGTGCACAAATGTACACATTAGGGAAAAAACGATTTGTAATCTTCGTTCGAGGTTCGTCGAAGAAGACAATTTCCTAATGTGAACAGAGTCATTGTATGTGATGTGTCCTGTATGACTATGTACTCCAAGAGATGAAAATTTCAGAAGAGTAAGAGACATTCACAAATGATCCACTATTTTGTTGCCCATAAAAGATCCCAAAATTCCAGTTTTTGAATCTAGACTACAGGTATTGAGATTATTTCCTTCATTCAAGATAGATGTAGCTATCAGTATCATTTATTCAGAGTTTTACGAATCTGTTCTGTCGTACACTGGGACCATTCACAAACACTTGTTAGGGGGGGCCTGATGCAAAAAGGGGGCCCTGAAAATTTTTGACCCTCCTAAGGGGGGCCCTGACAAAAATTGAGTTTATATGCTTTTCTATGGGGTTGACCCATAATTTTCATGTCAAAAAGGGGGGCCTGAAATTTTCTAGGTCTGTAAAGGGGGGGGGGGCGAAATTTTTTTTTTTTTAAATTTTGTTTGCATCAGGCCCCCCTTACAAGTGTTTGTGAACGGTCCCCTAAAGCAAGGCCCAATTCTTTCAGGATATGTTGAATTTCAACTGGTTTCAAAAACTGAGTGAAACTGAAAGCATAAAGCTAGTATGCATTAAACTTAGATGAAATTTTGAAATAAAGTAAGCTTAGAGAGTGTGAGATTGCATGAAATTTGGCACAAAAAGCATGCATGAGAGTGCATATTTACTGAATATGAACCCTTGAAATTATAGCTAAAAGCTTTGCAAGAAAGAGCTGAAGCATCATAGATGGTTGCAATGCTCTGGTTGCAATGCATTTGAGCAGGGTTTGTATATATATTAACCTTTTGTATGTGGACATCCCAATTAAATGGGTTGAAATTGAACCGACTGTATCTGTAGGTATACGGTCTCAACATGCAACAGTATGTGTGTATCCTGTTTCCTGTTCCTGTTTTTACCTTTTCATATCATCATGTATTTAATAGATTCAGATAGCATTGCCTATGATCAAGCCTTGAAATAAGCGGGCGCAGGGAGCAAATTTACCCTCGTAAAGCCACCGAGTGCCCCTGGTCCTTGTCAAATTTACATTGAACCTATCATGAATTTGTGTATGAACCAGGAGCAATTTTCTGAAACAAATTGCTCCTGGTTCCAGTTTTGCACTTGATGCAGTAGTATTGGTATGCTGTATTGCATATCAGTGCAGAAAAGTAT